>NC_061865.1:8815526-9146327 GCF_907164915.1 Impatiens glandulifera | reverse complement strand
TAGATAACAGTAATTAAAAAGTTAAATAATTAATCTCCTACTTTTCATATATTTTTTTTATTTTTTTGCAGCAAAGCACACTTATCAAATTAACTTTATTTGAATTAGAAAAAACATGTAATATAAGAACTAATGAGAATTTCTAACACAAGTTTGAAAAAATAAATTAATTAAGGCTTAATAGTAGGGAATGAGTCAGATTCAGATTCGGTATCCTTATTAATGTAGAGAAGAAAAGAAATGATTAACTGAGGTTATTTATATACATTAAAATACAATTCCAATTGATTTTTATCTCAAGCTAATTTGTTTAATTTATTTTTTAAATTGTTTAATTTATTTTTTAAATGATTTAATTTATTATTTAAAGTCAGTTATTTTTTTAATTTATATATATTAATATTATAATTTATAATTAAATACATTTTATATTTAATTATTTAAATTATTATTTTTATATAATAAATATTATAATTACTTAATTATTTTTATAAATACTTATTCAATACATAATTAATTTAAAATATATTAACATTTATAATATAATAACTTAATAATTAATAAAAATAATTACAATTGTTTTATTTTACAAATTTTGACATTTTAAAATATTTAGCCAACTATATTTTTTAGAAGATTATAAATATATTTTAATTAATTAATTATTAAATAACTATTTATCAAAATAATGAGATGTTAAAAATAAATTAAATTTGGAATAGAATACTAAAAAATAAAATATATATGGATACCTAACCAAATTAAAAAATATGTTAAATTAAAAAATAAGAAAGTTGGTGTATATCACGATTGTTTTGATGAATTGATCCATACCTCAAATCATACAACATAAAAAAAAAATATTTGTTGTAAAAAATATATATATTTGTTTTTTTTAGTTTAAAATATTTTAAACTATATCTCAATCACTAAAAAAGTTTATTAAGTTTTATTATTTTATATAATTTAATCAATCGTTAAACATGTGTCTTTTGTGTCTTGTGCTGAGTTGAGGCACAAATGTTCAGCTTCATGTTATATGAACTCTTATCAAATTATTATTATTAATTATGAATATGTTTGATTAGTGTTGATTTAAATTTAGTTTAAATAATTTAAATTTATTATCAATTATTTATTAATTGAAATAATAAAGTATATATATTTACATTTTGTTTAAATAAAAAAAATATTACAACATTACATCAAACAAGTCTATAAAATCTTAAAGTCTCTCGCTAATATGATTGTCTATATAAATAAATCTTCTGAATATTTATAAAATAGATTGGAGATAACAGTAAATAAAAAATTACAAAGATAATAATAATAATAATAATAATAATAATAATAATAATAATAATAATACATGTGTTGTGTTTGAAGGTCTTTAATTAGAAAGAGAAAGGGCGGGACATGAAATTTATTTCAGTAGTTTGAATATTGATTGACTGCACAATAAAATGAACTGACAAGAATATTAAAAAAAAAAACTAGGTTAGTTTGGTTGAGTCATAAATATTAATGCTTTATTTAAAAAAGTTTTATTTTTCTCAATTTTCATAAAAAGAGAAAACATATGGGTTATATCAAATTACAAATTAGATTGTCTTGATTGATAAAAACTATTTATTTTTAATTTAATTATTAATTAAAATATTAAATTATATTTACTTATTATTTATAATACTATAAATATTAATAATTTGTTTGATCTACATAATAACTTTTTACATAATTTTTTTTTATAATATATATATATATATATTCAAATAAACTATGTATATATTAGGTCTCATACAAATTATTTTTTCCAAAATTTTGTTTATTTAAAAGTAATAATTTTTCAAATTTTTGAGAGGTGAAGTTTTTTTTATCTATGATATTAATATATAATAATGAAATAATAATAATTTAATATAAAAGATATTTTATATTTTTATTAATGAACTATTGATATGATATTTTAGATTGAGTTATTAAATAAAGGTGAATGGTTGAATTAAGGCTAAGCTAATTGAGATTTTAATTTTTTTTCCAAACTTTGGCCTTGTTTTGATTTAGGTTTTTTTAAAAACTTAGAAGAAAAAAAAAACAATAATTAATAATGATTTTGAGTAGGTAATGATTATTTGGGGTAAAATTACTTTGTATTGTTATATATAAATAAAATAAAAAAATAATAATTTAAATAGAGAGTATTTTAGTATTTTGGTTAATGAAATGAGTGATATAATTGTTAAGAAATAATTGGTTTGAAAATTTATTTTGGTTGAGTTTTTTTAAAACCCAAAGAGAACCGCCCTTAATAATTTAGTTTTCTTTATTTATTTATAAAGTTATACCAAACGAGTTTTGTCTTTAACTAGTTTAAAATTAGTAATGACAATTTCAATTTGACGGTTCAGAGAATGTATTTACCATCTCCGTCCCGTTTTACTTAGGGTATTTGTAATAGTATTGTTCCCGCCCTGTTCGATTTTAGGAAATTCCTACGGCACACCGTTTATATTATATTCTCTACCAAAATAAAATTATATAATATATATTGTAATATATTAAAAAATTATATTATTATACACATATAATGAATAAATAAATATATTGGTGAGTTCATATATCATAGTGTACATAAAATAATCGTGGTGGAGGACATAAATATCATCCTACTTCATCTCCGGTCAACTCTTGGTCAAATCGGGAAAAAACTGCTCCAAATGAGACAATTCGATTCAATTATCACGTGACAGTTTGAAATTGTCATTCTTATTTTAAATACAGTTAACTTATTATTTACGTGGTTCGGTAATTAAACTCACAATTCACTAAAATTCGGTAATTAAATTAGCGACATTAAATTTTATTTATTTATTTATAAATATCAAATAAATAATAAGTTAACCGCAGTATTTGAAATCATTTAGACAAAAATCTCGTTTTGTATTAACAAATCAACTCGAATCAATATTAGAAAAATAATAATTTAGATAAAAATATTTTAATTATTAATTTAGAAAAAATGTATAAACAATCGAGACCTCAATAATTTTATTTATTTATTTATAAATATTAAAAAAATAATAAATTAATAATATTTGAAACTTAGGACAAAAATATCGTTTGTTATAAAATTTGATATATAAATTTTTAATTAAAAAACCTAATAATAAATGAATTCGAATCAATATTAGACAAAGAATAATTTAGATAAAAATATTTTAATTATTTATTTAACTAATTTATAATTGAGGTAATTTATAATTGAGGAGAGAAGGTAAGATTTGAATAATAAATTATTTGAGATTAATTTCAAATAATATAAACAATCAAGATCTTCTACACATTGAAAATATATAAATTATTAAAGATTAAGTTAAAATAATATAAATAAACAAACAAGACCTAATAAATATGACTAGACATTTGAAAATATTCGAATACAGATAATATTGATTCAAATTGTATTATTTAAAAGATGTTGGGCCGTGGGCTTACCCGTGACCAGCTAACCAGATTGGATCGGGTCATTTAACAGCCGTAGGATCAGATCAGAAGTTCAATTTCATCCGTAGATATTTGAAGGGCCCATTATCGTCGGTGGCGATTCAGATTTGAGTGTACTAAAGAACTTTTAACTGCAAGAGTGAGAAGAAGGGTATCATCTAGATCTGACTCTTCTCTCTTTCTCTCTCTACAAAGAACCGCCGCACACATCGATTCAAAGCGGTAGGGTTTCTGTTTTTTGCTTAATCGATCGGAGAAGAAGATGAGGGAAATCATCAGCATTCACATCGGACAAGCCGGAATCCAGGTCGGAAACTCTTGCTGGGAACTTTACTGTCTCGAACATGGAATCCAGCCTGACGGCATGATGCCTAGGTAATTTTATCTTCATTTCTTACTCGATTTGATTTACTTTCTATAGATCTTTTGATTTTTGAATGTTTTTGTAGTTCTTTAGTCGGTTTTAGTAGTTTTCCTTTGGTTTTGTTTGAATCTGACTTCAGTTCATGTACATTTTCACTGTATGTACATTTTTACTGTATGCTTAGGTATGTTATCTTCATTTCTTACTCGATTTGATTTACTTTCATAGATCTTTTGATATTTGATGTTCGTTGTGGTTCTTTAGTCTGTTTTAGTTGTTTTCCTCTGGTTTTGTTTGAATCTGACTTTAGTTCATGTACATTTTCACTATATGTATGCCTAGGTAATGTTATCTTCATTTCTTACTCGATTTGATTCACTTTCATAGATCTTTTGAAATTTCAATGTTTCTTGTAGTTCTTTAGTCGGTTTTAGTAGTTTTCCTCTGATTTTGTTTGAATCTGACTTTAGTTCCTTTACATTTTCACGGTATGCTTAGGTAATGTTGTTCTCTTCGTTTGTTACTCGATTTGATTTACTTTGATAGATCTTTTGAAATTTGACTTAAGTTCATTTACATTTTTACTGTACGCCTAGGATGTTCATTTCTTACTCGATTTGATTTACTTTCATAGATCTTTTGAAATTTGAATGTTCCTAGTGGTTCATCAGTCGTTTTAGTAATTTTCCTTTGATTTTGTTTGAATCTGTCTTTAGTTCATGTACATTTTCACTGTTTCTTACAGATCCGTGTTCTTTTGTGTGTTTTTGCAGTGATACAACTGTAGGTGTTGGAAACGATGCGTTCAACACTTTCTTCAGTGAGACCGGTGCTGGCAAGCATGTTCCTCGAGCTATTTTCGTTGATCTAGAACCGACTGTTATTGATGAAGTAAGAACGGGAACTTACCGTCAACTTTTCCATCCTGAACAACTTATATCTGGAAAGGAAGATGCTGCTAATAACTTTGCCAGAGGTCACTATACAGGTAAACATCTGATTCTTATTTGTGTTATTCGATGTTTTTGTTTGTCAAACGCTAATTTCGTCTCTTGAATGTAGTTGGTAAGGAGATTGTTGACTTGTGTCTGGATCGAGTGAGGAAGTTAGCCGATAACTGCACTGGTTTACAAGGATTTTTGGTTTTCAGTGCTGTTGGTGGTGGAACTGGTTCCGGATTGGGTTCCTTATTGTTGGAACGTTTGTCTGTTGATTATGGAAAGAAGTCAAAGCTTGGCTTCACCATATATCCTTCACCACAGGTGCTTGTTTATTACATCTTTATAAACACAAGCATTTATAAAGTCTCCAAACTCGATTAACATCTTTGAATCTGATGCAGGTTTCAACTGCTGTTGTTGAACCATACAACAGTGTTCTCTCAACCCATTCACTACTTGAACACACAGATGTAGCTGTTCTTCTAGACAACGAAGCGATCTACGACATCTGTCGCAAATCCCTTGACATCGAAAGACCTACATACACCAATCTGAACAGATTGATTTCCCAAATCATATCATCCTTAACTACTTCATTGAGATTCGACGGAGCCATTAATGTTGACATCACTGAATTCCAGACTAACTTGGTCCCATACCCGAGAATCCATTTCATGCTTTCCTCCTACGCACCTGTAATCTCAGCTGAGAAAGCCTATCACGAACAGTTATCTGTTCCTGAAATAACCAATGCAGTGTTCGAACCTTCGAGCATGATGGCTAAATGTGATCCAAGGCATGGAAAATACATGGCTTGTTGTCTGATGTACAGAGGGGATGTCGTCCCTAAAGATGTCAATGCCGCCGTTGCCACCATCAAGACGAAAAGAACTGTTCAGTTTGTCGATTGGTATTCTAATCACTTTAACTTTTTACAGTTTTCTCATTTGTGTGTATGAACATGATATTAAAAACTAGTGTTTGTTTACAGGTGCCCAACTGGGTTTAAGTGTGGTATCAATTATCAGCCACCATCTGTTGTTCCTGGTGGAGATCTTGCTAAGGTACAAAGAGCGGTTTGTATGATCAGCAACAACACTGCTGTGGCTGAGGTGTTTTCGAGAATCGATCATAAGTTTGACCTTATGTACGCAAAGAGGGCCTTCGTGCATTGGTACGTGGGTGAAGGTATGGAAGAAGGTGAGTTTTCCGAGGCCCGTGAAGATTTGGCTGCACTTGAGAAGGACTATGAAGAAGTTGGAGCTGAAGGAGTTGATGAAGAAGATGAAGGTGAAGATTATTAAGGTCTGTTTGGTAATAGTTTTAGCAGTGTTATTTTGATGTGTTTTTATTATTGTTGTTTGTTTTAATTGTGTACTTTGATGAAAAACCAAACTTGTTTTGATGTGAAACTGTAAAACTTATCTGATGATGATGGGGCTTTTGTAAGCTGTTTCTTTTATTGGTTTGTTGAAACAAGAAGGATTTATTATGATTGATGAATGTTTTATTATGGTAGATTTTTCATATCTTGATTCTTATTTATTGCTTATTGTTATAAATTTTTATTTCAGATTGTTATGCAATTTTGTTGTTTTAGTTAATTGAATAATATTTTAAAAATTTATAAAATTAAAAGTTTAAGGAATAAATAGATAATTAGAGATGACCTGTGTCCGCATCGGACAGGACAGCTTAGGTAAAAGGGTAAGTCATTATTTTTTTTTTCATTTTTTGCACTGTAGGTAAAAGAAAAAGGAGAGCAGCGGAGCAGGTCATTATTTTTTTTTCCATTAAATTAGAGCAGTGTCCTATATGCCGGTCATGTCCAACTCTGACATTTTCATTATTATATAATATAATATACTCCTAACATTTTCATTATTATATAATATAATATTAGTTATATATTTAATTATACTATTTTTTCTTACTATTTTTAAGTAATATTATAATAATATTAAATAAATATATATTTTAAAATTTTACTATATTATAATATTAATTATATATTTAATTATAAAAATATTATAATATATTTTAAATTATAAAAATATTTTAAGTTATAATTACATTAACATGTTCATGGTGAAATTCTCAAATTTTCCTATAATATATATAATATAGGAATATTACTTATATATTTAATTAATAAATATATATTTTAAATAAATTAATATATTTTTTTATTAATTATATTAACACGTTTTAATTTTAAGGGTTTATATTCTCAAATTTTCCTATAATATAGAAATATTAGTTATAATAGTATAAATTAATTATTTATTTAAAATAGTATAAATAAAATTCACATTTAAATTATTTAGATAAGAGGGCGGACAGTATTGAAGTGAAATATTGATTTGACAAAATAAGAGAGCAGAAGTCTTGTTCTTGTGCGCTGCTGATGATGTTATGAGCTTGTTTTAGATTTGGGTTATTTTAGATAAAAAAATAAATATGTATTTGGATTTAAAATTATAGTTAATAAATTTGTGATAGATTAAGAAAATGTTTTTTTTCAAAATAGAGAAAATTAAGGAAATGTTAATTATTGATAAATTTGTATGATAGATTTTCAAAATAATTTTTTATTTATTTAAAATTAGAGTTTATTTTTCTTTAATGTTAACATAATAATCATATCTTTTTAAAAAAGTTAGAGTTTACAATTTAGTTTCTTTAATGTTAACTTACTTAGACGTATTTATTTGTACAATTTAGCTCACTCAGACTAATAACATATGTACTATTGAAAACTAAGAAGATTCTCATGCACACGAATAAAAATATATTATTACAACGTCCTGCGTTTATCCTAACCCGACAATCCAGACACTTTCAAAATTAAGCATCAATATATATATATATTTAATTAGCTTCAGTAAACAAAGATAATTTTTATTTATTAATTTATATATTTGTTAATTAAATATTAATATATTTTCTCTCATTCTTTTTTATTAATTAAACTATTTAAATTTATTTTATTTTTAACTTTATTTATTTATTTTTATATTAGTTTCTTTCTTTTATTTCATATTTTTTTATCCGTTTTTTCTATTAATTCTCAAATTCACATTTTTGAAGAGATTTTACAACTTATTTATGAGTTTTGTTTTACTATAATATTTTTGTGAAAAAATTATTTCTTATTTAATTACTATGAATAAAAATAAAATTAATACATTTTTATTTAATTTTTGTTTCATGACTTATATAATAGCAAGGAATATTGTTTTTGTTTAATATTTGATTATTAATATTTTGTTAATTAATGAATGAGTTGTTATTATTATCTAATTCTTGATTATTAATTAATTTATTTTTGTGTTGAAGCATTTTTGTTGTTAAATAAATAAAACATTGTTATATTTAATTATTGAACTAAATAATTTTAAAATAATTAATAATCAAGTTTAATATAAAAGTATACATAAAAAAAGACTAAATATAAAGTTAAAATAATTAATAATATATGCTATATATATAAAATTAAAATAATAAATACTCATACATGTATAATAAAAAATATATGAAAAAAATATAAAAATGGGAAAAACATTATGAAAAAAATACAGCAGAAAAACAGAGAAATAAAGAAGGAATTTGGAAAATTGATTATAATTAAAGTGACAACTTGTTTGGTCTTAAAAACCATATTACAAAACTCTTGATACATGCTAAGAAATGAGAAATTATAATCAATTAAGAGAAAGCTCAACAAATAACAGTAAAAGTCAATATTCATTTTCTCTATGACTGAAATATACTGAAGAAAGTAAAATATGAGAAGATAGTTAAATGGTCAGTTGATGCAATGAAAGCTCCAAAATGGAAAGTTAACGAGGTATGGAAGAATAAAATAGATTTTTTTTTGAAGATCATGCTTACAAAGGAAAAGTCTACTTGGGATATATTCAAACAAAGGTAGAGGTACTCAACTCACCTTTTGAATTCAAACTGTCTTCAAAAGTATAGGAAAAATTTATTGAAGACTAGAAGTTTATGGTGGTTGGAAACTTCATTGGGAAAAATAGAGTATCATTCCCAACTACCAAATAGACTATAATTAAACAGTGGGGAAAAAAGAGGTTGAAAAAAATTCTACATACATATGAAAGAAATCCTGGAGAAAGGCATACATACATATGATCAAATTGCATGAAACTGGAAAAGTGGTCAGAAGAGATAAATCTATAGAGCACACCAAAGGAAACGACCCAGATTTGGTTCAAGCCCTGGAACATTCCAGCCCACATGTACAATGCTGAAACAATTAGTCATTTTGCAGGTACAATTGGGAAACCATTACATATGGACCCAATAATTAAAGGAGAAGAGCACTTGTCATTTTTTATAATTAACATTGAAGTGCATCATATGAGTGTTTTGACAATGAAAATGACAGTTGTTGACAGAAAGAAAAACACAATGTCATGAAGATCTCTTATTAATGGAAACCAAAGAGATGTGCCTTTTGTAACACTTTTCTACACAATAAATATGATAAAGCTAAAGAAGAAGAGATGAAAAACCAGAAAAACCAAGAAGTAGAAAAGAAAAAGAAGGAAACAGAGGATGCTAAACTCAAAAATCAAACAAATGTAGAACAATGTGAGAAGGATTTTGGGAAAGAGGAAAGCAGTGAAGGAAAGAAAATAAGGGGAATTAAGGTGAAGAAGAAAAAGAAAATTTGCTATAATACAAAGGACTAGGATAAAAATAAAAGATGAACCTCAAGTTGTTGTTGAGGAAAATCAAGAGGAAGATACTCAAAATTTCAAATCTGAAACATAAAATTCTAAAGCCGATAAAGAAGATTTCAAAATCAATGTGGAGTTTAAAGCTGAAGCCGAAGATAAGAAAGACAAAAACACATAAATTTAAGTTCAAAATAAGAAAGATAAAAGTTTTGAAATTCTCAAAAGCAATTATTTTTATCAAATCAGAACGGGCTCGTACAAAGAGAATTCAAAATGAGAAACAACAATACTCATCATCCTTTTCAATACAACCTCCTTTCATCGCCGGAAAAAAGAGAAGAAAGCAACTCAATGAAAACGGATGACATGGGAAAATGCTAGGCTGGGATAATTAAGTTTGAATGTAGTCTATTCTGTTTGTAATATTTGTTTTTTAAAATGTATGAATGTTACTAATTAGTTTTTTAGGATCTTTTGATTTTCATCCATAATTATAACTAGGGTTTGTCTAACTTTGATTTCTAACTCTCCCAATTTTGAATTTTAATTAAATGATTCTAACCGTTTTCAAAAAAAATATATTCTTATAATATTCTTTTTTACCAATTTTTATAACTTTTTAATATCAACCCTATATATTTTATAATGTTATAAATTAAATCAAAATATTTTAATATCACTCAAATATTTTAATTTTGATTATAATTATTTATAAAAATTTATTAAAAATTCAAAAATTAAAATATACAAACTAAATTGTATTTTTTTAACATTATTATCAATTTTAAATATTATTATAAAATTATGTTATATAAAAAATATAAAATAAATAAATTAAATAAACAAATTAAAATAATAAATTATATAAATAAGTTTAATATATAAAATATACTTAAATTAAGTTTAAGGGATTGAATTAGAAAGAAAAAAAAAAAAAGAAGTTTTGAGTTTATGAAGAGTACAAACGTATATATGCGTTTGGAAGAGAGAGAAAATGATGAAAAACTCATTTTGAGTTTGCGTTTGGGTATCAGTCGAGAAAAATGTGGTTTGAGTTTGGGCATCGGTTGGAGATGCTCTAAATGGGTCTATTTTTTATTTTTATTAATACGTACAAATAAGTTAGTTGTAGTATATACGTTTAAGTGAGTTTTTTTATTAGAGTTTAAAATTTTATATATTTAATTTTAAAATAATGAAAAGTAAATAAAAAAAATTATTAAAATAGTATATAATCGTAAAATCGAAATTATTTATAAATTGTAAAATTTTATTATCATAAATTTAAAAGTGTAAGAGTTATCTATTTAAGAGATTGTTTAAATCATTTCGTTAAGTGAAATCATAAAGATTATAAGAGTTAACTTAATATTTTAATATTTTATTCAGTTTAAATATATGAAGTAAAAATTTAATTTAATTTTTTTTTTGACATTTTAAGTCTGTTATTTGAATTTAAGCCCTATAAAAATCAATAGATTAAGACTTTATTTTAACTACCTTAATAATTTAATTTTTGTCAAAATGATTTGTTGTTAAAATGTTCATTTTATTGATTTTAATCAACATATGATATCTACATCAAATTTAACTAATTGTAAGATTTTATGAAAACAATCTGAATGAGATTTTTGTTAGATAATAAACTCATTACACAACAAGTTTGCAATAAAAAATCTTAGTAAAGTTAAATGTTTTGTTACACATGAAATTAGAAAACCACAAGATCTTAGATATCTTTGAGAGATACTAATTCTATGAGATCAAAACTTACATATATATTAAATAACAAATTGATTAAGCTATTTATATTGTTAAAATACTTTATGTCAAAAAAACATTTTGATTATAAATAACAAATTGATTAAGCTATTACAATGATTTATTTATTTGGAGAATCATCTAATCCAATTACATGAATATTATTGTTAAAAGATTGGTAGACATATAGACTAATAGGTAAAAAAAAAATCTACATGGGTTTTAATTAATTAATCATTTTACCACATAGTCAAACATAGCATTTTCTTTTAGTTTAACTAACTTTTTTGGATTGAAATTTTATTAGTGGAAATTTGGTTCAACAACCCCATTGCTAATGGAAACTATTTCTCTTATAAATGATCCAATTTTCATGATAACCAAATTCTTTTTTACATGATTTATATTTATATGTGTAAAATAAATATAAATAAAATTTTAATAAAATATGTTTCTGCATAAAATGAGAAATTAACAATTTAAACATGACCATGGGCTAGTTTTGTTGCAAGATTTTGGTTTGAAGTGTAAATCTGATGGTTTCTATAATGGGTTGTTGTTACAAATAATACTTATTATTAAAATTTATTCAATCTTTAAAATTATTTGTGGTATACATTAAAAGTTATAACAATAACTATAATAAACTATCAACTAAAGTAACAAAAAAAAAATCCACATAACCTCCAAAAAGATGTTCTTAAGTGCATAGCTAGAAATCAAATAGAAGCGAGTTCAACTATAATTATAAATTTTTGATTGTAAATTTTAACTTCTAAGAATTTTTTATAACCCATTATAAATGATATTATAGTGAATTATTTAAGCGGCATAATGATCCTGTGATTTGTTTTTTGATTTTACACGCTAAAGATCTCATCTTTTTATTTCTTTTATAAATTGATAAATTATAAACGGAACACTAAAAAAAAAAATCTTTTTCGCATTAGGCTCTTTTTACCAACATCACAATCATGAAAACCTAACATTATATATAAAGTATGTTTATCTAGCTTCGATAATCGATATTGCAATCTTAATTTATGTCTTATCTGCACTCCTTTAAATTCGAAAAATATTTTAATATATTGATTTGGAAGAAGTTCAAACTAAACCACTATTCTTTAGTAATCATTTTTTCTTAGTTGCAAATGTAAGTCTTCACTCCTCCCACTCTTTAAAAGTCTTTAAAGAAAAGTCTTTATTCCATATTTCCATATAATACCTGACCTCAGAAGGTTCAATTGGAAGTGACTTACAAGCTAAGAACCATTTTTTTTATTCTAAGCTCTTAGCATTCAAACTTGTTTTGTGGCTTCGGTTGGATTCCATCTTAACTATTCAAATATTTTCAGATGATATAATCATTACAAACAAATCATTTAACTGGGATCGATAATTTCAGTATATTCTATACACAAAAGATGGTAGAATATGGTATCGATAACGAAATTATCAGTACGATAAATGTATAAGATTTTTAAAATTTTAATATATCGATATATACTAAAATAATATTTATAAATTAAAATTATTTAAATAATTAAAAATTTTAATTCTCATTTCAAAATTTAGATTTTTACTAGCATCACAAAGTTTTCAGCAAAATCAAAACGGTATTAACGTATTAACTCATTTTAATAAATTTATTTCATTTTCTAAAATGATTTGAGGTTCAACTCTAAAAATATATATTCTTACTCCCTAACCTTACTAAATTTATTCCATTCTCCATCAAATACATATTTGATGTTAATTTAATTATATAAACTTAATTTTTATGTTAATTTAATTATATAAACTTAATTTTTAAAAATAAATCAAAATTTATTACCATTCGCCAAATACCATACCGAAATCGCGATACACCTTTAATATTCAGTGTATTATTTGTATCATATCGACATAAAAAAAATGACATTCGTGTCACAAATAAATTAAAATAAATAGAATTCTTACCAAAAAAAAAAAAAAAAGTACTTAATCCTTTTACATCATAAGAAAACATTATGCACATGTTTGGTTCAACTACACCGGCCATATTCATTGGTGTCGGCTTATAATGGGGCAACAATTTCTATTGCAAGGAATAAGGATCCCATTTTCATGATAATTAATTCTTATTTATTTTACATTATTTCAAAAACAAATGTAAGGTCATGAAGTGGTAGGCTTTTAAACCCTAAACCATAATTTTAGTTAATTAGAATATATTACCTTTTTTTTAATTATAATCTTAAAAATAATAAATAATAAAATGAAGTCTTTAATGGTGATTCAGAATTCAAATCTCTTCCCATAAAAATGTGTTTTTTAAGTTTTAGGGGGTAAAATTAAGTTTTGTTTTAAAAGGAAAAAAACCTAATTTTTTTTAGTGTAGAAACATGACACCCTAACTGTCCTTATTTCCACTTTCATATAAATATAAGAAACAAAGTCCTCATAAATAAAAATAAAAAATTCTACTCAAAAATACCCTAAAGAATCAATTATAAAATTTGTCTTAAAAACTAAAAATTCACGAGTTTAATTTCATCGGAAAGCGTTTTGAGTTTAAACAGGGTCATACAAGTTAAAGTGTTATTCTAATTCTCTTTTAATTCTCCAAAAAAGAAATATCCTCCCTAAACAATTTATTGAATTATATATTTCATAATTATGTATATCAAAGTTAATGGTGAAAATATCATTAATAAATAACATTCTTAAAAAAAAGTTGTCATTCAAACAAGGCTTTTTTTTCTTGGAAAGTGGTTTGTGACTAATAATAGTGAATGAAAGATGGTGCATTTAATTTCCTATTTTTGTGGACTATAATAATAATCACCTACTCACCATCTCTGAGAACTTAGCATGCGCCATCATTTATTAAATTGACTATTATACCCTTGTTCTACACTACTTGTGAAGGGTAATTTTGATATTTAATATAATAAATAATAAAGTGAGTAACTTTGTTTCGAGAATCTTCCCAGGTCATCATATTCTTCTTCCGTATTCATTACGTAGTTAAGAACTCATTTGGCTGTGCTTTTTTAAGGGTTTATTTTTTAAAAATAATTTATGATATTATTTCTTTTCAATGATCAAATTACTCAAAAGAATTTTAAAAAATATAAAATAAATAAATTATATAAAATAATTAAGTATCGAATTTTTCTAAACTAATAAAGATCTCGATTCTGTTAAAATTTTCTTAAGTTGAAGTGAGGATTTACGATAAGGTGACAATGAGGTCGGAGGCTAGCGAATTGAGTAATACTAATTTGAATATTGCTTATTTATATGTAATTGACTCAAACTTGGTCTAATTGGTCTATCTGAACTCGAGTATAGCTCAATAATTAATATTACATCTCTCAATTCTATTTTCAATTAAAATTATATTAACTTAGAAGAACAATTAAGTTGAAAAACACAAAATCTTACAAAATAAAAAATTATAAACGAATTGACGGGTCTATTTTGGGTAATTTCAAATCGACTGAATTTTAAAATAGTTATTAATTAGGTTAAACATGTCTACCCGAATCCATCCGAAATTATCGATCATAAATTTATAAATATCGCACCGACTTCTCTGAGGAAAAAAACCCCAATTTTTTAAAATTAAATAAGATATTTTCAAACAAATTTCTAATAACCCAAATTCAAACAAGATCTAATATTAAATATTTGACTAAGATTTTATCATTAAAAAGAAAGACTAAGAAGAAGACTTTGTCTTCTCTATTTTTATTAATTGTCTAAACTGCCACCTGCCCCATTTAATTTTGTCAAGTTTAGACTAATCAGTTGATTAGTTGCATACCTATTCATTAATTGTTATACATTTGATAAGGTAAAGTTTTTTACCCAAAAAGTTTTAAATTCATCTTTTATACACAAATTCGTTCAATTTAAAATTTTCAATATTGTTTTTATTTTGTTGTAATTGTCAAAATGGTTTCTATTGAAGTTATCGCAGATCGGGTTTAGTAGATTTTTTTGATAAATTTAATTTTTATCTTATGATCTTATATTTTACCTCATACATTCAGAATTCACATTATACATTTTAAAATAAAATAAAAAGGCTATATTTTTAAACTAAGGTTGGTATAAATAGTTGAAATGTTGAAATTTGAATGTTTGCACCTAGTTTCAACCAATCTATATTAACTTTTAAAATTATTTTTTATTTTAATATATAATGTTTGATTATTTGTTTAAAATGACTTAAACATAATGATGTGTTGTCGTATTAATTTTTTTTTAAAATCTAACCACAATGAAACATTATTTTATCCACTCTTTTATAAATCACATTACTAAATTATTAATAAAAAAAATATTTTTATTTAAAAACAAATTATTTATCATTATATATTAACATCATTTAAATATTTTTACTAAAAAAAACATTTACTTTTATAAAATACAATCCATCAATATTTTTTAAATAAATCTTGGTTTATTTAAATATTTATTCGGTACATGTTTATAATAATAAACCTAGATTATATGAATAACTTGAATTAGTGTTAATTTTGAAAATAGATATATTTTTTTATAAAAAAAACTTAAAAAAATATTAATACATAATGATAATATAAAAATATTTTTAAAAATAAAAAGCATTTAAATATTTTATTTAATAAGTTAAGTAATATAATTAATGTTTGATTAAGATTAAACAAACTCTTAAAATATGTTTCATGTGTAATTTTTTATATTTATTTAAAATTTTATTTGATTTTTATAAATCATTTCTTAATCACGTTTTCTTTCTAATTATTAAATTATAAATTAATTTTAATTAAAATATTAAAATACCATATTTTTAACGCAAATAGCTTATTATTATTATTTTTTACAAAATCTCAAATAGCCCTTAAATAAATTGTATTTAATTTAAGTGGGTCTCATACATTTGCTAAAAAAATAAATAAAACTAAGGGTAATTTAGGAAGTTTAGTTTTATAGTGGTCCAATTTCTATACAAATATTAGAGCTTTCTTTTCATGAAAAGAGCAAGTCTTAGTCCTATTTGAAAATAGTCCCAAACATGAAGAATATCATTTTCTCTCTCATCTTCCTCTTCTTCGCCGGAATTTCCGCCGGAGAAGAAACCGACCATATTTTCGGCAGACCCATTGATCGAAAACTACTAGGACTAAAAAAGGAAAAACTCAGCCACTTCAAATTCTATTGGCACGATGTAATCAGTGGTCCAAAACCCACATCAATAATGGTGGTGCCGCCGGTTTCAAACACATCGTTCAATTTCTTCGGTTCAGTTACAATGATCGACAACCCATTAACGTTAGGACCGAATTTAACCTCGAAATTGGTCGGACGGGCACAAGGGTTTTACGCATCGGCTGCCCAACAAGATTTAGGGTTTTTGATGTTGATGAATTTGGTATTTGTTGAGGGGAAATATAATGGAAGTACTTTGACTGTATTGGGAAGGAATCCGGCGATGTCGGCCGTGAGAGAGATGCCGGTGACCGGAGGAAGTGGGCTTTTCCGATTTGCTCGAGGTTATGCTCAGGCGAAGACACATTGGTTGGATATTAAAACTGGAGATGCTACTGTTGAGTATAATGTTTATGTTTTTCATTATTGATCATCATTATATATGATGATTATTATTATATTTATGTTGCTTTGTTTAATTTAAAGTATGTGACACTTTTGTATGTGGTCCAATTTATTATGATAAATTATATGTGGCTCTTATGAGAAATGTTTGTGTAGTGCACACTATTTTAAATTGCAATTGGTGATTTTTATTATATTTGTTTGTGGTTAAGTGAACACTTTTTTAGTCTAAATTCATGAAAATGAGTATAATAGATCTAAATTAATATATTGATGATTTTTTTTTTAAAAATAAAATGTTTTTAAGCTTACTTTGTCTAAAACTCATCTCAGATAAAGATTTAGTTTAAATTCTTTTATAATTATATTATTTATTTAATAATAAAAAGAAAATCATAATTCACTATGATAGTTAATTTTAAGAAAAAAATATCATTAGTTTTGAAAATTTATATTTTATATATATATATATTTTTTTTTTGAAAGTGAGACTAATTAACAAATTATAAATACATTGAGTTTGAGTTATGGTGAGTGTTTTGCTAGAAAGTATTTATATTTTTTCTTCAATAGTAACGATATCCGAGTTTAGGGCGTTACATATGGTATTAGAGTCGGTCTAGTGGTAGGAACAAAGTGTCACAAGAGACCCCCTCTTGAATTTTACTAGAATAAAGTATCATGTGAGTCATTTTATATTCTTATTTTTTTTTGGAGAACGAGTCTACGAATGAGATCGCAATTAGGATATTACGTGACTAAATTGAAGAGACTATAATGTTCTACGTTAGGAAATCGTTGTACATAAATTAAATTATTGATACATTTATGAATATCTTTTAAGTTTGAAATATAATGATTTCGTTAAGAGTATTTGAGTTATGACTTCTATTTCTTCCCTTCTAAAAATTAATGGAAGGTTTGTGTGGAATTATTTATTTTTGTTCTAGAAATTAGATTAAGACCAAGTTCAAATAAGAATATTAAATATATCATAATTGATTGGAGGCCATTTTTTCTTCATCAACTTTTGTGACTTTTTCTCGCTTGTATGATTATATTTTTATAATATTTGGATCATTTAAAAAATATATATTAAATTTATCACATTTAATATAAATACAAAATCATAAAAGTACACCCTTACCAAACATACAAACAAATACACGAGGTAGCAAAACTTTCAACTATATTAGGTGCTAAATTATATTAATAAATTTATCATGAATGCTTAGATTATAATACAAAGTCAAAATTAATTAAATATAAGAGTTTTTTTATATATATAAGATGTATTTATTTTTCTTTAATAGCTCACCTAATGTTTAAGAAAATTTCTAAGCTACTTTTATTTAACATTTTAAAATAAAATTTTAATATACATCAAAAACAAAAGAAGAAATAAGAAAGTAATAGATGAATCACAAACATTAATAACTACATCTAACTCATACATCTAATCATTCATATTCAACATCTTTAAAAATTAATAATTTAAAATAAAATAAAAGACTAATATTTTTAATCAATTTTTTTATTAAAAACTTAAAAATTAAATTAGTAAATTATGTAGAAGAATTTGTATATCATAATATAATTAATATATTAAAAAAAGATCGAATTAATTCAAACCAAATTTAATAATATAGGATGTATATCTTCGTTAGAACATTCTAACGTAAGTTATTATTATTTTATTTATTTACTATCTACATAATTCTTAATTTTTTACTTAACTCTTAATTTTCTAGTTTTATTTTTCAATTTTGTTCATTAGTTATATTTGTAATTCTATTAAAAATACAAAATTCGCTTTTTATTCACTCATTTCGTGTCTAATTTATCTTTTAATTAAATTTTAAACACACCCATAAATCACCCGTATTGAATGAGTTAAATACCCAAATTTGTACAAAGTTGTACAATTCAAATTTGAATGGTTGGACCAAGATTCAACAAATTTATATTAACTTTTGAAAATAGTCTTTTATTTAAATATCTAATGGTGTGAAAAACTTAATTTAATTTAAGTGGATCTCTTAATTACACTAGGGGTAGTTTAGGAATATTAGTTTTAAAATGGGTCCCATCCTAAGTCAAGCTTCCACATTTATGTCTACAAATACTCACTTCTGTCTCCATCAAAAGAGCAATTCTCAAACCATCTTTCAAAAAAACCAAAAAAATGAAGAACATCATTTTCTCTCTCCCCATCATTTTCCTCCTCCTCGCCGGAATTTCCGTCGGAGAAGACAACGACCATATTTTCGGCAGACCCATTGATCGAAAACTATTAGGACTAAAAAAGGAAAAACTCAGTCACTTCAAATTCTATTGGCACGATGTAATCAGTGGTCCAAAACCCACATCAATAATGGTGGTGCCGCCGGTTTCAAACACGACATTCTTCGGTTCAGTTACTATGATCGACAACCCATTAACGTTAGGACCGAATTTGACATCGAAATTGGTCGGACGGGCACAAGGGTTTTATGCATTGGCTTCTCAACAAGATATTGGGTTATTGATGTTGATGAATTTTGTGTTTGTTGAGGGGAAATATAATGGAAGTACTTTGACGGTTTTGGGTCGGAATTCGGTGATGTCGGCGGTGAGAGAGATGTCGGTGACCGGAGGAAGTGGACTTTTCCGATTTGCTAGAGGTTATGTTCAAGCAAAGACTAATTGGTTTGATGTTAAAAGTGGGGATGCTACTGTTGAGTATAATGTTTATGTTTTTCATTATTGATCATTATGATGATGATGAATACTAAGATAATAATGATAATAATTATGATTTTATTTTATGTTGCTTTGTTTAATTTTAAAGTATGTATTATGTAATTGGACACTTTTGTAAGTGGTCCAAGTTTTTGATAAATTATTATTGGCTCTTATAAGAAATAATATTGGAATTGGTTTGAATGGTTAGAAATTCTTATAATATTGGTTGGTGGGTAGGTAATGACCACCACCTCACAAAACTCTTTTTGAATTTCAAAATGAAATAAAGTTATTATTTGAATTTTTAATGTGTTTTTTTGTGTTGCTTTCTTAAAGTATAAGACTAAAACATTAAATATTTCATGTGACAATCAAACTTGTAAATAATAATTTTTATTTATATTTAAGATGTTTTAAGTGACAATCAAACTCGTTAACTTTGTTCTCTTAAAAGTTATTATTGTCATTTGAGCTACCTTAGTGGCAGGGACGGATTCAATAATCCGAGTTGAGTGGGCTTAAGAAAAATTTAAGTAAACTTAAAAAAAAAAAACAAAAAAATTATAGATAAAACGAGAATGAATAAATGAAAGTTTTATTTTTTTTAATTAGATAAAAAAAATAGTGTATTAAATTAAAAAATTAAAAGTTAAGGGTAATACAATTTTGTATCGTAAAAAAATAAAAAATAAAAAAGTTAAATTTTTTGGGCTGGGTTTCAACTCGCCCCTATGCTTATTGGGATTAAATAAACCAAACTAAACATGTTTTTTAACTTACAAAATAGATTTTGTATAGTTAAATAAAATTAAAGAAAGATATTAGTGATCATAAACAATATATTATTTACTATATATTTATCTCGATTATAAATTATTTTAATTAAAAAGATTTTTTTAAACAAAGTTTTATTAACACTTCCATATTAATAGCTAAAGGTTTGTGTTGAATTATTTATTTTTGTTCTATAAACTTGATTAAGACCAAATTCAAATAAGAATATTAAATATATTATAATCTATTGGACCTATTTCTTTTTTAATGTTTTTTTCCTCATGTAATGTGTGGACAGTATTTTCATTATTTTTGGATCATTTAAAAAAATATATTAAATGTAGCACATACATAAATCAAATAAATACAAAATGATAAAAGTACACCCTTACAAAAAAAAAACATACAAACAAGGTCAATTGTATTAGGTGCTCAATTATATTAACAATCAATGACATTTCAAAGTAAAAAAATAATTAAATATAGAGGTTGTTTGATATAAGCAGAGACGGATATAGCCTAGGGCTGCCCTGGGCTTAAGCCCACCCTAAGTTATCTTATGTTATTTTTTTCCTATATGAGAGCATCCCCATCCTTGTACCCATACATAGGTACAAATATGTGCCACATCAGCAGCCACATCACAAATAAATTATACCTCTCAATTTATACCTCTATTCCCCAACCATCTCAAGTACAATTGTGGTCCCACCATCCACATCATCTAATTCATATAATATTTTTTAATTCAATAATTCAAATAATCTTGTTTTATTTTTTATTATATTAATTTGTTTAAATTAATAAAACTAATATTTATAAATTATATTAAAAAATTAAAAAAATCAATAATTTTTAAATAATAAAAAAATAATCATATGTATAAAAAAAATAATATAACGGTCATATTTTGAAAAAACTGTCGTATTTTAAAAAACGGTCAATTTTTTAAATAAAAAATTAAATAAAATAGTTTATTTTTTAAAATTTTTAAATATTTATTTTTTTGCATACAAAAGTGGGGGTGGGACCACTTTTTTTGACTTTTTCTCATTTGTACCCAGTAGCAAAACTTTGCTACTCAATTTTCTCTCTCATAATTTGTACCCATCTCCCAATTAGTGTACCCAGTACAAATTTTGCCACATCAGATTTGTACCTACCGATGGGGATGCTCTGAGAGATGGAAGAGAGAGAGAGGTATGTTTGACATTTGGTATTTTATTTTATTTATTTACTCTCTTTTATTATTATAAAAATTAGATTTTATTTAATTTTTTAAAATTAATTTTTATTCCAGATAAATAAAAAGAAATGAAGAGTATTTTGATCTTTAATCAACAACCAAACAAAAAAACTTATTTATTAAAAAATCTTATCAAACAGGTTCTTTAGAAAAAAAACTAAAAAAATACCAGCTCTTTGATTATTTTCGATTTTATTTATTTGGAAGGTTTGTTTGATACGGTCAATTGAGTTTTTTTTAAGTATGTTTTATCTCTCAAATTTTGTTTATTCAATGTTTAAATATATTTTTCAATAAATAATTAACATTAAAGGACAATTTTCACCGTCCAAACTTTTAAAAATAATAATAGTAATTCATTTCACCTATATATTATTTATTTTTCTTTCATTTTTTTGAAGTGAATCTAAAATGTTTTTAAGCCCACCCTAACTCTAATTTTTAAATCCGTCCTTGGATATAAGATACATTTATTTTTTAAATGTTTGAATTTATCGACAAATATACGAGACTAAATCGTTTCGGTCACTATCCATGTTATATTTATTGATTAACGTGAAAGAATCAACGTATTTTCAGTTAAGCATTCAATAAATGTGTATAATGCATAACTTTATTATTGCAATTTTTATTTTATATTATTTGTTTAACTAGTTTTTAATTTTTTATGCCTCATTTTTGTCGGGAAATTTGACGAAATGACCCTAATGATTCACTTATTTGACTTTTTAATTAGGAGTGTTCAATATTTAGTCTGAACCGAATATCCGGTCGAATTTGAATTTACCGAATTCGAATAAACCGAATTCGAAATTCATTATTAGTTTTCAAATCGAATTTCAATCCAATTCGAATTCAAATACGGTTTTCAAATTGATTTTCGAGTTTGGGTTTCAACTCGAAACCAAACAAAAAACTGAATTCATTTTATTATTATTTATTTTTCCAAACTTAGTTTAAAATAATAAAATTAGAATATTTTGAAGTCAAAATTTAATACTAAAAAAAAATAACAAAAGAACCCGTGGTCTAGTGGTAGAATGATACCCTGCTGGTACAATTTATTTTGAGTTATGCTAGTTTCAAAGAATAAAAAAAACGAATTCGGTTTGAATTCGAACCGAATATCAAATTCGAATTCGGCTCGGTTTAATTAAAATTTATTCGAATTCGGTTCGGTTTTCGAATTAGTTAAAAAAAATAAAAAATGGAATAAACCGAACCGAAGAACTCGAATAACCCGAAAACCGAACTGATGAACACCCTTATTTTTGACCCGCGCTTAAAATAAAAAACGATGGTAACACCTTTTTCTTTTTTTGGACGATTTTGTCTATGTTGCGAGACGTCCTCAATCGCGAGATGCAACCAGCATTCGCGAGACGCAACCGGCAATTGCGAGACGATTTTTTTTTTCGTCTCACGATTGCCGGTTGCGTCTCGCGGTTGCGTCTCGCGAATGCCAGTTGCGTCTCGCGATTGTTGACTTTTCACACGACATCCGGTTGTGTCTCGCAACGGGAGCATTTTTGTTCAAAAAAATCAAAGTGTCACCAATGCATTTATTTTATGCGTAGACCAAAAATCAAATAATGGTCCTTTCATCCAATTTCTCATTTTCGTCTTTATTTTTAAATTTCTTTAACAAATATTTTTTTTTTAAAAACTATTCAATCATCTAAAAAAAATATATTAATCTACAAAAGTGACTTCATCTTCCAAAATCAAAAAAAATCTTTTGGAGAAGAAAAAACCCTAATTAGAGATGGAATCATCTTTTAAGAAGACGACGACGGCCAATGAGAAAGGCGAAGAATTGAAGAAACCTCCTTTCAGACGAGCAAAGGACGATACTAAACCCGTTCTCCGAGACCCTGTAATCTTTCTCTCCTGATTATCAGTTTTCAATTTCATCTTCTGATTCATTTTTAGGGTTTAAAATTGAATCGCAAACTGTTGTTGTAATGTTGTGTTTTTGTATAAATTGTTGTTCTTCAGATCCTGACTTCAGACCCACTAGAGACTGAGGAAGCTGTTCTTCAATTGCCTCCTTTCCCATCATCAATCCAAATAAAACGTCAATCCAAATGAATCCAACTGGTTTTATTTGAAATTTTAGATTAAGATGATCTTCCATTGTTGTACTATTACTACTGAAATCAATTGATTATGAATTGATTTGAATCCATTAATGAAACTCTTCTCTGCTTATCTTGAAATTATTTTGAATTCATTATAGATAGATAGTTGCAGCTTCTATATCTTCTTCCCTATATATGTTTGATTGAAAACCCATAACCAATTGACTGAAAAAACAAGGTTTGCATATTAGATTCAAGTTTATTCTAGGGTTTGATTCAAAACTAGGTCATGTTCAAACATATATGTTTGTTTGGTATTGTGTCTATGTTTTTCAATTCTTAAGAAAACAGTCTATGGATTATAATTGTGTATTGATTCTTTCAAACATAAGATTTCTTAAGCTTTGTTGATTTCAGAAAGGGACAATCTTCTATACTAAAATGTACAATTCAACTGATAAAATTCGATCTTGTTAAAGAATGTAGCTATACCTTACTATTTACATTTGCTTTTAGTATTTTTAGTCAACAAATTTAACTAGGAAGAAAAATGTTTAGGTATTAGTTATATGTTGTAACCAAATTGTTTTGATTTAAGATTTTATAAACGACAATCATAATTGGTTTGGTTTAGATTAAGGATGAAAATGGGTACATGATATTCGGAGATGTAAAGAAAATTTTAAATTTCATATCATTACAAATTCATAATAAATATATTATTTATTTTATCAATATTTACCCATTACTTCAGCATAATTTTAATCTATGTTCCACGTTGTTTTTAATTTTCACCTTTTTTTAATAACATTGTTTCTTTTTATTCACTTTCACTTTTAATGTTCAATTTCAACATTATTTCAAATTTTTTCAATTTTGTTTCTAGTTTGTTGAACTTCAATTATTGTTTTTAATTTTTGTTAAACTTCAATTATTATCGTTGAAAACAAGTAATATTTTTATTTGTATTTTTAATATTTAATATATTTAGAAAATAATAAATATAAATTCATATTTTAATCACGTAATGAATATTCGTGGGATTAGATACCCGACGAATTCGGGATAGGAGTAGTAAAATGAAAATCAAAATCGAAATGAGTACTTCACTAGCGAGTAGGGTATTCGTTGTAATTCATAGTTTTATAAATAATAAAGGTATTTCTAAATTATTTGTATCTATTTTTTAAACCAAATAATAAGTATATATATTATAGTTATAAGGTTTTGAAACATAATTTCGAAAATAAATATTTAGGTATTAACCATTAGTTATAACAACCAATAATCTCAATTTAACAATTTAATAAGCTATTTGGTTTATCTTCAAATTGGTTTAAATGAGTTCTATATGATTTATTTCGATCAGTTTAATTACAACTTTAAATCAAGTCAATACAAATTTATTATGAATTATGTAGTAGACATTGTCAAGATAACCTTTAAAGTCAACATAGAAATTTGAAGATTTTTCATCAAGAACCTAAACATGAAACATGTTTTTTAAGGTGATTTGCCTTGGCCTCTAGATTAAAGAAGCTATGAAATGATGTTAAAGCATACATTCAAAGCAAATTAGGAATTCTAAGAATCAAAGATTTAATAAGAACCAAGCAAATGTAAGAATCAAAGATTTAATAAGAACCAAAATGATGTTTTATCACTAAGAATACAGCAACAAGTCAAATAATAGTCAAATTGTTTTAATCCAACAACAATAGGATTTCAAGATTTCCACAAATCCAATACCAATTCAATTATTAAACTCGAACAACATCTTATTCATCAGCGGATGGGACTTCTTCGATAACATTGGGAAAATTATTAGGCAAGGTACATAGAGGTCGTCCATCGTTATCCCCCAACATTGCTGAAGCCAGCGCGTATCCTAGAGCTCGAGAAACAGGAATCGCAACCGCGTTTCCAACCTGAATATACCTGAAAACACAATACTTTTACATTCAACTCATGACAATACAAGAAGAATTTCAAATGTTACCATTTAATAGTAGTTACCTTTCTTTAATGTGACCAAAAAGCCTATAGTAATCTGGAAACCCTTGCAATCTTGCATTTTCGCGAATTGTCAGAACTCTATCTTGGGTAGGATGCAATATAGCCTGACAATTAACAAGAAAAAAAAACGATGAAATTCGAATAAACTTAAGCAAATAAGCTAACAATGTGTAAATAATTGCTGCATAATATACCTGATTATGTGGCTCAGCCCTGGTGACAACTGTGGGCACTGTTTGATCCCACCATAATCTTGCAAAGGGTCTGTTTGGTTTTACCCATAACCAGAAAACAATTAAATAGATGAAAAAAATGATTGATTATATCAAATAGAACTTTTGTTATTCTTACTTGGAAGAAGTTCCACCAATAAAAGACATGGCATAATCTGGAACCTGCAGTTATCAAGTTGATCTAAACTTAGAACACAAAAGTAGACAAATCAATTTAAATTACAGTTTTAATATCTTTTCATTATTACCAATGGTTTTCCAGAAGGTAGATAAACTCTTTCGATTTCAGGATCCCATTCTACTTTATTGTCGTCACGAACCCTAACACCTTTTAGATTCCTAAAGTTTGCACCCTGTAACACAAATATTCAATCATTTCAAGTTTCTAGTTGGAAAAAAAACTAAGTAAAACATGTGACAAGACTGACCTTATGCTTTGGAATTTGACACACTCGCTGGTAGTCATCGTTGTTCAATTGAAGCGGTCGATGATCAAAGAGCGCATGTTCAGCTTTCACTCCTGTGTTTACATGATGCCCTAACATCTCTATAAAAAAAAACAAGTTAAAAAATTAAAACTAAGTGGTTTGATATGTTTCAAAAATTTAGTGATACAAAAAATTAGTTTACCTTCTCTTTTTAGTCTAATGAATTTCTGAAATTCAGTTTTCGGATCATCACCATATGGCATAACATCCCTTTGTTCATCATTCTCAACCTGGGGAGATTATGTTATATATATAACATTATAACTAATGCCAAACCATTAAAAAACAAAATACCAGAAGAAAAGGGTAAAACAAAAATTACCTTAGGGAGATCAGAAAATGCATCTTCTAGAAAAAGTGCTTTCCCTAGTGTAACTTTACTATTAGCTTCATGTGCAACAACACTCCCCTACATTATTACAAAAACTAGGTGCATTAGATTGGAGGATTTTTTTCAAATAATCCAATAATGATAAACAAGTAAATGCATATTTTACCTCGAATTCACTTGGAATGACACCTCTAGAAACAACATCATGAGTGGGTAGAGGATACTGAGGCAATTTCTGTTGATGAAATTTTACACATTAACATTGAAAAGTATCATCCAACATGAAATGAAAAAACAGGACAACTAACTAACCTCATTAGAACGAGCACCCCATAAAAAGACCCTGTTTCGAAATTGAGGCAAACCATAAGCACCAGCTGCCATCATGCCTATTCGAGCTTGATAGTGTAAGCCCACAAGGCGACCCAAAGCATACCGACCAAGAAACCCACCAGCAAATCGTAGAATATCAACCACATTTTCCATTAGAACAAATCTTGGTTTTAAAAACTCAACTAAGTTCATATAGACAACAAGCTGTTTATTTTTTTCGTCATCCAGAGGGTTTTCTTTATTTCTAAATCTATTGAAACCGCTTATTCCTTGGCAAGGAGGTCCTCCACATAAAACATCAACATCACCCTGTTCAGGACCATATGGAAACAAGAGAAAACAATAAACTGTCAATTATTTGATAATATCTAATAAGAAAAAAAGGAGAAAGATAAAAAAAGAATCACTTACAGGTAATGGTAGAAGCTTTGATTTATACCCATTTACAACAAACTTCTTTATTGACTCCACACACTCACTGGTACAACAAGACATTCAAAAGAAAATATCAGATAAATGACATTTGAATGCGAAAAAATGCAAGTTGAACAAATACCTCAAGCCTTCTGCTGGCTCCCATGAATCAAAATCTGAACCGTAGCCTTTCCATTTAACCTTTAATTATAAACCATTAATTAGCTTGACATCCATTATAACAAATCAATCTTGGATATCTACATAACAGAGTAACATTTTTCAATATTTCTTTTGCTTAAGTAAACAAACCAAACAAATATAACTAATTATATTGTTAGGAAGGTTAATTTATGTTTCATTGCTAATTTAAAAATGTGATTATATAAATAATATTATATCTAACAATCAAGCTTTTACCTTATAGAACAGACCCTGATTTTTTCTATCACTGGGATCACCATAGCAAATTTCAAGAATTTCATCAACTTCAAAAATCTCTTCATTATTATTAGCTTTATCATCATCATCTGTATCTTCATCATCTTCGGTTTCAGGCTTAACATATTGAACATCTGATCTGTTCTTCCCAGTCAAGTTAAAGGAGTCACATAGCTTCAGCCACTCCTTTAGCAGATTTAGAAAATCTTCCGCAAATTCATTTCTCACCTGAATAAATAATATGAATTATTTGGTTTTGATTTAAGATCACAATCTTAAATGGGCATTTGTCTAAGACACATATATAAGATATTGTTGAAGTAATAAACATGTTAAATCAATACCTGAGTTTCAGGGTGGTTATATTTAAGACTCTCGCAAGCATATTTGTTGATATCAATAGCCCATTTCTATAGAAACAAAAGAATAACAAAAATGATTGAAACATGTAAGGAGACATGTTAAATCATTATAGAGTAAATAGAAAGTAGTTAGAAACTAACATTAACAAGATTAACCCCTCTAATATTAGAACCAAGGCATAGACCAGTTGACATTGCACCACATCCAGCAAAAAGATCTAACAATGCTAACTCGCCATCTTTCTTATTAACCTCGTCTTTAGAAGCATCATCAACAACGTCATTATCACTGGAGATGGTTGACTCTGATTCATTTTCCACTCGCACTTTTTCTGCAGAATATTAATGATACCAAAGCTAAGTAAAAATGTCTTCCTTCATCAATAGGATAGAGTTTAAAATGAACATTACCGATTGGCAATTTAACAAATGATGTATAAGGTAGAAAATACATTGTATTACAATAATAGTCACATTTTGCAATTGTTGCCTCATCAATACATGAGTCCATCTGCAAATTAAATCACATAGAAATTTAAACAATTGAATAAATAACATAATAGTAGTAATATAGATGAACATGTGTATACATGCATACCGTCAATGGCAATCGTAAAATATGAAGCTTTGATACAAGACATCCTAAAGGATTATCATCCTTTATCTCCGAGAAGAAGACTCGCTTATGATGAATGAATTTTGCATGGTCTTTGATAGCCTGACAAGATGATTAAACAAAGTTATGTATAAACTAAAAAGGTTAAATGATAAAGACAGTCCTTTTTCTTTGTCAAATTGCTTACAGTATCTTTTGCCCTATAATACCACTGAGCTGTAAAATAGAGTGAACCATCTTTTGCTTCAAACATCTCAATGATACGACAGATATAGTCGTATCCTTCCACTTCACCCTGACAAGGATAAAAAAATGTAATGTAAAACAATGATTTACAAGATTATGTTGAATCTGTGACAACTCTAATCATAACTTGGTTTGTAAAAAAAGTCTTCACTGTTTAAAAAAATGATTTCTGTAATCTCGCAATGTTATAAAGATCCAGGGTAAATGTAGCAGGGTATCATAACTAATAGAGTAGTTATGAAAAGGTTAGTCTTTTTCCATTGGGAAAAAACCCCACAAAAACAAACCAATACATTACCATATATAACATAAGAACATAAAAAAAACTCCCCAAAGAACTCAAAAGGAAACATCAATAAGAAACAAAAGTAAGAGATCAGAACTCAAAAACCAAGTAATACCATTTTACAAAAATAAAAAAACAAACATGCTTACTTTAACATAGGCATCGTCTCCAACGTTGCATACAATACTGTTATCCACGATAGCACTGTTGTAATGACGTTTGGCTTGAATGATCTCATCCGATTCATTATTTCTACAATCATTGAAAATAACATGTAAGACAAAATAACATGAATATAACAAAGAAAGTATACATTTGAACACTCACAAATCTGCAATCTCTGGATAAGTAGCCTTATTTTTCGTCTGTGATTCAAACAAACAAACAAACAAACAAAACCCATTAGTAAAGAATCCATTAGGGTAAACAAAGGATAAACTTTCTAACCGTATGTCCCTGGTAACGATATGGCCATCGTTTCCGTGCTTCCGCCAAAGGAATATGAGAACCAGTGAATCGACTTTCATCATCATCCTCATCATTCTCATCAACGTCTTCTTCTTTAATCGATGCACGAGAATTATCGGTTACATCATCTTCAACTAAATCCAATTCTTCTTCTTCTTTAACCGGAGTGTTATCAATCAAGTCAGAGTTTTCCGACTTCTTAACAGTAGGTTGTGCCCATACTCCAGTTTCAGTTTCATCAGCTACTTCAAGCTCTTCAAGCGGCGGATTATCTTGATGTTCCTTCAATCTTTTCGACTTGGCAGAGGATGAAGAAGCGTTTTTGGTCGCCGATCTGGTCGATACAGTCCGTTTGGTCGGCATTATTAGCGATAAAACTACAAACTTTGGCCGGAAGAAGAAGAAATGAAAAGTTAGAGAGAGAATAGCTGAAAAGACCAGAGATTTAATGGAGGGAAAGCTTGTCCGTATAAGTAGGGAAGAAAGGTGAAGGGTTGGTGAATTTAATTTTGGGATTTTTTGAAAATGAGAGGGCTGTAAGAATATGGGCGGGAAGTGAAACTTTTTAGGGATAGAGGTATTAATTGGTGGGCTACAAAGCCCATTTTTAGGCCCATTTAAAGGCCCATCCGAAAAGAAACCCTAAATTTTAAATTTGCATTGGGATCATCGAATTTGAAAAAGAATATTGTCTTGGGATTCTACATCGCTATAAATTCCAAGAAAGTTCAGTTCTGAATTTATGATTTGACAGTTGTAATAGTCAATGGCAGAGTTAAGTTGAATTCGGGTCCCGTAAAAAGAAAAAAAAATTGAAAGTAACTTACTTTGAATTTCGATATTGTTTAGATGAAATAATGTTTTGAAATATATTATACTGGATATACATTTGTACAAGTTCTAATGAAAATTTGATTTTGAATTTATATCGGATATTAAGTTCTGTTTGGACAAATGTAATGGCAGATTTAGATTTGGATTTGGATTTGGGTTCGGGTAACAAATCAGTTTTTTATTTATATATCTGATATGATTTAGATAGGTAATGTTTGAAAACATTGTAATGGTCATTGTTATCGATATGTAGATAACAAAAAAGAATACATTTGAATTTTATTAAAATAGGCATGTCCTTTACGTGTTAGTCGTGCCGACGTGCCGTGGTTATGCCGTTGAATTAAAAGTGTCATTATCTATAAATCTTGTGGTTTTTTATTATTCATTGTGCAATGTCGTGCATCGTGTCGACACGGGTGTCGTGCATCGTGTCGGCGTGTCGACACGGGATGCCAACATAATTAAACCTTTTTAGGGATAGGTATTAATTGATGGGCTTTTTCATTTGGGCCAATTGAGGATTATTTGAAAATAACCCTAAAATTTAAATGTGCATTGGGATTATCAAAAAATTTTAAAAAGATTATTAATGTCTTGGGATACTACATAGGTACAAATTCCAATAAAGTTCTGTTTTTTAATTTATATCTGATATTATTGCTTTGTTTTGTTTGGACAGCTGGATAAAAGAAATTTAGTTTTTTTAATATTTGATTTCAAATTTTGATATAATTCAGATGAATTAATGTTTTAAAAATAGTATTTTTAAATACTACATTTGGTACAAATTTTAATAAAATTTTGTTTTGAATTTATATATAATTTTAGGTTCGGTTTGGATAGATGTAATGGCAGAGCTGAATCTGGTTTAGTTAAAATAATTCATTTTTTTTTAATATATGATTTCGAATTTCGATTTGTTTAGATGAAGTAATTTACTTTAATTATTTAAGTAATTAACAAATTTAATATCATTTATCCAATAAACACAACTACAATTCACATTTAAGTGTTTTTAATAAAGTTATATATTTTTAAACGATGCATTAAAATAATAAAAATGGCCATGGTTGATCGATATGTAATATTAGAAAACAAATTAGATTTGAGTTTTGTTGAAATAGGCATGCCTATTGTCGTGCTAGACGTGCCGACGTGCCGTGTTTATGCCGTTAAATTAAAAGTGTCACTATTTGTAACTAGCATTTAGCCGTGCATTTGTACGAATAATAATATAAAAATTGTGAAAAAAATTACGGATAACATTTTTTATTTTTAACCGTTTTAAGTTTATGGGTGGGTCAACCCACAATTCGACCCAAGTATCAATTTACTCAACATCATTATATATTAATTAGTTAAAAAGTTGAACTTATATTAATATTAAAATGTCCCGCGTTTATCAAATTTGGTGTTGAATTTAAAATATAAAGTCTTTGTAGCCTAGTTGGTTAAAGAGTTGTACTTGTTTTGTTAGTTGCAAGTTCGAAACATACCTCTAACATTTTTAATTTTATTTTTAACCGTTTTAAATTTAAAAACGGGTCAACCCACAATCCGACCCAAGTATCCAAATTAACCACACCTCTCGACCCGGCAATCCGGACACTTTAAAAATTAAGTATCATTATATATATATATAGATTAGTTAGTTAAAAAGTTGAACTTATATTAATATTAAAACGTCCCGCATTTATCAAATTTGGTATTAAATTTAAAATATAAAGTCTTTGTAGCCTAGTTGGTTAAAGAGTTGTACTTGTTTTGTTAGTTGCAAGTTCGAAACATACCTCTAACATTTTTAATTTTATTTTTAACCGTTTTAAATTTAAAAACGGGTCAACCCACAATCCGACCCAAGTATCCAAATTAACCACAGCTCTCGACCCGGCAATCCGGACACTTTAAAAATTAAGCATCATTATATATATAGATTTGTGTTTTTGTTTTGACTAGTCATTGTGTCATGTTGTGCATCGTGTCGACGTGAGAGGCCAACATAATTAAAATCTTTTAGGATATGTATTAAATGATAGACTTTTTTTCATTTGGCCCATTTGACATTAACCCTAAAATTTAAATTTACATTGGGATTATCAAAAATTTTAAAAAATATATATTATTGTCTTGAAATACTACATTGATATAAATTCCAATAAAATTATCTATGTATTTAACAAATTTAATATCATTTATCCAATCAAACACATCTACACTTTATTATTAAGTATTTTTTTTAATAAAGCTACATAATTTAAAACGATGCCTAAAATAATAAAATGGTCATTGTTGAACGATATGTAGATAACAAAAAAATACATTTGAATTTTATTGAAATAGGCATGTCCCTTACGTGCTAGTCGTGCCGACGTGTCGTGGTTATGCCATTGAATTAAAAGTATCATTATTTATAATCTTGTGGTTTTTTTTATTATCCATTGTGTAGTGCCGTGCATCGTGTCGACACGGGTGTCGTGCATCGTGTCGACACGGGTGTCGTGCATCGTGTCGACACGGGTGTCGTGCATCGTGTCGACACGGGATGCTAACATAATTAAACCTTTTTAGGGATATATATTAATTGATGGGTTTTTTCATTTGGGCCAATTAAGGATCATTTGAAAATAACCCTAAAATTTAAATGTGCATTGGGATTGTCAAAATTTTAAAAAAAAAATTATTAATGTCTTGGAATACTACATAGGTACAAATTCCAATAAAGTTCTGTTTTTTAATTTATATCTGATAATATTGCTTTGTTTAGACAGTTGGATCTGGTTTGGTTTGGATAAAAAAATCATTTTTTTTTTTATATTTGATTTAAAATTTTGTTATAATTTAGACGAAATAATGTTTTAAAAATAGTATTTTTGGATACATTTGTACAAATTCTAATAAAATTTTGTTTTGAATTTATATATGATATTAGACTCTGTTTGGATATATGTAATGGCAGAGCTGAATCTTGGTTTGGTTAAAACAATTCAGTTTTTATTTTAAATATCTAATTTTGAATTTTGATCTGATTAATGTCGTGCTAGACGTGCTGACGTGTCGTGTTTATGCCGTTGAATTAAAAATTATATTATTTGTAATCTTGTGTTTGACTAGTCATTGTGTCGTGTTATGTAAGTCGACATGAGAGGCCAACATAATTAAAACCTTTGAAGGATATGTATTAATTGATGGGTTTTTTATTTGTCCCACTTGACATTAACCCTAAAATTTAAATTTACATTGGGATCATCAAATTTTTAAAAAATATATATTATTATCTTGGGATACTACATTGGTATAAATTCCAAAAATGTTATGTTTTTGAATTTATATTGAATCAGCATTGTTTGGACAAATGTCAATGGTAGAGTTGGATCTAGGTTTTTGAAAAAAGAAATTTTATTCAATCTAGTTTTGAATAAGAAAAAATCATTTTTTTTTAAATATATGATTTCAAATTTCAATATAATTTAGATGAGATAATGTAAGAAAATATTTAATTATCTAAATATTATTTATACAATCAAACACATATGCACTTCATTATTAAGTGTTTTTAATAAACTATATAATTTAAAACATACTCTAAAATAATAAAATGGTCAGTGTTGATCGATATGTATATAACAAAAAAAACCAAATTAGAATTGGATTTTTTTGAAATAGGCATGTTTATTGCGTGCTCATCGTGCAGACGTGTCGTGGTTATGTGGTCGAGTCGAATTAAAAGTGTCATAATCTTTTATTTTTGTTTTTTATTCTCTGTTATGGAGTGTTGTACATAGGGTGTCAACATGGGAGACCAACTTAATTAAACTTTTTTTAGGGTTATGTATTAATTGATGGCTTCTCTCATTTGGCCCAATTAAGGCTCATTTGAAATTAACCCTAAAATTTAAATGTGTATCATTAAAATTTTAAAAATAATAATTATTAATGTTTTGGGATACTACATTAGCACAAATTTCAATAAAATTTTATTTTTAAATTTATATCCGATATTATAGCTCTATATGAACAATTGTAATGTCAGAGCTGGATTTGTATTTGGGTAAAAGAAATTCAATTTTTTTTTATTATATGATTTCGATATGATTTAGATAAAGTAATGTTAGAAAATACCATCTTGGATACTACATTTGTATAAATTCTAATGAAGTTTTATTTTTTAATTTATATCCGAAATTATGGCTTTGTATGAACAGATGTAATGGCAAAAATGTATCTAGATTTGGGTAAAAGAAATTCAGTTTTTTTAATATATGATTTCGAATTTCGATATAATTTAGATGAAATAATATTTTGAAAATACTATATTGGGATACTACTTTGGTATAAATTCCAATAAAATTTTGTTTTTAATTTATATCCAATATTATGGCTATGTATATGTATGGACATATGTAATGGAAGAGCTAGATCTGAATTTGGTTAATAGAAATTCAATTTTTTCAATATATGATTTAGAATATGAAGTGATGTTTTTGAAAATACTATCTTAGAATTCTACATTGGTATAAGGTATAAATTTCAATAAAGTTCTATTTCTAAATTTATGTTTGGACATATGTAATGGTCAATGGCAAAGTTGAATCTAAGTCTGGTAAAAAAATATTTTTTTTAAATAACTGACTTTGAATTTCAATATTATTTTAGATGAAATGATTTTTTGAAAATAACTATCTTGAAATACTACTTTTGTACAAATTCTAATGAAATGTTGTTTTTTAATTTATATGGGATATCTGTTTGGATAATAAATGTAATGGCAGAGCTAAATCTGGGTTTGAATAAAAATTAGTTTTTTTTTAAATATTTGATTTATAATTTCAATAGTATTTAAATAGGTAATGTTTCAAAATATTTTAATTATATATGTATTTAACAAATTTAATATCCTTAATTCAATAAAACATATGTGCACTTCATTATTAAGTATTTTTTTTAATAAAGTTACATAATTTACAATGATGCCTAACATAATAAAATTGTCATTTTTGATTGATATGTAGATAACAAAAAAACATATTTGAATTTTATTGAAATAGACATGTCCATTGCGTGCTAGTCGTGCCGACGACCGACGTGCCGTGGTTATGTCGTTGAATTAAAAGTGTCATTATTTATAATCTTGCGATTTTTTTATCATCCATTGTGCAGTGTCGTGCATCGTATCGACACGGGTGTCGTGCATCGTATCGACACTGGTGTCGTGCGTCGTGTCGACATGTCGACACGGGACGCCAACATAATTAAACCTTTTTAGGATAGGTATTAATTGATGGGCTTTTTTCATTTGGGCCAATTAAGGATCATTCGAAAATAACCCTAACATTTAAATGTGCATTGGGATTATCAAAACTTTAAAAAAAAATTATTAATGTCTTGCCATACTACATAGGTATAAATTCCAATAAAATTATATTTTATATTTTATATATATATATATATATATATATATATATATATATATATATATATATATATATATATATATATATATATATATATATATATATATATATATATATATATATATATATGATATTATTGCTTTGTTTGGACAGTTGAATCTAGTTTGGATAAAAGAAATTATATTTTTTTTTTATATTTGATTCAAATTTTGATATAATTTAGACGAATTAATGTTTTAAAAATAGTATTTTTGGACACTAATTTGTACAAATTCCAATGAAATTTTGTTTTGAATTTATATATGATATTAGGCTCTGTTTGGATAGATGTAATGGCAGAGCTGAATATAGGTTTGGTTAAAACAATTCAGTTTTTTTTTTTTAAATATCTGATTTCGAATTTCGATATATTTTAATTGAAGTAATGTTATTTTAATTATTTACGTATTTAACAAATTTAATATCATTTATCCAATCAAACACAACTGTACTTCATATTCAAGTGTTTTTGATAAAGTTATATATTTTTAAACGATGCTTTAAAATAATAAAAATGATCATGGTTGATCGATGTGTGGATATTAAAAAACAAATTAGATTTAAATTTTGTTGAAATAGACAAGCATATTATCGTGCTATACGTGTCGACGTGTCGTGTTTATGCCGTTAATTTAAAATTATATTATTTATAAACTTGTATTTTGTCTTTGACTCGTCATTGTGTCTTGTCGTGTATTGTGTCGATTCGGGAGGCCAACGTAATTAAAACTTTATAGAGATATGTATTAACTGATGGACTTTTTTTCATTTGGTCCATTTAACATTAACCCTAAAATTTAAATTTACATTGGGATCATCAATTTTTTTTATAAAAATATATATTATTGTCTTGGGATACTACATTGGTATAAATTCCAATAAAGTTCTGTTTTTGAATTTATATTGAATCAGCATTGTTTAGACAAATATCAATGGTAGAGTTGTATAAACTTTATTGAATCTAGGTTTGGGTAAGAAAAAATCAGTTTTTTTTTTAAAACAAATATTTGATTTCAAATTTCAATATGATTTTAGAAAACAAATTAGATTTAACTTTTTGTTGAAATAGACATGCATCGTGCTATACGTGTCGACGTGTCATGTTTATGCCATTGAATTAAAAATTATATTATTTATAATCTTGTATTTTGTCTTTGACTTAATTAAAAATTATATTATTTATAATCTTGTATTTTGTCTTTGACTTGTCATTGTGTCTTGTCATGTATTGTGTCGGCCCGAGAGGCCAACGTAATTAAAATTTTATAGAGATATGTATTAACTGATGGGCTTTTTTTCATTTGGCCCATTTAACATTAACCCTAAAATTTAAATTTACAATGGGATCATCAATTTTTTTTAAAAAAAATATATATTATTGTCTTGGGATACTACATTGGTATAAATTCCAATAAAGTTCTGTTTTTGAATTTATATTGAATCAGCATTGTTTGGACAAATGTCAATGGTAGAGCTGGATAAACTTTATTGAATCTAGGTTTGGGTAAGAAAAAATCAGTTTTTTTTTTTTATAAATATTTGATTTCAAATTTCAATATGATTTAGATGAGGTAATGTTTGAAAATATTTTAATTATTTAAATTTCATTTATCCAATCAAACACATATGCACTTCATTATATTATTAAGTGTTTTTAATAAAACTATATAATTAAAAACGATGCTCTAAAATAATAATATGGTCATTGTTGATTGATATGTTGAAGAAGAAAAAACAAATTAGATTTGAATTTTATTAAAACAAGCATGCACTTGTGTGCTAGTCGTGTCGACATGTCGTGGTTATGCCATCAAATTAAAAGTGACATTATTTGTAATCGTGTATTTTTGTTTTTGATTCTCCATTATGTAATGTCGACAAACCCACATAATTAAACGTTTGTAGGGATATGTATTAATTGATGGCCTTTTTTCATTTGGCCCAATTAAGGCTTATTTGAAATTAACCCTAAAATTTAAATGTGCATTGGGATCATCAAAATTTTAAAAACAATAATTATCCATGTCTTGGGATACTACATTGACACAAATTCCAATAAAGTTTTGTTTTTTAATTTATATCCGATATTATGGCTCTATATGAATAGATGTAATGACAGAGTTATATCTAGATTTGGGTAAAATAAATTTATTTTTTTAGTATATGATTTCAAATTTTGATATGATTTAGATGAAATAATGTTTTGAAAATAACTTATTGAGATAATATATTTGTAAATATTTCAATAAAATTTAGTTTTTTAATTTATATCCGATATTATGGCTCTGTATGAAGAAATGTAATGGTAAAGCTGAATCTGAATTTGGGTAATAGAAAATTATTTTTTTTAATATATGATTTATAATTTCAATATTATTTATATGATGTGATGTTTTGAAAATACTATTTTGGGATTCTACATTGGTATACGGTATAAATTTCAATACAGTTATATTTATAAATTTATGTTTGGACGGATGTAATGGTCAATGGCAGAGTTGAATTTGGATCGGGTAATTTTTTATTTAAAATAACTGATTTTGAATTTCGATATTATTTTAGATGAAATGATGTTTTGAAATACTATATTGAAATACTACATTTGTACAAATTCTAATGAAATTTTGTTTTTGAATTTATATCAAATATCTATTTGGATAAATGTAATGGCAAAGCTGGATCTGGGTTTAGGTAAAAATTATTTTTTTTTTAAATATTTGATTTCTAATTTCAATATGATTTAAATAGGTAATGTTTGAAAATATTTTAATTATCTATGTATTTAACAAATTTAATGTCATTTATCCAATAAAACATATATGCACTTCATTATTAAGTATTTTTTTTAATAAAGTTACATAATTTAAAACGTTGCCTAACATAATAAAATTGTAATTGTTGATCGATAGGTAGATAACAAAAAAAAATATATTTGAATTTTATTGAAACATACATGTCCTTGCGTGCTAGTCGTATCGTGGTTATGTCGTTGAATTAAAAGTGTCATTATTTATAATCTTGGGATACTACATTTGTACAAATTCCAATGATGTTTTTTTTTTTAATTTATATACGATTTTGTGGCTCTGTATGGACAAATGTAATGGCAGAGTTGAATCTGAATATATAGGTAGAGAAATTTGTTTTTTTTAATATATGATTTCAAATTTTGATATGATTTAGATGAATTAATGTTTTAAAAATACTATAACGGGGTAGTTTTGTTTTTAATTTATATCCGATATTATGGCTCTATATTGACAAATGTAATTGTAGAGCTGGATCTTTGACAAATGTAATTGTAGATCTGGATTTGGGTAAAAGAAATTTAGTTTTTTTAATATATGATTTCGAATTTCGATATGATTTAGATGAATTAATGTTTTGAAAATACTATATTAGGATACATTTGTATAAATTCAAATGAAGTTTTGTTTTTGAATTTATATATATATATATATATGATATTCTCTGTTTGGACAGATGTAATGGCAATGCTGATTCAGTTTGGTTAAAACAATTCAGTTTTTTTTTTTAAATCTGATTTTGAATTTCCATTTGATTTAGATGAAGTAATTTTATTTTAATTATCAACATATTTAACAAATTTAATATCATTTATCCAATCAAATACAAATGCACTTCATTTTCAAATGTTTTTAATAGAGTTATATATTTTTTAAACGATACTCTAAAATAAAAATGGTCATGGTTGATCGAGTGTTGATATTAGAAAACAAATTAGATTTAAATTTTGTTGAGGCATGACTCTTGTCGTGCTAGACGTGCCAGACGTGCCGACGTGTCGTGTTTATGCTGATGAATTAAAAATTTCATTATTTGTAATCTTGTTTTTTTGTGTTTGACTAGTCATTGTGTCGTGTTATGTAATGTGTCGACATTAGAGGCAACATAATTAAAAAATTTAGAGATATGTATTAATTGATGGGCTTTTATCATTTGGCCTATTTGACATTAACCCTAAAATTTAAATTTAGAAAAAAATTATCATTGTCTTGGGATACTACATTGATATAAATAAATTCCAATGAAGTTCTGTTTTTGAATTTATACTGAATTGACTTTGTTTAGACAAATATAATGGGTTAATTATATTTGGAAAAAAAAACTTTATTAAATCTAGGTTTGGGTAAGAAAAAATTATTTTTTTAAAAATATCTGATTTCGAATTTCAATATGATTTAGATGAGATAATGTTTAAAAATACTTTAATTATCTAAATATCATTTATCCAATTAAACACACATGCACTTCATTATTAAATGTTTTTAATAAAACTATATAATTTAAAACGATGTTATTGTACAATAATAAAATGTTCATTGTTGATCAATATGTAGATAACAAAAAAACAAATTAGATTTGATTTTTTTAAATAAGCATGCCCCCTACGTACTAGTCGTGTCGACGTGTCGTGGTTATGCCATCAAATTAAAAGTGTCAATATTTGTAATCTTGTATTTTTGTTTTGACTAATCATTGTGTCGAGAGACATGAGAGGCCAACAAAATTATGACTTTTTTGAGATAAATATTAATTGTTGGGCTTTTTCATTCGACCCATTTAAGGCTCATTTGAAATTAATCCTAAATTTAAATTTATATTGGGATTATCAAAATTTTAAAAAAATATATTATTGTCTTGGGATATTACATTTGTATAAATTCTGATAAAGTTTTGTTTTTGAATTTATATAAGATATTATGGCTCTAATTGAACAAATGTAATGGTAGACCTTGATTACGATTTTGGTAAAACAAGTCATTTTTTTTAATTATCTGATTTTGAATTTCGATATGATTTAGATGAGGTAATATTTAAAAATATTTAAATTATCTATTTATTTAATAAACTTATATCATTTATTCAATCAAACACATCCCTTCATTATCAAGTGTTTTTAATAAAGCTGTATATTCTAAAACGATGCCCTAAGCATTGTCGATCCATATGTAGATAACAAAAAAATATTAGATTTGAATTTTATTGAAATAGCCTGTTAGACTATGTTATATTAGCAGATATTCTATTATTATATATAATTAAATGGGTCGGAGATACAACCCATTATGTTATAGAATGTTCATGTATATACATACTCTACACAAACTCTATTCAGGGTTAAGAATGAAGTTACATTTGATATGGTATCAGAGCCTATCTAAATATTAAACCCTACCCAATATTTCTTCAAATCACCGCCGATATGTCAAATGGTGATGATATTTCCGGCGTCTTCGACGCGGAGTTGCAGTCCTCCGGCGGCCCGACCGTGGAGACGAGTTTCGCTCAGCAGCTTGCGACGTTGCTGCAGCAAGCGGCGTTCAGTGGAGCTGCTGGTTCGGTTTGTACAGACACGGCTGGTGGAAGCCAGCCTCCGAAGGACCCATTTTTTTGAGTAGTACTGATTTACCCGGTCTCGTTATTACTCATGTTGTTTTGAAGGATAATAATTATACTGAGTGGTCAAAATCATTTTGTTTATCTTTGGTGGTTCGTCGTAAGATGAGTTTTTTAAATAGTACTATGGTGAAACTAGAGGGTGATTTGGCACGATTGGAGGATTGACATGTTGTTCAGCCAATATTAGTTCAATGGGTATTAAACACCATTGATCCTAAGTTGCGTAGTGAAATTCCTTACTGTGATGAGGTAGGCTCTTTATGGAGTCTGCTTGAGGAGCGTTATGCTGTTTCAAATGGAACCCGTCAGAACTCCTTTCTTCGTGAATTGTCTTCCTGTAACCAGTTTGCAACGATGTCCATCTCTTCTTACTTTGGGGCATTACAATGCCTATGGGAGGAGCAAATTATCTTATTTCCTCTTCTGATATATGAGTGTGGCAGGCCCCGACACAATTGTAGAGTTTACGTGATACAAAGCATTATCATTAGTTTTTGGGGGGCTTGAGCTTTGAGTATTCTACTACTCGTTCTGCTTTATTAGCGCATAAACCCCCACCCACGTTGAATATTGCTTATCAGACACTTCGTGAAGCTGAGGATGCCCGTAATGCTGATCAGAAGGTCATCTCGCATGAACTCTTTGCTTTATCTTCTCGCCCTTCTAATGTGGTTGATAAATCAAAGTTGGTGTGTTCTCACTATAAGAAACTGGGACATGATATTGCTGACTGTTTTGATAAGCATGGGTTTCCGGAGTGGTTTCTTGAGCGACAACGTAAAGGGCGAGGTGGTGATCCCAGGCGTAGAGGCGCGATGGTTGGAGGTGCCTCGGCTGGAGGTGCGCAGGCTGCTTCCGCGGTTCCGAGTTTCGTTGGAGGCTTTGGCACGAGTTCAGCTAGTGCGCAGGGTTTGGTGGCGCAACCCCCTTCACCCCAACATGGTTCATTCCATATTCCTGGTTTGACTCCAACTCGGTGGCAAAATCTTCTTCGCCTAGCTGGTAACGATAGTTCTTGCACTAATCGTTTGAGTGGTAAGTATCATTTATCTTGGATTATTGATTCAGGGGCTACCTTACATGCCACTGGGGTCCAAGACTATTTAGTTGATTGCTTTGTGGGGATGGAGTGTCCCATTTCTCTACCCGATGGTAGCATTGTTATTGCTCATATACAGGGGTCTGTGTACTTATCTCTTGAGATTACTCTAAAAAATGTTTTATTTGTCCCATCTTTGACCTATAACTTGATTTTTTTTTACTCACTTGATTGATGATTATCATGGTAATATCTCATTCTCATCTGATTTATGTACTTTTCAAGACAGCAATACCAGGGAAGGTGATTGGAGCAAGTGAACGAAGGGGGGGTCTCTACTACTGGTGCAGTGTTTCGGCGTCACTTTTTGTCTGCTCAACTGAGAGTCTAGGGATTTGGCACAGTAGGATGGAGCATCCTTCAGACAGTGTGTTGCAGCATTTACCTAGTGTTAGTGTTACTCGTCGTTCTCCTAGTGTTAGCCCTTGTGATATCTGTCATCAGGCCAAATAGTCTATGAGTGTTTTTTATGAAAGTGATTCATATGCTAGGAGTATTTTGATTTAATACACTGTGACCTTTGGGGTCCTTATGTTGTTCTCTCCTCTAATGGAACACGTTATTTTCTTACTTTGGTTGATAATTTTAGTCGAGCTGTGTAGGTAGTTCTTTTATCTGCTAAAACTAAAGTTTTCACTGTCTTTATAAAGTTTTTTGCTATGGTCAAAAGACAATTTGGAGTTGATATTAGACATGTAAGAACTCACAATGGAACATAATTTCATTGTTTGAAATCTTATTTTTCTGAGGCTGATGTATTATTTCAAACTTCTTGTGTGCATACTCCTCAACAAAATGGTAGAGTAGAGAGGAAACATCTACATATCTTGAATGTTGCACGGGCTGTCATGTTCCAGAGTTCTATTCCTATTGAGTATTTGGGGGAATGTGTTCTTACTACATGCTACTTGATAAATAGGACTCCTTATCGTGTTTTGGGCTTTCGTACTCCTTATAAGGTGTTATATGGTACCTCTCCCACTCTATCTAACATGTGTGGTTACCTCTGTTATGCCTTTGATTTCCACTCTCGTCGTGACAAGTTTGCTAGTCGTAAGTGTGTGTTTTTGGGTTATTCCATTGATAAGAAGAGGTGGAGGTTATTAGATTGGGAAACTAAGGAGGTTTTTGTGTCTCGTGATGTTGTTTTCTATGAAAATGAGTTTCCTTTTGCCCCTGTGGATTGTCTTGTCTCTGTTCCTCCCATTAGTGTTGTGGTAGAGGCACCAAACCAGGTTTCGGTAGGAGAGTTCACGGTGTCTGATGAGCCAGAGAGGGATTTGGGTGAAGAGGCTGGTGCACAGGATTCAGTGAAGGAGACTAATGCGCAGGGCTCTACTGAGGAGCCTGGTTCGTCGGTTGTACAGCAAGCGAGCGAGTTTAGCGTTGAACAGTCGCAGTCAACGTCAAACAGCCATAGTTGGGCATAGGTTTGAGGACTCGGACTCCTTCTTCTTGGTTGACTGATTATATTACCCCCCCCCCCCCTTCGACATCATTGATCTGGCTTCGACCCTTCCTCAGGTACTCGATATCCTCTTGCACATCATTTGAGTTATGATTTATTCTTTATGAGACATTGGAATTTTTTAGCTGCCATTTCTATAGGCGTTGAGCCTAAATCTTACAGACATGCCTCTCGTGATCCTGGATGGCGCGCAGCCATACAAAGTGAGATACGAGCCTTGGAGGACAGTGAAACATGGAGTTTGGAGGATTTACCTCAAGGGAAGAAGGCATTGGGCAGTCGCTGGGTCTACAAGATCAAGCACAATTATGATGGGTCAATTGAGCGCTTGAAGGCACATCTGGTTGTCTTTGGCAACCATTAGCTTGAGGGGATTGATTACTTTGAGACCTTTGCTCTAGTTGTCAAAATGAGTACTGTCCAGGCCTTCCTTGCAGTTGTTGTTGTTCGGGGTTGGAACTTGCACCAGATGGATGTGCATAATGTCTTTTTCCATGGTGATCTGACAAAGGAAGTATATATGCGCCTACCACCAGGTTTTGAGTTCGGTCATATCAACAAATTGTGTCGCTTGCGTAAGTCTCTCTATGGACTGAAACAAGCGCCTCGTTGTTGGTTTTCCAAACTGACAACTGCTTTGCTTTCTTATGGTTTTATTCAGTCTCGTTCGGATTATTCTCTATTTTTCTTTGTGAGCAGTGATGTTGTCTTACATATCTTGATATATGTGGATGACATGATAGTATCAGGGAGTGATTTGGGGACACTAGAGGCCTTCAAGCAATATTTATCATCATGTTTTCATATGAAGGACTTGGGGATCTAAAGTACTTTATGGGGGTTATGGTTGTCAGGAGTGCTGAGGGCATTTCTTTGTGTCAACGGAAATATGTTCTAGATATTATTTTCGAGTGTGGTTTTCTGGGTGCTAAGCCTGCTGGTTTCCTATGGAGCAGAATCATAAGTTGGGGGAGTTAGTGAGTGCGTAAATGGAAGATCCGGAGAGCTATCGACGGTTGGTGGGGAGATTGATATATTTGTCTTTCACAAGACATGGTATAGCTTACTCTGTACATATATTATCTCAGTTTATGCATGACCCATTACAGGATCACTATCAGACAACATTACGGGTTGTGAGATATCTGAAGAATGCCCCAGGACAGGGTATACTCTTGAGGAGTGATTGTGATCTTCGATTATTTGGATGGTGCGATTTTGATTGGGCATCCTGTCCCAAGTCTCGTGTCCTGGAAGTCCAAGAAACAACCAACTGTTGCCTTATCTTCCATTGAGTCTGAGTATCAATCTTTAGCAACTTTGATTTATGAGTTGAAGTGGCTACAAGGGGTCATGGTGTTCCTTAGAGTACCTCAATCGGGTATGCATGTGTACTCAAACAGCCAATCAGCTCTTCATATGGCTCAAAATCCAGTGTTTCATGAGCATAGAAAACACATTGAAGTGGATTTACATTTCTTACGGGATCATATACAGGATGGGACTATTGTTGCTTCCCATGTTCCCACGACTTCTCAATTGGCTGATATTCTCACTAAGCCTCTTGGGAAACAATTATTTGACAATTTTAGATCCAAGTTGGGCATCTGTGATTTGTAGGCTCCAACTTGAGGAGGGGTGTTAGACCATCTCCAACCCTCACCCCCATTTTCATCTCCAAAATACAGTAAACGTCACATCAAACAGTAATTCATCTCCAACCCAAAAACTCATTTCCAAACTCAAAAGAATATTCTCAGAATATTCTTTTTTACACCAACTTTTTAACTTTACTAATATTATCTATATATTTATCAACTTTATAAATTTAACCCCAATCTTTTCTCATTTGTTTATGAATTTTTTTTTTATAAATTAGTAATTCATACACATAAATATAATTTAATAATATTTTAAACAAACAAAAATTATAAAATAAAAATTATATTAAATTAAATATTATTAAAAAAGAACTTACACAAGTACAAATAATAAAAATGGTTGAAGAACTAAGAAGTATAAATGAACAAATGCAATATCATAATGCATTGAAAGAGATAAAGGAAAAAAATAAAATTTTATTGAAAGATTCGAGTAAAATAAGAGATCCACAGCTTCGAACATTTATTGAGGCTGAACAAGCACGAATAATGGAAAAAATAGCTCAAAATCAAGATCAACCAGATCCATTCGCGACGGGTACATTTTCAGGATATTTCAATAATCTTGGAGGAAGTGATGCTAATTTATCAGATTATTAATTATTGTATTATTTATGTTGTAATTTTAATTATTGTATTATTTATGTTGTAATTTTAATTATTGTAATTTTTATTTTCAAGTATTGTTTTAGTAATTTAAGTGTGTTTTTTAAATTTTATAACATATAACGAATTATTATTATTTTATATTTTTTGAAAATTGTTAATTTTTTTATCAATATTATTTATAATTATAAATTTATAATATAAATAAATAAAATTATTAAGTACTTAAATAAATTATAAATAAATACAAAAAGATTATAAATATATATAATTAAATAAATATTTAATATAAAAGAAAACTTAAAGAAAATTTTAATTAAAATAAAAAAGTACAAGGACCTTTTCACATATTTTGGATAATTGCAGGCATGAACAGTCTTTCGCCATATATGGCGTCTTCTTCCTCTATATATGCCGGAACTTCATTTTGGCGGAGGATTTGGAGGCCGGTTGGAGGAGAATGGGCTACTGCAAACCCAGTTTGCAGTAGGGTTGGAGATGCCCTTAGACTATGTTATATTAGTTGATATTTTATTATTATATATGATTAAATGGGCCGGAGATACGACCCATTAGGTTATAGAATGTTCATGTATATATATACTCTACACAAATCCTATTCAAGGTTAAGAATGAAATTACATTTGACATAGTCATTCCTTTTGTCGTGCTAGTCATGCCGACGTGTCTTGGTTATGCCGCCGAATAAAAAAAAGTCTCGTAATTTGTGTTATTTTACTTGTTATTGTGCCGTGTCGTGTCTCGTGTCGTGTCGACGCGTGAGACACAACCCAATTAAAACTCATTTAAAAAAAATTGTTGAATTTGAATTTATATTGAAACAAATTCCAACAAAATTTTGTTTTTGAATTTATATCAGATGTTGTCCTGTTTGGACAGATGTAACGATAGAGTTGGATCTGAATTTGGTTAAAAAAATATTATTTTTAAATTGATTTTGAAGTTCGATATGCTTTAGATGAGGTAAAGTTTCAAAATACTTTAATTATTTATATATTTAACAAATTTAATATCATTTATGTAATCAAACACAATTGCACTTTATTTTCAACTGTTTTTAATAAAGATGTATATTTTCAAATGATACCCTAAAATAATACAAATGATCATGATTGATCGATGAGTAGATATCAGAAAACAAATTATTATTGAATTTTATTGAAATAAGCATGCCTTTTGTCGTGCTAGTCGTGCCGACGTGTCGTGGTTATGATGTCGAATTAAAAGTGTCATTATTTGTAATTTTGTATTTTTGTTTTTGATTTTCCATTTTGTAGTGTCGTGCATCCGTGTGTCGAAACATGATACCAACATAATTAAACCTTTTTAGCGATATGTATTAATTGATGGACTTTTTTCATTTGGCCCATTTGAAATGTGCATTGGATCATCAAAATTTTAAAAATAATAATTATCAATATTTTGGGATACTACGGTATAAATTCAAATAAGGTTTGTTTTTTAATTTATATATGATATCATAGCCTCTATTTGGATAGATGTAATGACAAACTAGATCTGGATTTGGTAAAAGAAATTCAGTATTTGTAATATCTGATTTGGAATTTTGATATGATTTAGATGAAGTAATGTTTTGGAAATACTACCTTAGAATATTATATTAGTATAAATTCTAATGAAATTTTGTTTTGAAATGTATATTTGATATAACTGTTTAGACTGATGTAATGGCAGAGCTGGATATGGGTTTGGTAAAAAAAATCAATTTTTTTAATATTTCTTTTAGAATTTCGATATGATTTAGATAGGAAATGTTTGAAAATACTTCAATTATCTCTGTATTTAACAAATTTAATATTATTTATCCAATCAAACACATTTGCACTTCATTATGAAATATTTTTAATAAAACTATGCCCTAAAATAATAAAATGAACATTGTTGATTGATATGTAGATAAAAAAAACAATAAGATTTGAATTTTATTGAAATAGGCATGCTCCTTGCGTGCAAGTCGTGCCGACGTGTCGTGATTATGACATTGAATTAAAAGTATCATTATTTGTATTCTTGTGTTTTTGTTTTTTATTCTTCATTGTGTGGTGTCATGCATCGTGTCTAATACCTAATTTAGAATTTCGATTTGATTTAGATGAAGTAATATTTTAAAAATACTATCTTGTGGATACTATATTTGTACAAATTCCAATGAAATTTTGTTTTAATTTATATATGATGTAATGTTAGAGCTAAATCTGGGTTTGGTTAAAACAAGTTTTGTTTTTAATTTATATCTGATATTATGTCTCTGCATTGACCGATATAATGACAGAGTTGGATCTAGATTTGGGTAAAAGATATTTAGTATTTTTAATATATGATTTTGAATTTTGATATGATTTAGATGAAATAATGTTTTGAAAATATCATCTTGGATATTACACTTATACAAATTCCAATAAAGTCAGATATAATGTCTGAGCTAAATCTGAATTTGGATAAAAGAAATTCAGTTTTTTTAATATATGATTTCAAATTTTGATATGATTTAGATGAATTAATGTTTTGAAAATACTATATTGGGATACACATTGGTACAGTTTTCAATAAAGTTTTAATCTTAATTTATATCCGATATTATGGCTTTGTATGGACAAATGTAATGGCAGAGTTGTATATGGATTTGAATAAAAGAAATTCAGTTTTTTAATATATAATTTCGAATTTTGATATGGTTTTGATGAAGTAATGTTTTGAAAATACTATATTAGGATAATACATTTGTACAAATTCCAGTACAAATTCCAATGAAGTTTTGTTTTTAATTTATATATGAATTTATAGATGTAATGATAGAGTTAATCTGAGTTTGGTTAAAACAATCCAGTTTTTTTTAATATTTGATTTCAAATTTTGATCTGATTTTGATGAAAATTTCTGTTTTTTAATTTATATCCTATATTATGGCTATGTTTGGACAGTTGGATCTGGTTTGGGTTAAAGAAATTCACTTTTCTTTTAATATTTGATTCCGAATTTCGATATAATTTAGATGAAGTAATGTTTTGAAAATACTATTTTTGGATACTAAATTTGTAAAAATTCCAATAATATATATATATATATATATATATATATATATATATATATATATATATAATATTATGCTCTATTTGGACAGATGTAATGGTTAAAACAAGTCCTTTTAATATATGATTTCGAATTTCGATCTGATTTAGATGAAATAATGTTACTTTAATGATTTAGATGAAATAATGTTACTTTAATTATCTACATATTTAACCAATATAATTCATTTATCAATAATCAAACACAACTGCACTTTATTTTCAAATGTTTTTAATAAAGTTATATATTTTTAAACGATGCTCTAAGATAATAAAAATGGTCATGGTTGATCGATATGTAGATAATAGAAAACAAATTAAATTTGAATTTTGTTGAAATAGGCATGTCTCTTGTCGTGTCGCGTTTATGCCATTAAATTAAAAATTACATTATTTGTAATCTTGTGTTTTTGTGTTTGACTAATCATTGTGTCGTGTTATGTAACGTGTCGACATGAGAGGTCAACATAATTAAAACTTTTTAGAGATATGTATTAATTGATGGGCATTTTCATTTCGCTCAATTAAGGCTCATTTAAAATTAACTCTAAAATTTAAATTTACATTGGGATCATAAAAAATTTTAAAAATTATTGTCTTGGGATACTACATTGGTATAAATTTCAATAAAGTTCTGTTTTTGAATTTATATTCAATCAGCTCTGTTTGGACAAATGTAATGAGTGAATAATAGAGTTGGATCTGGGTTTTGGAAGAAACAAATGAACTTTATTGAATCTAGTTTTAGATAAGAAAAAATTCACTTTTTTTTAAAAATATATGATTTTGAATTTTAATATGATTTAGACGAGATAATGTATGAAAATACTTTAATTATCTAAATATCATTTATCAAATAAAACACATATGCACTTATTATTAAGTTTTTTTAATAAAACTATATAATTTAAAACGATGCTCTAAAATAATAAAATGGTCATTGTTGATCTATATATACATTTGAATTTTATTGAAATAGGCATGCCCCTTGCGTGCTAGTCGTGCCGACGTGTCGTGGTTATGCCGACAAATTAAAAGTGACATTATTTGTAATCTTGTGTTTTTGTTTTTGATTCTCCGTTATGTAGTGTCGTGCATTGTGTCGACACGGGAGACCAACATAATTAAACATTGTTAGGTATATGTATTAATTGATGTTTTTTTTTATTTGGCCCAATTGAGGTTCATTTAAAATTATCTCTAAAATTTAAATATGCATTAGGATCATCAAAATTTTAAAAATAATAATTATCCATGTCTTGGGATACTAGGTTGACACAAATTCCAATAAAGTTTTGGTTTTCAATTTATATCTGATATTATGTCTATGTATGGACAGAATTGAATCTGGATTTGGGTAAAAGAAATTTAGTTTTTTAAATATATATTATTTTTAATTTTGATATGATTTAGATGAAGTAATGTTTTGAAAATACTATATTGGGATACTAAATTGGTATAAATTCCTATAAAGTTTTGTTTTTAATTTATATCCGATATTATGGCTCATATGGACAAATGTAATGTTAGAGCTGAATCTAGATTTGGGTATTATGATATGATTTAGATGAAGTAATGTTTGAAAATATTTTAATTATCTATATATTCTCAAACTCAGTTGTACTTCATTTTCAAATCTTTTTAACAAAGGTACATATTTTCAAATGATACACTAAAATAAGAAAAAATGATTTTGATCGATAGATGTGTAGATATCAGAAAACAAATTAGATTTGAATTGTACTGAAATAGGCATGCCTCTTGTCGTGCTAGTCGTGCCGACGTGTCGTGGTTATGTTATCGAATTAAAATATGGCTTTATTCGTAATCTTGATTTTGTCTTTGGCTTGCTATTGTGTCGTGTCGTAACTCATATCGACATAGGAGACCCAACACAATTAAAACTCGTTTCAAAGAAAATCCTGAATTTGAATTTACATTTGGATTATAAATAACTAAAATGTTAATTTATTTGGATACTAGACCAAATTCCAATAAAAATTATTTTTGATTATTTATGGTTTGTGTTTTTAATACTTAATTATCTATATATTTAACAAATTTAATATTATTTGTCCAATCAAACTCAATTGCACTTTATTTTCAAGTGTTTTTAATAAAGTTACATATTTAAAACAATGCCCTAAAATAAAATAAAAATCATGGTCGATTGATATATCGATAGTAGAAACAAATTTGAGATGAATTTTATTGAAATAGGCATGCATCTTATCGTGTTAGTCGTGTCGACGTGTTGTGTTTATACCGCCGAATTTAAAAAAGAGAATTGTTCGTAATTTGTGTTTTTGTTTTTGATTCGCCGTTGTGTCGTGTCGTGCCTCGTGTAGACACGGGAGACCCAACACAATTAAAACTCGTTTAAAAAACCTTTTACATTTGAATTGACAATGAAATTATAGTATTTAATAAAATTGCATATTTTCAAATGATATCCTAAAATAATAAAAATGATCATGGTCAATCGATATGTAGATAACAAAAAAAAAACAAATTTGAGATGAATTTTATTGAAATAGGTATGCCTCCTATCGCGTTAGTTGTGCCAATGTGTTATGTTTATGTCGCCGAATTAAAAAATGGTTTTATTCGTAATCTTATGTTTTGTCTTTGACCTTCTATTGTGTTGTGTAGTGTCTCATGTCGCCACGGGAGGCCCAACACAATTAAATATTGTTTCAAAAAACCCTGAATGTGTCGTCAATGTATTGTGTTTGTGTCGATGAATTAAGAAATGACATAATTCATAATCTATGGCGTGTCTTTGACTTGCCATTGTGTAGTGTCAATTTGTGCTACGCGAGGCCTAACCCATTTAAGACTTATTAAAAATCTCTGAATTTTGAATCCCTTAATAAATTTTTTTAATACTTTTGGCTTTGTTTGAAAAAATGCAAAGCTAAAAAGAGTTGATCTAAGTTTGGCCAAAACAAAATTTTCATTTATTCTATTGCGTGCCTCTTGACGTGCCGACGTGTCGTGTTATGTCGTGCTTGTGCCTTCGAATTAAAAATAGTGGCATAACTCGTAATCTTGTGTTGTATCTTTGACTGACCATTATGTCGTGTTGTGCCTTGTGTCGTTGTCCGAGGTTCAACCAAATTAATACTTGATTCAAAACACTTTCTAATTTTGAATTTGTATTGGAATAATAAATAACTAAAAGTAATGTTTTTGGATATTATATAGATCTAAATTTCAATAAATTTTATTTTTGAATACTCATGTTTTGTTTGAAAAGATGCAAAACTATATATGAGTTGAATCTCAGTTTGGTTGAAACAAAATTTTAATTTGTTTTCTTGTGTGTCTCAATGTTCTTGTCGTGCAGTTGACATGTTATTTCTTACCCTGTGCCTCATAGTTCACCTTACAAAATTGACATCACTTTAAAATGCCTAAACAACGGATTATACCACTCATTGTCGTCATAGTTCCCACAACCGCCTTTGGTGCTAGCCTGATCTTAAGTTAGTCTCAACTTTTGGACAAATTTATTTGCAATGACCCTGAGATTTAACATGCCTGCAAATGTTGTGAGACTTTATGATAGACGGGAGTGACAAATTGTGAAAATGAGCATTAATAATCAACAATTAGAGTCATCGTTCCTTCAAAATGATGATGATCATATATATTAGATGAAAGAAGAAGACAATTATTGATGCTAAGGAAGGGACCGTTTTGGGATCTTTTTAAAGTGATGTCGATTTTGGAAGGGCACCCTCTAGGGCACAAAATATGAAACAACAAATCCCTGTCCAATTAAGACTCATTTTAAAACAACTTTTAAATTTGAATTTGTATTGAGATTATGAATAACTAAAAAGTTAATTTATTGAGATACTAATTATTTTTGAAAATTTATGCTTTGTTTGGACAAATACACTTTGACTTGTCATTGTGTCATATCGACACATACGAGAGGAACTCAATTAAGACTCTTTTCAAAACACATCTTAAATTTAAAATTGTATTGGGATGATAAATAATTAAAAAATTAAATGTCTCAGGAGGATAATATGTCACAATTTCAATAAACTTTGTTTTTGAATACTTATATATTATAGTTTTGTTTGGAAATATGCATAATTGGATATGAGTTGGATCCAAACTAAGTTTGGGTAACAACAAAAATGTAATTTTGTAACGTCTTGAAATCTTTCAGTTCTCTATTTTTATTTTTATTTAAAATTTTAATAGTCTTATTATTTTTATATTTGATTTAGAAAAATATTTTAAATATTTTAAAATAAATCGGTAATTAACTTTTTAATTATATAGTTGCTATCTAATTTTTCTAAAATAGAAAAATGTTTTGTATAATTAAATGTTTTGTGTGAAAAGAGGGGCTCGTGTCCTTTTAACTTTTATCCTTTGTTTAAAAAGGTCTTTGATCTTTTATTTATTTTATTTTTAACCCCAAACTAAATATTGGGCTTGCTTTGACGTTGGCTCCTCTCTAATATAACACGCAGAATTTACTATTCTTTTTTACTTTACTTTTTTTTTACTCATTTCTCTTCTTATACACATATATAAGTAAAAATCAAATTTTAAAGTCCAATCGAATTGAAACTTCGAAGACTTCTTATTTTGATTTTTTTATGTTGTTAGAATAAGATGAAGTTTAAAGATAAATTGTATAAATAATTTTTTTTTTAACATAAATAATGTATTAGGTGGACAATGAAAAGATAAATATTTTATTATAAAAGTTATGTATATTTGAGACGAACAAAATGAATATTATTTATCCCATAAAAAATTATGGTTATTAAATGTATAATATTTAACCTATCTATTTATAAATTTAAAAGTGTTAGAATTTTTTTTTTTGTCTTTCCTTTCTTTTTTGATTTAATGAGTTTTTATTTGATAATTATATGTATGTAAGATATATTTTCAAGTATTAAAAAAATTAAATTCTAAATGACAAACTTTTAATGAAGGTTATATTAAGTGTTTATAGGTTAATGTGACCAAATTTTAAATTTGATTATCTCAAATTATATATTATTATTTTATTTTTCAATTTTAAAGTTTATCTCAAAATTTTAATTCATTTTGTTTTTCAAGCCCATCCTAATATTAATTCCTAGATACGTCCCTGGCCCGGGGAATTTGAGGAAATAACCTCAAAGATGGAGTTATTTGAGGTGGTGGCAAAAGATAAATTTAATTGCGTTCGTGGTCTTTTAATTTTTTTTTTGACGAAATTACCTTTTCGCGCGAAGTAGATTAGGTTTTATATAAATACTCAAATTTTTTCATTTCATTCATTTTCTTTCTCTCTCTTCTCTCTTCTCTATCTGCTCTTGTTCGACGGCGGCGAAGAAAGCTACGACGACGGCGACTACGGCTAGGGCGACGTAGGAAAACATCAAAGATAAGAAAACCCTAACACCCTAACCCTGAATCGATGTTCATCATATTGTTCTTATTTCTATTATCTTCATTTCAAACGATTTATGTTGTTCTTAATCAAACTCTAACCCTGAATTAATTTAATCTGATCTTATTGTTCATATTGGTTCATATTTTTGTTTATCTTATTGTTCATATTTGTCGATGATGATATTTGCAGATTATATGGGTTCCGTTTCAGGGTAGATTCACTTCGCGTTTCGCGAATGCACATCACGTTACGCGAAACGGCATGCGAAGCGGCACGGTCGGCAAGCGAAGCGGCACGATCGTCACGCGAAGGCACATCGCGTTATGCGAAGCGGCACGGTCGGCACGTGAAGCGGCACGGTCGGCACGTGAAGCGACACGATCGTCACGCGAAGGCACACCGCGTTACGCGTAGCGGCACAGTGGTCACGCGAATGGTCATCCCTTGTAGCGAAGGGCCATCCCTTGAGCGTTTTGTTTTACTTTCTGATTCGGATTTTGTTGGCTATTTTCGTTGTTTAATGTTCTTTTCATCTTTTGATGTTGTAAGATTGCCTAGAAAGACAACTGTTTAAGGTGATTAATAATAAACCTATTGTATCTTTTTCACTATTTTAGTGCATGATTATCCAATTGTTGGATTATCTAAAATTTAGTTCTTTGTAACAATTATTTTTTGAACAATTTATAAGGCCTTGTTATTTTCAAATAACCTTAATTACTATATAAGTTATAGATTCTTAAATGAGTTTGTTTGAAATTAATCTCAAATCGTTTAAGATTTACACCTATAGACTGAGACGAAACATAGTAGATAAAAGATTGATAGAGTTGAGAATACAATGTTTGTTCATAATATTCAGCATAACCCTAAACCTATTCAAATTAAAACCCTTAAACACTAAGTAACATTAGCAAAAGTCTATAAATATCATTTGATTCGTCGATCCTCCCTTTGTCTCCTCTTCATCAGCTTCCACTCCTTCTTCAGCGCCTTCACATCCCATGAACTATTTGTGTCAATGGATTAGTTCGATCCAAAACTTGAGATAATGGGTGTAAGCCGAAAAAAGAATCATATGAGCGCGGAGCCAACAAGTTCAGCCGAACAACAACCATAGTTAAGAACTTAATTGATAACGCAAGACAAACAAATAGGCCTGAATATGAGCATATGACAGATTTTTTAATCAAACAAAACAAAGAAAATCATTCTTCATTCAGCTGAAAAACAATAAGAATCGAATTTGGTGTTTTACACAAATCTAAGTACAACTCTGTGCCGCTTCGCGTAACACTCTATGCCGCTTCGCGTAACGCGATGTGCCTTCGCGTGACGATCGTGCCGTTTTGCGTGTCGACCGTGCCGTTTTGCGTGCCAACTGCGCCGTTTTGCGTGCCAACTGCGCCGCTTCACGTAACGTGATGTGCCTTCGCGTGACGATCGCGCCGCTTCGCGTGCCGACCGCGCTGCTTCGCGTGCCGTTTCACGTAACGCGATGTGCATTCGCGAAACGCGAAGTACTTAGCGAAACGCGAAGTGAATCTTCCCTGAAACGGAACCCATATAATTTGCAAATATCATCATCAACAAATATGAACAATAATATGAACAAAATTATGAACCAATATGAACAATAAGAACATATTAAATTGATTTAGGGTTTAGAGTTTGATTAAGAACAACATAAATCGTTTGAAATGGAGATAATAGAAATAAGAACAATATGATGAACATCGATTCAGAGTTAGAGTGTTAGGGTTTTCTTATCTTTGATGTTTTCTTACGTCGCCCTAGCCGTAGTCGCCGTAGTCGTCGTCGTAGCCTTCGTCGCCGCCGTCGAACAAGAGCAGACAGAGAAGAGAGAGAAAGAAAATGAATGAAATGAAAATTTTTGAGTATTTATATAAAACCTAATCAACTTCCCGAAACGCTAAGTCCCTTAGCCTTTCGCGAAAAAGGCAATTTCGTCAAAAAAAAAAATAAAAGACCACGAACGCAACTAAATTTATATTTTACCACCACCTCAAATAACCCCATTTTTGAAGTTATTTTCTCAAATTTTTCCCTGGCCCTAGTAAGAAAACCTATACAATTGTATAGGCCCCATTTTCTAATATTTAATAGTATTATTATTTATATATTATATTATTAATCTTTTTTTTTCTCTTTTCATATTAAATATATATATAACTTTTTTTATCTTTTTTTTCGTATTATAATATATTAATTATTTATATCTTATTTTATATTATTAAAAAAAATTAATTTTTTTTACTATTTTAGAGGTACAAAATTTAAATTTGAATTGGGCCCCCAATTTTCAGGGCCGACCCTGTGTGCTTGTGCCGCCGAATTAAAAAAATGGCGCAATTCAAAATTTTGTGTCGTATCTTTGACTCGCATTGTGTTGTGTCGTGCCTCGGGTCGCCCTGCGAGGCCCAACCCAATTAAGGCTCATTTAAAAAACATCTTAAATGTGACATTGTATTAGAATGATAAATAACTAAAAATAAAATAAATGTCTTGGGATAATCTATGGTCCAAATTTTAATATTTTTTTTTATATTTTTTTTATATAAATATAGAGTTAGATCTCAGTTTAAAACAAAGTTTTATTTTATTAAAATAGGTATGCCTCATGTCGTGCTTGAGTCGCCAAATTAAAAAAATGGCATAACTCGTAATTTTGTGTCGTGTCTTTGACTCACCATTATGCATGTTGTGTCTCGTGTCGCCCCGCGAGGCCCAACCCAGTTAAGGCTCGTCTTAAAACACCTCTTAAACTTGAATTTGCATTTTCATTGAGATGATAAATAGTTAAAAAGTTAATGTCTTGGATACTATATTGATCCAAATTTATTTGTTTCTATTTGAAGGGGGCTTTCGAGCGCCAAATTGCTTCCTGAACTCTAGGAACTATAAGTGGAAAAAAGTCTTAGTCCTCCCAAGTGCGTAATTGATGAGAGCACGTGACCACTAAAGTAAACCATGGCCTGCGCCACGAGCCTTTCTGCGAACTAATCGACGTTGTAGAATAGCCTTTGGTTCCACGAGAGCTCGATTTGGATGTGTGTAAAAACAAAGTTTTAGTTTATTTGATTGTTTAAATATTTGATTTGTATATGATTCAGTTGAAATAGTGTTTTAAAATATTTTAACTATTTATATAATGACAAATTTAATAATATATGTTATTATCAAAGATAACAAATAATACCTAAAATAAGAGAAGGCATTGGAAATGGGACTCGCTTTGACTACTAATTTGTGCCCAACCCAATTAAAGCCCATTTCAAAACATCTCTAAAATTGTCTTGAGATACATTGGTCCAAATTCTAATATATTTTTTTTAATACTTCTATTTGGATAGATCTAGAGCTAAGTTTGGGTAAAAACAAAATTTTAATTTATTTGAAAATCTTTTTATTTAAATCTATATGTTAATAAATTTAATCATATCTATCCGTTCAAGCTCATCCCCACTCCATTTTTAAATGTTTTTAAATATTTTCAAATAGAGCTACATATGTTCAATCATGCCCTAAAATAAAAAAAAAAAAATTATCGTTGTCAATTGATGTGCAAATAGCACAAACAAAAAATTACGGTCATCAGAGATATAGGCATAAACCTAGACAAATTGGAGGGATGTGAATGAGAACTGGAATTGGGATAGGGACTAAAAAAAATTATGTAGAAATGAGGTGAAATGAGTGATTTTTTTAGATTGAAAATTAAAGAATAAATTATGTGGCGACTCTTAATTGAACCCAAGTATATTTTCGATAAAACTGTTTTCAAACAAACTCAAGTCAAGTTTAGCATTTCGATTTTTAGTTTTGTTTTATGAGATTATAGAGAAAGGTAAGACATTGAGCCTAACCATTCGAGTCGAAACATTTTCTCTTTTAAGAAAATGTCGATTTTATAGGTGTACAATCAGAGTTGGTCCTCAGGTTTGGGCTACTCTAGTCCTGAAAGAAAAAAAATTGATTTTTTTGTTATTGTCTTGTGTTTAGTTTAAAATTTTGATATAAATTTTTTTTTGGGTGAGAATTGAATTTTTAATTAAATAAAAATTCTAAATTTGTATATTTAATCGGTAAACTATAACATTTTATGTTTAAAAACTATAATTTTTTTAAATATATTATATGTTTTACTAAATGGGCTGCCCAAACCCGATGACTTATTTGGCCTTATCCCAGGGCCAACCATAGTCTATTATCGTATGAGAATGGTTATTTTCTAGGGGATTTTTCCCTTCATTTTTAGTGTTCTCCTATGTAAAAGTTGTTCCTATTGTTTCTACTGGGTTGCTAATGCTAGTGATGAGCCATTCAAGGTCCCTTGAAATACATCTTAAGAATACTGATTTAAGAGAGATCAGTTTAGAAGGAATTGTACAAATTATTTACTTTGGTTATGTGATGATTATATTCGATTTTCATTAAATTCTTTCAATTTTTTAATGGAATCACAAAATTGGAATTGGATTTATGATTCAATAATTAAACATAACAGTGGTTTCAAATTATGTTGTGTTTGGATTTCTTTCTCCATTTTGGTTATGTTTATACAGGTGCTCGAATGGGAAATATCATATAATGTCAAGGTCTGATAGTCAACTAAAATTTGATTCAAACAATCGAAATAATCTATAAAAAAAAAATGTGAGATTTGTTCTTATTTCTTATTTCTGAATTGATCATTTTTTTTTCATTTGAGAAACCAGTTAAAAAAGTTATATGGTATAAGCCCATCAAGCTCCGGACTAATACAGCCCATTTAAAAAAAAAAACAGATTTGATTTAAATTTACTTATTTTTTTAAACATAAAAAAGGTTATTGTAGTTGGTTCAAAATGTAAAATGTTTTATTTGATTATATGTTTTTTTTAAAGAAAAATATTAAAACAATTTCATTAAAATCTTAAAAGCGGGATGATCAAGAATCTAGACAAACCCTAATTATGATTAAAAAATGACAATCAAATCTCACAAAAATAAAAATAAAATTATAACTAAAATTAGGGTAGTTAATTTTTTTTTCACATTATTCTATTTTGTGGTTAGTACAGCCTAAAATGTTACTCAATCTTAATACTCAGAACATAACTTAGTTATCGTGTTAATATAAAATCTCTATGCTAAAGTTTAAAATAAATGTTTGTTTTTGAACAAAATAGAAACATGCAAGTTTAATGTTTATAATAATTATAATATTAAAAAAATGTAATTTTATTTGCACACTCAATTTTTTTTAGGTTTCTTGTTCAAATTAGAGTTATTATTTTTAGGGTGATATGTGTATATATAAAAAAGTCCATTATACTAAATTCAATACTTTTTCGGTTAATTTAAATATCTGTATACTTTTTTTTCTATACAATAAAATAAAAAATTATAACTTTTTAAAGTATTTTATTTAATATAATGAAGTTGTAATGGATTTTAATGTATGTATATATATATATTATAATTATACTCATATAGTATGTCTCAAAAATATATTTATATATTTTAAATAAAAGTTAATTAATTATAAAATTAATTATTTTTAAATATTATATATATATATATATATATATATATACTAAAAATTCTTCTTACCATTTCTCAAAATCAAAATTTAAGATTGTTGAAATCTTTGACTTAACTTGCAGCAAAACTGATTTTTTATTTTATAAAATTAGCATGGACTGAAATTTTTGTTTTTTTAGTGAGAATTAAATGCATAGGTGTTAAAAAGTGGTTCTCTATATTTGGATTTATGATATTATTATAAATATTTTTTTTTATAAAAAAACTCAACATCCTGACCAAACAAACCCAACAAAATACAAATACTCATAAAGAAGTTTACAAAATTATAATGATATTTTTAGATATTATTGATTTATTCCATAAATACTTATTATTTTAAAAATGAATTGAGAATAAATCTTAATTTTAATAAGTTATTATACCAATCAATTTAATCTTCTAAAACTCCTACTCAATTGAAATGAGGATAATTAAAACATATTTAGGAAGACATCTCTTTTATTACAAACTTATGAAAATAAAAGAATAATATCTACTAAGAATTGAGAGGACCAAATAAAAAAAATATATTATATGGGTCAACCTAAAAAAATAATATTTCTTTACCTTTCTTATTTTTTCTTCAAATTACCACTTTTTTTGTTGGGAATAAAATAATAATTTATATTCACCTTTTTTATCTTTCATAATAATGAATAAGATTTGTGTTGACTAGGATTGTTAATAAAATTTATTTTATATATACTATATTAATTATAAGTTAAATTGTTAAATTAAGTTTATTTTTTGGCCAAGTGTCATTCTAAACCTCATCTTTCACCTTGGACCAAAAATGATGTTTATCTTAATAATATTTAATGTTGTTTAGCATCACTAATTTAATTACCGAATTTTAATAAAAAAAGAGTTTTAACTACCGAATTATAGATAATAAATAGTTCAAATCATAAATTTACTGAAATTCGGTAGTTAAATTAATAATATTTATTTATAAATGTTACGTAAATAATAAGTTAAGACGTTTAAATCCGTTAAGACAAAATTTTGTTTTAATAACTTTAACAATTAAAATAAAAAATTGTACGATTTGTAAAATGAACTTCGAAATTACCAATTGGTCCCGTAAAGAGCCCAATTTGACCGGATGTTTAATCCTATAAAAAAAAGTATTATATTTTACTCGGGATTATTCAAAAATGACTAGTACGACATTTTTAGTAAGAATTTGTATGACCGAATTTAATTGGGCCGAGTAACGCAAAAAATCGAACCCAAAATTTGTATTTTGTTTAAGATTAAGATCTTATTAAAATTGAGATATTCTAGGTTAAAAAATTGAAATAAATAAAAACATTATTTTTGTAGACATTTGAGATATTAGTAATAAATTTGAATACATAAAAGAAAATGATAATAATTCAAATAGTGATATAAATTGAATTTATTCCTTCTCATCTTGAAGACTGCAATCCCTAAAATCCCCAAATCGTTCTTCTTAGCTAGTCCAACAATTCCCCTAGTTTCCAGAAGATACAAACAGCGACCGACCTATATGGGATAACGTAATTGACTCCGTTCGATTCGATTCAGCTGATGTTTAAGGTTATCTCAATCTTTGTCTCTGTCCGATAATGGTTAATTCGTTCAAGGTGTCGTCGTTTATCTTTATGGGAAAAGGATGTCAGACTTGCGTAGGGTTGTCAGTCCTTCTTTGAACAAAGTTATTCCTGAGAAGGAACCGGTGATCGGGAACTACATCAAGACTCGAGCAGCGGTAGCAAGGGCAGCGGCGGCTGAAGCGGCCGCGGCCGCTGAAGCGGATCATCTGAGGGAGCAGGAATTGATTCTGAGTAGTGAAAATAACAGGTTTTTGAAGTCTTTGAAGAGGACTTTAATTGGAGTAGGTGCGGAGATGGTGGATAATAGTGGTGGTTTGAGTGCTAATAAAGCTAATGGACAAGAAGAAGAAGGGAATACTACTCCTTTCCCTGATAAGGTATCAATACCATTTCTTTTTGAGTTATATAGGGTTTAGTTGTGTGAGTAAGCATTTGACAAATGAATTATGTTTCTGGGTATCAATTAGGTTCAAGTTGGAGGATCACCAGTATACAAGGTTGAGAAGAAACTAGGTAAAGGTGGTTTTGGACAGGTCTTTGTTGGAAGACGAATGTCTGGTATTGTTGGACCTCTGGAGGTAATTTGTTGTCAAGTATTATTTCTTATTAGTTCTTTGTTATTAACATGGGTATGCTGCCTCTCATATTAGGTGGCTTTAAAGTTTGAGCACAGAAATAGCAAAGGTTGTAGCTATGGACCTCCATATGAGTGGCAAGTTTACACGTAAGGGCATTAATCTTTGTTTTTTGTCATGTCTGCCCACTTTTTTCTGTTTCATTGTAACTTATGTTGATTTTTGTATGGCCAGCGTTCTTGGCGGGAGTCATGGAGTGCCTAGGGTTCATTTTAAAGGAAAACAAGGAGAGTACTATGTAATGGTATGTAATAACATCAGTTTCTATGATCTTGATTCAGCAAGTTTTTTTTCCTCTTGTAAATTGGAAAAATATATATATGTAGGTTATGGATATGCTGGGGCCTAGCTTATGGGATGTTTGGAATAATTCAGGACAACAGTGAGTATCCAATGCTTGATTCAGCAATTTCTTTCCCCCCCTTTGTTTTCTTGTACATAAAGTTGATTTCTATGTAAAGCTTGTTTTTTTTTTGCCTAAAATATAAAATCTTTTTTGGTGCATCAATGTTTTGGTTTTCATCTATTTATGCATTGCTCCATGTTGCTTGTACAAAATAATTGCCACTTTGTACTGTTTATGTAGAAACTTTGACGTTTCTAGGCAGAACCCTTACTTAAATTGTTTTTTTCCCAAGAATGACAGTATGGGAATGATTTGATAACCTCACATGCAATAAGATGTTCAGTGAGGTAAAATTAGATTTGATAACCTCACATAAACCAAAATAACCTTAGTAATCTCAAATCTGATTTATTAGGTAAATATTGATTAGCTCCAAGCTGATTCTGGTTTGCAGACCTACTTGCAACACGTAGAAACGACAAACTTCTAGGGGTCCTTTTAAATACACATGATGTTAGGATTTTGATACACGTGTTTGCGCTCAGCCCTACATGCAAAACGACAAACTTCTGGTCCTTTTTAATTAATACACATGATGTTATTTTCTTTCTAGTCATGAGGACATCTACAATTTACTCCAGAGATTCTGACTTTCACAGGAGAATAATATCCTTGGCTCTAATGCTGAAACTTTTGTAGTACTCACAAGTAGATAATTCTGATCTTATCCCTGCTTGTTTCAGAGGCTGATGACATATTTTGGGATTATTCTATGTTAGCTTTGAAACTTGACCTTAATTGATGATCTATTTTTCTAATCACAATAACAATGAATCTGCAGGATGTCCACAGAAATGGTAGCATGTATTGCAGCTGAGTCCTTGTCCATCCTAGAGAAGTTGCATGCAAGAGGGTACGATATGCTGTTTGGTCTCTTGTTAAATTTCATTTTCTTGTTCACTTGACGTTTTCATTAAATATTCATTTACATTTTCTATTTCTTTTTGGTGCTTCAATCTATATTGCCTCTTTTGATCTACGCCTTCTTTCATTTCAGCTATGTTCATGGAGATGTAAAACCAGAGAACTTTTTACTTGGTCCAGCGGGTACGCCACAAGAAAAGAAGCTGTTTCTTGTAGACCTTGGTTTAGGTTGGTTATCTATCTTTTATCAGTCTAGGACCTTCGCATAAATGTGTAATGATGAAAATTGTTGCATCATTTAAAAAAATCAATCTTTTATCAGTCTAAAGAAAAATAAAATTTTGTGTATTCTTTCTCCATGCTATTCTGAATTTCCCTGTTCTTGAATTGCAGCAACAAAGTGGAGAGACAGTTCTAGCGGTCTTCACATTGACTACGATCAGCGTCCTGATCTATTTAGGTGCAGTTTTATTCATTCATGGGTTACATAATACATTTTACAAAAAAAATTATGCTTCTGTTTTCTATTTCATTTCATACTCTCTCCTCCACATTTTTCCAGGGGAACTGTTAGGTATGCTAGTGTACATGCTCATCTAGGAAGAACTGCCAGCAGGAGAGATGACCTAGAATCTCTTGCCTATACACTTATTTTTCTTCATAGAGGCAGGTTGCCATGGCAAGGATACCAGGTATAACTAAATCTCACTTCAATAAGTCTATTAGGGCTTCACATTGATGTATTACTTATATTACCGGGCTTTTATTCTGCTAGGGTGATAATAAGTCTTTTCTAGTCTGCAAGAAAAAGATGGCCTCATCCCCTGAAGCACTGTGCTCCCTTTGTCCAGTGCCACTTAGGCAGTTCCTTGAGTTTGTGGTTAACATGAAATTTGATGAAGAGCCTAATTATTCCAAGCTAGTTTCTCTATTTGAGGGACTTATTGGACCAAATCCTTCTATACGACCGATAAACACCGATGGTGCCCAAAAGGTAATTCTCGTGCTTGTTAAATATAATGATGATCTCCTATGTTAAGAATCTCGTTATCTAGTATTCTTAATTTGTCTTCCGTGCTAGATTATCTATCAAGTTGGACAAAAGAGAAGTAGACTAAATGTAGATGAAGAAGATAATGGAATGCCTCTGAAAAAGATTCGATTAGGAGTGCCAGCTACCCAGTGGGTTTCGGTATACAATGCTAGGCAACCTATGAAACAGAGGTAAAATCACTTCTTTCCTTTAGATTTGTATTATTTTCAATATTCATATAATATACATGATTTCTCTTACTATTATTATTGCTGCGTGGGCTATGTATCTTGGATTATAAACCCTGGTGAAGATTTGTGTAGAAACTTAATGTTACTCTACTAGGTATCGATACATGGTAAAATCTAGGATTGATAGATTTAGAGTTTAGATGAGAGTGAAATGTCTTTCGGCTTAGGAGAGAAGATGATACATCACAGTATATTCCAGCTGCCCTTCTCTATTTGTAACTAAGTATTTAATAGGAAATACAATAATTAAAATAAAGTTAAAAGATATTCCACGAGGCTCTTTCTTAGTGGTCCACCAGTTTAATATATCAGAGTTGCTGTTAAGATTCTCATGTGAGTCTTCAACTGCTCAATTAATCACAACCCTTCAAGTGGATGTATTGTGGTTGTTGGATAAGTGAACATGGTTGATGGTTATGTCTGGGACTCTGGGTTTCATTAACCATATTAATCCCAAACCCATTACAAAAAGTCCCACTAATAGATTACACTTAAAACCTTAATTTAGCCCTAACATGTATCTGTATCGTAATTCAGAATATGACTAAACCGTGCAATTGATAGCTCTCCACTTTAGAATAGTTACGATTTAGTCGAACATGTTTCTAACTCTAAATTGTCCCGTGTTACTCATTTCATTTGTGCGACTCTTCTCATATACAGAAAAAGGGTTTATAAGGAAAATTCCAATGTTTTATTGCTTCTAACTCTAAATGCTGTGTGGGTTGAACATTTGCGAGATTGCAATAATATATGGATTACAGTATTTAATAAGGTTGATGGGAGGTAATAAAGATATTTTATTACAAATCCTTGAGTGTGCAGATAGATTTTGATAAAAAGAAATCATTTGTTTACAACTTGGGGTCATTCTGATTTTGCAGATAATTTATTAGGATGACTAATGGACTGACTTGGTTTTGGTAATAGGTATCACTATAATGTAGCAGACGGGAGATTAGCTCAACATATAGATAAAGGAAATGCAGATGGTCTTCTTATAAGTTCCGTAGCATCTTGTTCCAACTTATGGGCGCTTATTATGGATGCTGGAACTGGTTTCAGAAACCAACTTTATCAGCTATCGCCTTTATTCTTAAACAAGGTGAATGTTATTAACTCTTTATGCTTAATATTGATATTTATTTTTTCATCCTTTGAAAAAAGATAAAATATTGATATTTATTTGATCTTTGGAAAATCCTTAGGAATGGATCATGGAACAGTGGGAGAAGAATTTTTACATTAGTTCTGTTGCTGGATCAACTAATGGAAGCTCTTTGGTAGTCATGTCCAAAGGTACTACTTTAACATTACCTTGGACTATTTGCCTTATAACTTTTGATGCTTGAGATCTACCGGTTTCCAAAATGTTCAACTTCTTTATTTATGCCCGATGTTTACACAGAAGCCTATTTTGAAACTTTTATTATGACGATCACATTGGAAGATTGACAAAGATAAACTTTTTTGTTTGGTATATTATGATCCGGTTTATTTGTTTGGAAACTTGGACTAGTGTGATTTTTTGTTTCACGATCTTGGAAACGTTTATCACATAAGATAACCTTTCAAATCAAATCACTCAATCCCAAATAATCCACTTTTTCATCGCACAAGAGTTTTGATTTCATAACCTAGAGTTTTCAAATAACCCCAGATCAAACAAGCTCTTGGTATAAATATTCTTATTTTTAGCAGTAAATCAGAATCTAATAGCTTAAACCTTGACAGGCACTCCATACTCTCAGCAGTCTTACAAAGTTAGTGATTCTTTTCCATTCAAGTGGATCAGCAAGAAATGGAGAGAAGGTTTTCATGTGACATCCATGGCCACTGCTGGGACCAGGTGGGCTGTTGTCATGTCAAGAAATGCTGGATTCAGTGATCAGGTTTGTGATTTTTGTCTCGTTATAATTATTAGGGGATGCAAGTATCTGATAGAAGATTAACAATAATAAATTTGGCATAGGTTGTTGAGCTTGATTTTCTTTATCCAAGCGAAGGAGTTCATAGAAGGTGGGATGGAGGTTATAGAATTACTTCAGCAGCTGCTACAAATGATCAAACTGCTCTCATATTGAGTGTTCCTAGACGCAGACCTAGTGATGAAACACAGGAGACTCTTCGCACTTCACAGTTCCCAAGCACCCATGTCAAGGTAATACCAAATTTTGCAGAATCAATCATCATCTCATGCACCTAGGGCTTGTTTGATGTCTCGATTAGTTTGATTAAATCCAAATAAACCACCCTCGAATCATTGAATTATTCGACCAAAATATCAAATTACCCACCCTTATTTTATCTTTTATAACGCTTTAAAATATTAAATTCAAACATATTTTAGCCAATTTACCCAAATAATCCACCTTTTTATCAAACAAAGTTTATTTTTTTCCGAAAAAGAACCCTACATCATTTTGGCAAAATGTAATTACTAAAGCAATAACAAGAAGGATGGACACTCATCAAAGGTAGCTCAAGTTTAAAGTTCAATTACCACTTAAAGCACCTTGATTGGTTGGGTGTTTTTTCTTTTAGATTTTATTAAAGGATTCTAAGGACTTGTTTGATGCGGGGGATTGATTTATATGATGGTTTTACGCAGGAGAAATGGGGAAAGAATCTGTATCTAGCATGCGTTTGCTATGGAAGAACTGTGTCTTGATTATTATGGTCAGGAACAGAATCAATGAAATGGCAAATCCCAATGTATGATCGATAATCTCTCGCACTACTTACTTACTCTTTTTTTTTTTGTTAAATCTACTTTTGTTTGTCGGTTTGTTTGTCTGTCTGTCATGGTAATTGTAAAAGTAAACTATGTTTAAGAAAGATGTGATCTGAATACATCTTTTTTGTACATGTTTAATTACACCTGAGTTTTTTTTTATGTTGGTTTTGGTGTACTAGCAAGGGAAAAACCCTGTCTAAGTATAAATGGAAGGAGTTTTTATTCCGGATTATTGTTTATGGGTTTGTTAGTATAATTCAAATGTGTATTAGACTTTATAAGTTTACTTAATTTCATATTTTATATCAATTTAGTACATTAATCTTTTTGAGAAAAAACTTTATAAATTTGTTAGTGTTTGCTAATGTTTACATATAAAGATTTTATTATATGATTGGAAATTTATGGATTAGTAAATGATGATGTGTGTTTCAACAAAATGAAAATATATTTTTATTTTTTTTGAAAGAGATGATATTAATGGAATTTGATTTGATAATAACTATTAGGGTGATAATTCGGGTTAACGAGTTAGTCAATGTATAGTTATTTATCTAACTCGAATTCAAACTTAGGGGTGTTTTATTGGGTGAGATGCGATATTAATAAAGTTTGGAGAAATAATATTTTTTTATTGCAATTTTTTTATCCATATTTGAAGGGGAATTTCCAAGAATGAGCAAAAGAGTTTATGTCAAAATTGGAGTATTGATTATAATGAAGTCACCCGTCTTTGCGATTTTAAGGCGAGATGAAAACTCATGTTTTTTTTTATTGTTGTAGTCATGTTCTTTATTCCGTGTGATTTTTATTTTTGTTATTTTCGTTTGTTAAGGCAAATGTTTGTTTTGTTTTAATACTAAATTCACATAGGTTTTTTTACCTTGGAGATTTTTTTAATGAAATGACGTAAGTTATTTTTTTAATGAAATGACGTAAGTTAAAAAAATTGTAGACAGATCGATCTTAAACAAAAAAATACATTTACCCTAACCTAACATTTTTTTTGTTAGGGTCGTGTTTACTAGGGTGTTTACTAGGGGTGGACAAACATATCGATTCGATTCGGTATTTTGGATCGGATATCCGCCTCTATTTTTTCAAAAATTGCTATCCGTATCTGACCACTATCCGTTCCAAAAATACCAGATTAGTCAGCCGGATACTCGCTGATCTGATTTTTTCATATTTTTAATTTTTTCTTACAAGTTACAACAGTTCCAAACCTCCAATGATTAGTAACGATTTGAGCTCTAGAATTAGGTCTCCATCTAAAGAGAACATATTCACAAATAGATCTAAAAGTAAACGGAAAAAATAAATGGAAGATATATATTTTTGTTTGGGTTTGTGGGTTTATAAAGGGAGACAGGAGAAAACAAAAGTAAGAGAGATATTTTTTATTTTTGTTTGGGTTTGTAAAGAGAAACAGGAAAGGAAAGAAAGAAAGAGAGAGATTTTTGTCTGGGTTTGTAATTATTTAATAATATTTTTGTTTGAGTTTGTAAATAGAAACGGGAAGAAAAAAAAGTAGAGAGAGATTTTTGTTTGGGACTTTAGGTTTGTATTTATTTAAAAATATTTTTGTTTGATTTGTAATTATTTAATAAAATTTAAAAATCACCGGATCTGCTTTGGGTATCCGATTTTTTTTGCCCGATCCAGTGATTTTTAAAATTTATTAAATAATTACAAATTGGATTCGGATTTTTTCAGATCGAATTGGTCGGATCGGGTCTTACGGATCGGATTTTTTGGCCACTCCTAGTGTTTACGTGTCGACCCTATAAATTATCACACCGTTTCGATTCTTGGCAGTTTAGTTGACACATGAACAATTCGGGCATAGGCAGTAGTAATACGATTCTATCTGTTCAAGTCTGAGGTCAACGGTAAACGCCAAATTTACATTAATATATCTCTTTATGCAAAAATAAAATATTTAAAATTTCTTTAAAAAAATAAAAAATAATATGATTTAAAGTTTCTTTTAAAAAAATAAAAAAATTATATTTACAAATTCAATAAGTTATTACTTATTTTTAAAAACAACTCATATCATTAAATTTAGAGGAATGATAGAGAGCGATACTAGGGTAGCGACCCATAGCGACGCTCCACCTGATGCCACCGTTGAAAAAATGTCACGATAGAAGGATGAGAGAGAAAAAATAATAAAATAAAAATAAAAGGACGCATTCTTCAATTTTGATTAAATCATAGCCAAACTATGATCAAATCAGAGCCTTCTCATATTGTAAAGAGCTTAAAAAACGAGTTTTAGATTTCTCTCTCAATGAGAAACTCATTTCGAAGCAAATGACTACCTAAAAGACGACTACCACGAAGAAAACCACCGAGAAGACCACCATGAAGTTATTTCGAAGAAGACGACTACCACGAACAAGATGACCACCGAACTAATCTGTAATATTATTTTGAACTTAAACTGTAATGTATAAACTGAAATGTTCTTGTATGGTGAAATGCATTGTCTAAACTTTAATGTTATTTTTAAAACTAAAGTATAATGTCTTATAAACCGAGATGAAATATTGGTAATATTGGCCTGTTTGGTAATATTGGTTTGTTTCAAGGACATGGTCATGTTAGGGAGCAATTGTTCCCGAACATGGCTATGTTAGAGAACAATTGTTTCAGGACATGACCATGTTAGAGAGCAATTGTTCCCGAACATGGCAATGTCCTGGACCAATTGTTCCTGAACATGACCATGTTAAGGACCAATTATTCCCGGATATGGCCATATCCATGACCAATTGGCCTAGAACATGGTCATATTTTGGATTATTTCAGATGCCAACATGGAATGATCATTATTCTTTTTGTTAATACATCTTGTCTCTTATTCTTTAGCTTCATGAATGCCGAAGTTAAAATACACAATGTTCAAATCCCCAATATTGGAATGACTCTTCCTTCTAAAAAGGAGTTTCACGAATTTTACAACGCATATGCCCAATCAAAGGGTTTTGACATTTCTAAGCTAGGAGCAAGTATGGTGCAGATGGCAAACAAAAGTGGCTCTCCATCGCTGCGCCAAAAGTGGTGCATTTTCTACAAAGGGAAAACATTTTACAATGTAGACCTTCCACCAAGACGAATGGTAAGGCTAAGATAAATGTTACAGTTTGAAATGAAGGTGCTGTTGAGATAACTAGTGTCTTCCATGACCATAATCATATCTTGAGTTTTAAAAAGTCTAGACATATTAGATCTCACAAGGTTCTAGATCCAAGTGCGAAGAGAAGATTTGATTTAAACGACTAAACTTGAAATACTTTGTCAAAAAAATATCAATCACTTGTAGTTGAAATTGGTGAATATGATAATATGACTTTTGACGAGAGAAGTTATAAAAACTATATTTCAGAAACTAGACAGTTGCGGTTAGGAAGGTGATGCCGAAGCGCTATGTCAATATTTCTACCAATGCAAAGCATACGTTTAATTTTTTTTATGTATATGACATGGACGAGGAAAATCAGATAAAGAATGTCTATTAGGCTAATGGAAGATGCAGGGCTGCATACGAGTACTTCTCGGATGTCATCAATTTGATACAACATATTTGATAAACCGCTATGATATGCCATTTACTCCTTTTGTCGGTGTTAATCATCATGAACAATAAATTTTGTTAGGATGTGATTTATGTCTAGTGAGGATTTAGAGTCATTTATCTGACTTTTTAAAATATGGCTGACATGTATGAACGAACGTGTCCAAAGACAATAATCACTGACCAATGTTTATCAATGACCATTGCAATTAAAAATGTATTTCCGAACACCCATCATCTTCGATTTTGCCTTTGGCATATAATGAAAAAAATCCCCACTAAATTTTCTGCATATGCTCATTATAAGAGTATAAAAAGACATTCAATAACATTGTCTACAACTCAATCAAAATTCAACAATGTGAAGATAGTTGGCTGAAAATGATAGATGAGTTTTAGTTGCAAGACAATAATTGACTAAACTTCTTGCACGTAGAACGTACAAAATGGATTCTTGTGTATGTTAAATGCTACTTCTAGGCAGGCATGTATGTCAACATCTAAAAGAAGTGAATCTATGAATGCTTTTTTGATGATTTTTGTTCATTCTAAAACATCCCTAAAACAATTTGTAGAGTAATATGACAGGTCCCTTAAGAGGACATAGAGAAGAAAAAAATTGGATTTTCATTCTTATAATTCGACTATTCCAATTGTGAGTGGGTATTCATTGGAAAAACAATTTTAAAGTGTATATACAAACAACATTTTTAAGTTGTTCTAGAATAAGGTGAAAGGGTTGATGTTTTGCGACACCTCCATACATGAAGACGATGGGACAACAACTACATTTGGAGTGGTGGAGACCATATAAGGTCATGATGGAGAACATTTGAGAGATATTTCTTTAAAGGTAAACTTCAACAGATAGAGGTTTCTGTAAACTGTCAATGTAAACTGTCTGAGTTCAGAGGACTCATATGCAAACATATTTTGACGGTTTTGAGAAGAATGAAGGTGAATATGGTGCCGACTAATTATATCTAGGACCGCTGATGCAAATATTTGAAAAGAGGTTATCAAAGTATTAATAAAATTTGTGATCCTCATATGGGTGACATTGAAAAAATCAGTATAACTATCTTACTCCAATGATACCAGAGTTCCAACAGATTGCAGCTCAATCTAATCATAATACTTATTTTTTGGCTGAAGTGGTGAAACAATTTTTCAAGAACATTGCCATATTAGGGAGCAATTGTTTCAGGACATGGCTTTGTTCGTAAACAATTGTTAGGGAGCAATTAGTCCATAATATGGCCATGTTCGGGAACAATTGGTTCTTAACATTACCATTTTCGGGAACAATTGGTCCATAACATGACCATATTCGGGATCAATTGTTCCCTAACATGACCATGTTAGAGAGCAATTGGTTCATAACATGGCCATATTCATGAATAATTATTCTCGAACATGGCCATGTTAGGGACCAATTGTTAGAGAGCAATTGTTTCAGAACATGACCATTTTAGGGAACAATTGTTCCCTAACATGATCATGTTTGAGACCAATTGTTAGGGAGCAATTGGTCCATAACATGAACATATTAGGGAGAAATTGTTCCCGAACATGCCATGTTAGAGACCAGTTGTTCTAGGACATGACCATGTTAGGGACAAAATGTATAAACCAACCAAACATTCTAAGTATTTTTTTAGTATAAACAAATGATATGAATTAAAAATTCATTTTGTAGATAATGTAGCAACCAAACAATGTTACAATGTTTTAAATGTTATTAATTTACATCATTTTATTCTTTTCTAATAATGTAACAACTCTCTATAATTTTTCAGGTAATTAGGGCCTAAGTTTGTTCAATTATGACTTCAGGATCTTCACACCAAATTTTCTCCTCATGGACTCAATTATTGCTAAGAATTTCAAAAATATAATTTTCAACAAGTTAGTACATGTAATTCTAAAACAATGTTAAAATTATATAACTTATATTGTGATCATCGATTTTATTTGTTCTCCTATATATGACTCCATCTGCTACATTTAGTAGATTCCACAATCCGTTTTATTATCACAGTCTTACCAAGGAAATTTCAAAATATTGAATGAGAAGTCAGCTATTGAAGTAGCCATTCCCGGGTCAACAGTATACATGAATTCAACAAACACATTTTTCTCTTTTACTAATGCAAGAAAAAACACTTTTTGATAGATGAATTCAATAAACACTTTTAGATAGATAAATTCAGCTTATTATCAAGGCCTTAAATGTAATGTATTTTTCCTTCCATTGCAAATGGTCTAGCAATGATATGTTGTCAATTAATTAGATTTCTTTTTGTTTCATGCTAATGCAGTACAAATTAAAATGATCTTTTTCTAAAATAGTGAACATAATCTGCAAAAAGGACTATTTTTTTCATATGGTTAGGTAGTCGAAAAATGAGAATGTTCTAAAATATTGGAGATGTAACTTATAAGGTCATCATTTTTTAAGTTTTCAAATGATAAATGAAATAAATTCATTTCTTCTTTAATTAAACCGACAAAAACATCAACATCATAAGGATGTGAACTCTGCAAATGAACATCATATTAAAAATAAAAAAATATATATAATAATCTTATTAAAAAAATCTAACATATGCAAAGTAAGAGAAGCAAATTTTTTGGATGATGTTGTGAGTTTTCTTCTTTAGGAGGTGATTGATCAATTGACTTCAGGCGTCAATTATTCTAAAGTCCAAGTATGTTTCACTTTTGAGTGTAAGCATGTGTTCTCTGGTGAGCGTGACTCGGTCACTCTAGTATAACACTTCACTGCAAAGACAAATGAAAAAAAATACATCCTAATAAGAGTTAAGAAAACATTAAAATGACTATGAAGAGTTCTACAGATATTACCTTAAGTCAGATTCTACAAAAATTAGGTCGACAACCTTTTGATCAACTTCTGAAATTTTGGAATAATGGAAGACATGGGATAATCTCATCCTAACTATTTCCATGTAAGGAGAGCAAAAATCTGCCCCGATTTTTTAATCCTTTGCAACCTCTGGTGGAACCGCTGGATCCTCCACATGAGGTTCTACTTTTACTACCAAAAGTGGTGGTGTTTCAACTCAAACCACTGACCGATTGTTAATAATTAACTTCTTCTTCCTTTTCGACTGCTCTGTTCTCTATGATGATCATTCAAGTATAAACTTCCTCTTAGACTTTACCACTTCGAATTTATGATCTATGACAACATCTGCATCATCCTTCACCACCACTTTGGGTGGTACCACTTGGGGTGGTATTTCAACTCGAACATTTTCACTTTGATTATCTTTGGCAACATCTGCGTCATCATCCACCATCACTTGAGATGGTGTTTCAAATCGAACATTTGCGGTTTGATTATCTTTGGCAACATCTGCAGCATCATCCACCACTATTTGGGGTGGTGTTTCAAATAGAACCCCTAAGGGTTGAGGTTCTATTATAGGGGTGACTATGTGAAATAATTGTGAATAACATCCCTGAGAAATTGATTTGTATCCATAGCCTCATACAAGACATGGATGGACAAATCAAATAGGGCAGATGTGTTGACTTCTTAATATTGTGATGCTGCTACTACATCTGCCAACACTTGTGTTGCTTTTACTACATTTATGTAGATCTAGCCATGTTCTGTGCAGATCTAGAAATATTGTCTAATGCATTTTTAACGATGGAGGAGGTTAATATTTTGTTGTCTGAGGGATATCCCCCAGACTTCTATGAGGTCCTGGGTTTGAGCCCGTCAAGCAGCAAATTTTGCGCCGGGTTAAATGGTTAAATGTGTTTACAGGCTATGTGCTTAACCCGCGGGGATTAGTCACACTCCATAGAAGCAGTAGAACCTAGCGTTCTAAAAAAAACATAGACAACAAAGTCTATCTTAACATTATTGTCAATTACTCTGTTGTTAAGAATCATCTCTGGCATTATAGTTGTTTTTGGACCGGAACTATTTTGTTTCATTCCCCATTGTCTCCTCCACTACCACAACCGTTGATCATATTCAGGGGACTCTTTATTGTTTCCAATAGACTCAACAATTTCAATTTCCCTTCTCGGAATGCCTAATATGCACTAAATATCATTTTTTTCAATTTTGACTTTCTGGTCATTTCGTAGGTTGATCGTACAATTACCGCTATCGATGTCGATTTCGAATGACCTGAGGAGGTGTTAAGAGATTTTGCTTGGACATTTTGAAAGACCAAGTATAAGAAGCCCTTCGAAGTCTATGGTCTTGACGATCTCTTGTTGTTTTTTTGTTAATTGTTGAATTAATTTGAAAAGGACAGATGACGAGGTCTTAGTTACAAAAATGTTGTGTTCAGATTTTCATGGGAGGAGGGAGGTGAGGGAGCGGGAAATGAGGGAGTTGAGGAAGTGGGGGATGAGGGAGTTAAAGAAGCGGAAGATAAGGGAGTTGAGGAAGCTGGAGATGAGGGAGTGGGGTGCGATTGCACACTCTTCATCATCAGATGTAGCAGTAATGACAAACAATGAAAAATCTGATGTCGAGGACCGACGACGGTTCCTTTTCTATACTCTACAAAAAATAAACAAATAAATGAAGCACAATTAACTTATATAAAAGTGCTCAAACAGAAAATTCAAGTTTTATTTACCATGTTATGGACCAATTGGTTACTAACATAATTCAGCTAATTCAAGTTCCTAACTAACAAGGAAATATCATCTTCTCCAAACATAATTCAGTTAAGCTTTCAAATTCTGAATTTCAATTACTGTATGTATTTACTATACCATGTTCTAAAACGAGATTAAGTGAGATAGATAGCAAATTTTGAAGCCTTTGTTCAGTTCATAACTTCTCAAAATAAAAACAAATAAAAGACAATAATATTTTTTGGAATATTTTTTGGTTCAGGACATGACCATGTTAGGTAGTAATTGTTCCCGAACTTGGGAACATGGCCATGTTAGGGAGCAATTGTTTCATGACATGGGCATGATAGAGAATAATTATTCTAGGACATGGTCATATTAGGGACCAATTGTTTCCGAACATGGCCATGCTAGGGATCAATTATTTCCAAACATAGCCATGTTATGGAGCAATTATTTCTTAAATAGGGCCATGTTACGGAGCAATTGTTCCCGAACATGACAATGTCCAAGAGCAATTGTTCCCAAACATGGTCATGTCCTAGACCAATATGTATTCCCAAAAGTAGGTATCATCTTTTCTAAACATAATTCAATTAAGCTTTTAATTTCTGAATTTCCATTACTGTATGTATTTATTATACCATGTTCTCAAATCTCTTAACTCAAAAACAGAAAACAAAAACAGGAATAAAAACAGTTTCAAAATATTAAATCAAGCTCCCTAACATGGTAATGTTCGGGATCAATTGGTCCCTAACATGACCATGTTCTGAATCAATCCCTAACATGAAAATTCAAGTTTTTTCATGTATCTTTTACAACTGTTATTGATAGTTTTCTGAATTCATCAATAACATTTTTCTAGAAACTAATAAACTAATAACTCAAATTTCCTAACTCAGATACAGAAACCAGAAACACAAATTAAATACAATTTCTATATATTAAATCAATTTCGTGAACATGGACATGTTCGGAAAAACCCTAACCACATGATGATCATGTTCGGGAACTTACCTAATGTTGGACTTGGATGTAGTTGAATGATCTGATTATCCTGAAAAGTAAAAGTATAACAATTTTAGGGTCTTAGTTGTTCGCTAACATTGTTGTTCGACATTGATTTTAAGGCTTATCATTTTTGAAGCTCGGAAGGAAGAAGTAATTGTCAAAGTCTGAAATCGCAGAAAAAGGAAGAAGAAATCGCCGAAGAATGAAGTTGAAATCGCTGAAAGACAGAAAGAAAGAAAGAAAGAAAGAAAGAAGACGAATGGTTTGAAAATGGAAAGAGTGAGAAAGAGAGGGATTAAAAAAAATTAAAAACAATTTTTTTTTTTTTTTTTATTTTTGCTCTCTCATCCATCCACCCGTCGCTTTTTTCCACGGTGGCAGCCAGGTGGAGTGTCGCTTGGGGTTTGCTACCCAGCATCAGCATCGCTTTCCCTATCTTTTTTCTTAAATTTACTTACCGTATATGAGAAAGATTGAGAAAGAAGTCTATCTAAAGATGATGCATTATTCTCCTTGCATGAGAATCAAGCCTTGATATAACTATTATCTTTTTAGTATATGTTTTTTATTATTTTTTAAATTAATTTTATACATATTTACATATAAAATACTTATTATTTTAAAATTAACTTTTAATTTAACAAATTTATAAATAATCACTAATTTAAATAACTTTGATTTTGATTATACAAGTTAATGGATAAATTCAAACAAATAATAAAAAACTAGAACTAATTTGACATGTTAGAGAAAGTTTAGGTGGTAGAAGAGAAAGAATCTCAGCCGTTGGCATTGGCGGCAATCGTCATTTCTCTTCCTCTTCTTTCTCCTTCTTCTTCTTCTTCTTCCTCATGGTTCTCTTCTTTCTCTCTCTACAGATTTCCAGTTTCTGCATTTCTTCTTCAATTTCCACGTTAGGTCAAACTTCTATTCATCATGACAGATTCTCCGACTTTACTGTCGGAAATATTGAAACAGGTGACGCCAAAGCGAACGGCGCTTTCAAAGAGTACCTCAATCCGGATCGTCATTGTTATCGCATTCGGATTTGCTATCATCGTCTTCACCTGTGGCGTCTTCTTCATTGTCAACAGTCCTACGAACAATCCTTCCACCTGGTTCAGAAACATCGACCTGACTCAATCACATTTCTCCGTTGTTTTCTCTCGTTTCTTCCCTAACGTCTCAACCGCTTCTTCTCAACTGACTCAATCACCTGGATCTGAAGTATTTTCTATGCAATATTCACCTGATGATTCTCATGGAGGAGGTTTTAATAATGGATCGTCAACGGAAGGTAATAATAACGACAATTCTCATGTAGATCGATCGGAAATAGTGATGTTCAGTCCGTTAAGGAATTGGACTGATTTGATGAAGGAGTTAAACATGAGCGAGGCTTCATTGAATGAACTTCAACACTGTGATTTCTTTGATGGACATTGGATTAAGGATCATTCATATCCTTTGTATGAACCTGGAACTTGTCCTCATATTGATGAACCGTTTGATTGTTTTCACAATGGAAGACCTGAATTCGGCTATGAGAGTTTCAAGTGGAAACCGAAAGGTTGTAACATTCCAAGGTAAGTAAGTAAGTAGGTAGGTTAGTGTGAGTGTTAATTGTTTTGTAGTAATAATAATAATGTTTGTTAAATTGCAGGTTTGATGGAGAAATGATGTTGGAAGTATTGAGAGGTAAGAGGTTGATTTTTGTGGGTGATTCATTGAACAGGAATATGTGGGAATCATTGGTGTGTCTTCTTAGAAACTCTGTTAAAGATAAGGAAAGAGTTTTTGAAGCTTCTGGCAAGATGGAGTTTAGATCAGATGGATTTTACTCGTTTATTTTCGCTGTAAGTATTGGTTTTGTTAATGGTGAATTTGGTTTTGGTTTTGGTTGAAAATTGAATGTTGATTGAAGAATTGTTTGTGTTTTTTGGATGTGAAATGATTGTAGGATTACAATGTTTCAGTGGAGTTTGTTCGGTCTATATTTTTGGTTCAAGAATGGGAAATGGCTGATAAAAGTGGATCAAAGAAAGAAACACTTCGGCTTGATCTAATTGAAAGTACAGTTGATTGCTATAAGACTGCAGATGTTCTTATCTTCAATACTGGACATTGGTGGACTCATGAGAAAACATCTGAAGGGTAACCCTTATCTCTCTATAATACTCTATCATCTTCATCATCATCATCATGAATTAGTAAATCATATTTGAGTTGTCTAGCCATAACTTGGTACTAGTTGAGATGAAATTATGACAAAACCAAGGGAATTGTTCCACTTGGTTTATTTGAATCTAATCTTAAACAACCCAATATTTCTCATCAATCTTATCATTTGAATCATAAATCAAAATACCCTTGTGGAGAAAACAACCTTAAATAATTAGTTATTTGAATTGGGATGTAGAACATGTCATCAAATACCTTATTTTTCAACTTATTAGGACAGATCAAGTGGAAAGAGTCATGTTTTAAGAGACTATCATTCTTCTTCTCCATGAAGTAGTAAATCAAATTTGAGTTTTCTAGCCATAGCTTGGTTGATAGTTGAGATGAAACTATTAGAAAACCAAGGGATTGTTCCACTTGGTTTATTTGATTCTAATATCAAATAACCCAATATTTCTCACAAATCTTATCATTCGAATCATAAACTAAAATACTTAATCAAATAATCAGTTATTTGAATTGGGATTTAGAACATGATATAAAATACCTTATTTCTTTTAACTTATTAGGACAATTCAAATTAGAAAGAGTATTGTTCAAGAGATTAAATGTCTTAGGTTCGATTCTCGCTAAGAACACTTTTCTGATCAAAAGAAAAAGAAAAATACCTTATTTGAAAACAAGCCCAAATTGAAATAGTGTTTCCAAATGATGCTGACATAAGTAGGTTATGATTTGGCCTAAGTTGGTGAAAGTAACTTAATATAATGCGACAGGAAAGGTTATTATCAAGAAGGAAGTCATGTATATAGTGAATTGGACGTGGCTGAGGCATTTCGAAAAGCGATGACTACATGGTCAAGATGGATCGATGCAAATCTAAATCCAAACACGACCCAAGTCTTCTTTAGAGGCTATTCACTTTCCCATTTCAGGTAAACTAGACAAAACAAAATGGGAAGTCTAGTTTGTTTGTTTGTTTCGCCTAATAATTTCTTTTTTTAAATTTTCAAAGTGGAGGACAATGGAACTCGGGTGGGCAATGCGATAACGAGACACAACCAATAAAGGACGAGAAATATCTATTGGAATATCCGCCATTACCAATTATAAGCATGTTGGAAAGAGTAATGATGGGTATGAAAACTCCGGTTTTTTACATGAATATAACGAGAATGAGTGATTTTCGAAAAGATGCTCACCCGTCAATTTACGCGAAAGCAAATCTAACCGATGAAGAAAGAAGATCACCAGACACTTATCAGGATTGTAGCCATTGGTGTCTTCCAGGTGTACCAGATTCATGGAATGAAATCCTTTTTACTCAGCTCTTGATCAAACATATCATGCAACTAAAACAACAATAACTAACTTAACTGTAATTCGAAAAAAAAAAGTCGGTTAGTGTCATCATATGTGTCTACTAGCTGTGTATAGGATTTTTTTTTAATTGTTGGGCGCATCGCTTTTGTATGTGCAGCTCGGCTCTCGCCTTTTTCTTTATTTCCGAAAAAGAAATAAAAAAAAATTCATTGTTATTAACCAATTTTGACCTTGAAATTGTAGGTTGTAGTTACTTAATTAGTTTTAATAGTTAGTTTTGTTAATAGAGGTTTTCTTTTTTAGATTAGAACTATTTCATATAAGCAATATTGTAACTCAATTTCAATAATACTTTTTTTTCATTCTATTTCATCTTTTTGTTCGCTATAACTTATTATTTTTGTATGTAGATATATGTTTTCAGATATATAACATAACAAGACAAAAATAATTTAATTGAAATTATTGATTACTAAAGACTAAATTTAATAAAATTGTGTCATATTATATTCTTAGGATTATAGTTTGAGATGGTGTAAATTTATTTTCTAAACATTTATATATTTAAAAAAGATTCACATTTTTTGAAATGAGGTATTAATATTTTTTTAGAAAAAGGTAAATTATTAAAAAAATATATAGGGCCCAGGTATTTTGCTTCTTCTATATAATATTTTGTTTTCTATATTTATTTATTTATTTTTGTTTGATTTTACTCATTTATTATTGACACCTTCAATATTTTTTTTATTTATTAAAAAGAATGCAAAATATGTTCAAACATTACAAAATAAAGAGAAAAAACAAGACCATAAAAAAAACATAAGAATTTTAAATGCTAATAAAATCGAATAATTCTCAATCCCACACAAATCCCCTTTTTCGAATTGAAACCAACACGTATAACGTGATCATATGAGACGATTGTACCCATAACTTTTTTCTTTCGATTTTTTTTTTCTTTTCAAATCGTCAATCACATTATAAGAGAAATTTATTTACAGTTCGTATACGATGTTAGAGCATCTCCAACGCATGACCTCTGCCCGCATGGGACAGCGTGGAAAAGGGCAGGTCATTGGTTTTTTTCATTTTTTGCATTGGAGATAAAAGCAAAAGAGGGCAGTGCCCTCGGTCATGCCCTCTTCTGACTTTTTCATGATTATATAATATAATATATTATATAATATAGGAATATTAATTATATATTTAATTATAATATTTTTTCCTAGTAACATTATTATAATAACGTTAAATAAATATATATTCTAAAGTTTTACTATAAAATAGGAATATTAATTATATATTGAAAAAAATATTCAAATTCGTGACAAACAAAAATATCGTCAATTACAAACCGATTTGGTGGAGCATATTTCACAATTCCATAATGTCCGTCAAAATGTTTAAAATTTTATGTGTTTTATTGTAGTTCATTATTTTTGTAATATTTTTAATATTATAATATATTTTAAATTATAAAAATATTTTATATTTTCTATTAATTATATTAATATGTTTTAAGGGTGAAATTGTCAAATTCTCCTATAATATATATAATACAGGAATATTACTCATTTAATTAATAAATATATATTTTAAATAAATTAATATTTTTTTTATTAATTATATTAACACGCGATTTTAAAATCTCAAATTCTCCTATAATATAGGAATATTAGTTATAATATTCCTATATTATAAATTAGTTATTTATTTAAAATAGTATAAATAAAATTTATTATTTAGATAAGAGGGCGGGTAGAAGCATTGTAGTGTTTTAACCAAGTACAATGTGTGTCCATGTGTGTCCGCTTTCTGCTGATGTGGAATATTGATTTCACAAAAAAAGAGGGCAGAGGTCTTGTGCGCTGCTGATGCTCTTATTACCGGAACTTCATTCAATACTTTTGGGTCTGTCAACAACATTTACATTTATTGGTGAATGATGTATTCAATTGAAAATGAAGGCAAAAGTGCCCACATGTCAAGATTGAGTTTTTCAAAAATAAAATTATTACTTGTCATTATATTGTTTTTTTCATTACAAATAAAATATTATTAAAATATTTTATTTTGATTTATTTTATTATTACTATCTATTTATTTTTTCATTTTTTGTATAATTTATGTAATCATTAATTAATTAAACTAAATAAAAATCCAAATAACCTACCATTTAATTTTGTTAGACAATATCCCATAAAACTAAAATCAAACAATCTCTTAGATATATATATATATATATTAATAATGATATTTTTTTAATTTTTAATTTATTTTAATTTAAACTTGTAGAAACTAATAAATTTATATAATTTATTTTAAAATAAATTATTTTTTAATTTTTAATATTTAAAATTAAGTAAACAACTCAAGATTATAATTAAAAATAATAAATAAATTAAAATTATAATAACATATAAAAAGAAGTTATAATAGAGAGGGTGAGGATAGGAGATATGGTGAATCACAACCTAATATGCAATGGAGTGACACTCCAAAGCAATGATTGATGATAAGGAAGAGTGGTTCTTCATTGGTAGAGGATGTCGGGTGGTCCGTCTAGTCGATGGTCGACCTCAGGTATCAATGAGTGCCTATCCAAAGTTGATGACTAGTAGGCAGGCGTGGGTAGCTAATGGGTCGTATCGACCATCAGTCTTCACTCAGATCTCCATGCATGCAACTGCTAAGGCGGTAATGAAGCACATCAAATAGGTGGAAGACGACACTAGACCAGATGTGGTCAAAACTTTGTTGAATGCTTAAGTCGGGATTCTATTGCTCAAAACCAAGTCAGAAGCGCTGGCTTTAACGATCGGTGGATGAAAGACAAACTACGTTCAATTACTCAGGCCAAGGGCAGCGGCGGGAGTGAGCCGACGATTGGAGTTTTATTGAAGATTTAGGCGATACTCAAACTATGGGCAACATATGAAGCAGGTTGGTTAAGGGTTTTGTCGATGCTCCTAAACTTGGTTGTATTCAGGTTACGGGTCGTCATTGGGGGATGTAGCGGGGCAGTCTGTTCCTTAGAAGGTTGGATCTCTGTCATATGCGGATAAGGTGAATAGTCTAAGGAGAGCAATTTGGTTAGATTGGTGGTTACAGGTATAAAATCCTTCGAGTTTTGTACAATTGTTGATCGATTGAATGTGGTGACAATCTCTGAGATCAAGAACTATAAGCGTCGGAGGATCGAGTTGGGATTGAGTCACTTAAAACTTCTACGTCGCTACTTATCCTCATCATCATGGACGAGAAAACGTCTTGGATCTGGTCCACTTGGCGGTGAATTTTTGTCCGGATTCAACTTTCATGGAAGGTATGATTGCTCTATAGGTTGATTATCGAACTGTATTCATTATGCCTCATGATAAGAGTATAATTCTATTAGTTGAAGAAAGAATTCGACGCCTTGAGAATGATACTAATAAAGACATTATTAGTGGCACTACGATTAATAACTTGACTAATCATAATACTGAATATAAGTGTTATGGTGAGGAGGAGCGAGATTACACTGAAAGGCTAACCAAACACAATGAGAGTTCTAATAGTACTTGGGTCCGGTTATTTGGGCTACCCACAATCTTTTGGAGCATTGAGTACTTGAGAAAAACGGGTGAAAAGTTAGCTGGATATATGGAGATGGACAAAAATACCGAGCTAAAATGTGAAGTCGGGTCGACAAGAATTCGCGTGGGTTTGGTGGAACGAATACCGAAAAACTATTGTCCTGGAACATGGTATACTTATTTATAAGGTTGCGGCGTGGCCTGAATGGCCTTAGAGTGTGTCAGGGACAAGTTCTAATTTATGTTCGGATTGTGGGGAGAGTGATGTACCAGTTCAGACGCCCCCCTACACTAAACCAAAGGAGAAAGATATATTGGGTTCAACTTCGCAACCAATTGATGTAGATAAGTATTCAAAGGAGGGGATTAATTTTGGTGAGTCTGTTGTGGGTTCGGTAGATACTCACCAAGATGATGAACCATTAAAGGCAACATATACAAATGAACCAGGTAGCGCCATGGAGAAGGAGAGTCAGGATTGCGAGATCGAGTGTAAGTCACTAGGATTGACCTTTGGGTTGGTACATGAACCATCACATACTTTCGAATTCGATTTACGAGTGACGTTTTAGGAGTCCCCTTTGGTTAATATTCTGAGTAATATTCTCTAGGTAGTTCTTTATCAAGCCCCAATGGAATTTCTCATTCATCCGATATCGGATTTGGTGGCTGAATGTGAACTGATTGATGCGACAAAAGGTGAGATATGGTTACCCATAGAAAACGCGGTTCAAGTAAGCCCCAATAGATCTCTGTACCCTAAGAATGTGAGTGATTCGCCTATTAGAGTAATGAAGTATCGAAGGAAGAGTCGATTAAGTCAGATGAAGAATATGACACTGATGATGAGGTTTGTGTGGCGTTTTCGACTCACAACATGACGCTGAATGAAAAAAATATATTGTTAGAGAAATTCTTGTTGAAGAGTCAGAAGTGTAACTAGGAATTCACGAAATCCCCATATTGACATACAATAAGAGGTGTCAGCTCAAGAGGATTGGTGATCTACCCCCTAGGTTCTTGTCAACAGGAAAACGTGTATCGAAGCCAAATCAGATTTACTCTGAATAATCTTATTTTAATGATTGATAAAATATTAGCTTGGAATGTTTGTGAGATTAATGATAGCAAGAATCGTTGTATTCTTAAACCTCTTGCGAAATCTACTGAAAGTGGAACATATTATTTTTGTGAGACGAAGATTCGCCATATGGATCAATGGACTTTTAAAGATATGTGTAATTGGCGATTGTGTGAATGGGTGGCATTTGATTCTATTGAGGCGTCGAGTGAGATTCTAATTGCTTTGAATGATGACGTATTCGAAAAGATGGATTTTGATGTTGAAAGATTTTCAATTAGTGTGCAACTTAGGAATTAGGGAGATAATTTTCGTTGGGTGATGTCGGTAATTTACGGATCGGTGCTTCCCGAACTAAAATCGGAATTTTTTAATGAGTTGACAAGAGTGGCTAGTTTATGGGATCTACCGATCATCTTTGCTAGTGACATGAACGAAGTGAGGGACCCGTCTAAAAGAAAGCGTGCTAGACGATTGATTAGTCAAATGATAGAGTTCTCTGATACTATTGAGAATTTAGAACTTGTGGATCCGTCACTTGAAGGAGGGTGATACACATTCAGAAGAGGCAATGACAATGGTGGGTTATCTTAGTCTCGCATTCATATGTTTTTAGTTAGTGAGTCGATATTCTGGGGGTAGCTAATATATTTCAAAAGGTACTTTCGTGGAGTTATTCGGATCATAGACCTATTATATTGGAGTATAGAGTTGTGGATAAGTTATGTCGCCCTTTTAGGTTCGAGAATAAGAGGCTGATCAGGGATAACTTTGTGACGTGTGTGCGAGAATGGTGGGGGTCTCAAGTTCATTCTGGTTCGACATCATTAGGAATTTTTATGAATTTGAAGAATTTACGTAAGCTACTAAATAGTTGGTATGTGGATGAATGTGCAATATTTTGTGCAAAAGTCGATAATTTATGTACTAAGATTAATGTTCTCGATGAAGTGGAAGAGGTTCGTGACCTTTTGGCAGAAGAGGTTAGTTCTCGTATTTTGCTAGTTAGAAATCTTCTTGAGCTATATAAAGAATAAGACATCGAGGCTAGACAATGCAGTAGGGCTACTTGGCTGAGAGTTGGGAATAAAAATAAAAAATTCTTTCAAGGGGTCTCCAAGGCGTAGGCTAGGAATAATGCAATTAACTCAATTTTGGTGCAGGGTGTTGCCCATGATTGTGAGCTTGTGATTTCAAATAGTATTGCACAATTTTATAAAGATTCATTCAAGAAACAACATAGGGTTTGACCGAAGTTGAATGGTGTGAATTTTGCTACTATTAGTGTGGAGCAAAAGGACACATTGGAAGCTCGTTTCACGGAAAAAGAAGTGGAGGCAACGATAATGAGTCGTGGGAGTGATAAGGCTCTGGGAAGCGATGAATTTACTCTAGCCTTCTTTAAAAAAATGTGATTTTTTCTCAAAAATGATATCATAGAAGCGATCGAGCATTTTTATAAATTCTCATCATTTGACATGAGTCCCGGAACTATTGATGTGAAAAGTTTTAGACCTATTAGTCTTGTTTCATTTTTCTACAAGATTGTATCTAAATGTTTGATGAATAGACTACGGGGAGTTCTTGATTCAGTGATCTCGACAAATAAGATGGATTTTATTAAAAGTCGTCAAAATTTTGATGTGTCCCTTATTGCAAATGAATGTATTGATTCAACAAATTTCAGGGGAGATAAGTGTCCATTCGTTAAACTTGATATTAAAAAAACCTATGATAGTATTAATTAGGAATTTTTATTCGATGTAATGGGTATAAGGAGTATGAGAGAGAAATGGATAGATTGGATCAAATTTTGCGTGTCGATAACTAAGTTCTCTGTAATTGTGAATGGAAGCCCTAAGGCTTTTTCGAAAGCTCGAGGGGAATCATGCAGGGTGATCCTCTTTCCTCATTCCTATTCGTCGTTATCATGAAAGTTTTTACAAGATTGTTGGTTTTTGTCGAGCATGCTAGCCTCATTAAAAGAGTGGAGGAGATCTTCATTTGTAATTTCTCATTTACTTCTTGCGGACGATACCTTATGCATGATTCAAGTCATTCACAGAAATTTCAAGCATCTTTAGGATATTCTCTAGTTGTTTGGAGCCTGTTCTAAATTGCGGGTTAACCTCGGTAAGTCTGAGATCTTTTTCTCAAACTCTGTATCCAATAGAAGTAAGATGACACTTTCGAGCATCTTAGGCTTTAAGGTGGGATCATTTTCATCTACTTATCTTGAGATGACTTTAGGTGCTAAAGCTCATTTGAAAGCTTTTTGGGATTCGATCATCGCCAAAATAGAAAGATAGTTACCAATTTGGAAGAGATAAATGATTTCAAAAGGTGGTGTTTGGTTCTAATCAAAATTGCTTTAGAATTTATGCCTACTTACATGATGTCTTTATTCCTTATACCTAAAAGTGTGGATGTGAAGATGGAAAAAATTATTTGTAAGTTTCTTTGGGGGTCCTTTGAGTCATCCTTCCGTCATTTGGTAAGTTGAGATAAAGTGAAAAAATTTAAAGACCAAGGGGGCTTGGGTATACGAGATTTGATTTCGTTAAACAAGGCTCTTTTATCGAAATGGTGTAGTAGACATTTCTCGGAGCCTACCTCTTCGTGGGCTACTATGATTAGATGCAAGTATGAGTAGGATTGGTCTAGCTGGTTCACCAAACCTATTAACTGGGTAGTGGGTTTCAGTATTTGGAGTGACAACTCATTAATGTGGAAGTTTTTTCATACACAATTTAGATTTTCGGTTGGCGATGACACTTCAATTAGTTTTGGGGATGACGTATGGTGCAGTGTCAAAAGTCTTTTCTCATCGTACCCAACTCTTGCCTCAATTGCTATATGCATATATGCAGAGATGCTACAGTCAAAGACATGTTTGACGAGAGTTCTAATGGTTTTGCAATGAGAATCAAGTATTGGAGAAGGCTAAATGCTGAAGAGTTAGCTTCACATAATAGGGTGTTGAACTTGGTGGGGCGTAAAGATGTGAATCCTTTTTTGTGTGATATTTTGCGTTGGTAAGATATTGATAATTTTAAGGTTAGTCATTGTTATCTTTAATTGCGGAGAATACTCCTTAAGATCTCATATGGGAGAAGTTGTGAGACTCCAAATTTCTATCAAATATTTCGTTATTTGGATGGAGTGTCATGCATGGTGAGATTTTGACAAATAATAAATGCATGAAAAATTGTATATTATGGCAAGTCGTTGTAGAATGTGTCATAAAGAGGTGGAGTCGGCGTCTCACTTGCTCTTACACTGTGATGAAGTGATTGCGATTTAGAGCTTATTATGGAACATGCCTAGTATTAAGTGGGTTATGCCGAAATCTATCGTTAATTGTTGGGAAGTGTGGATAGAGACGGTGAGTTCGGTTGGCATGAGTCGTTGCCCCCCTATCCCGTTTATCTTCCGGTGGACCATTTGGCTTGAAAGAAACCGTAGAACGTTCAATGATTGTTATCGACCAATGCATTTAATTCATAATTCTATTATTATGACAATTAAAGAGGTTTCATTAGGTAAACCAGTTGAGACAGTTGGAGAGCTTATTGATCTTTTTGAAGATCTTTGTGCTCGTTAAAATTTGTTATTTTTATTTGATCATTGATGAACTATTTTGTGTTGCGTTTTTTTTAATATTTTTTTTCAATTTTATAATGTTTTTGTTAATGAACTTAAACTACTCTCATTAATATCATTTTGTACGAACCATTTAAAAAAAATTATAGTATGAAATAAAATTAAACAAAAATAAAAGTACAACCAATTAAATATTTCAAATAAAATATGATGATTGTACAAAGATTAAGATACTTTTTTATTATATTAACCAAATATTAAAATAAAATTATTTTAAAATCAGTTATTTTATTCTTTTTAAGACTACACTACAATTATAACTCACTTTAAAAATTTATAATTATTTGAAATAACAAAAATAACTTTTATTTGTTAAAAGACTCCACAAAGATAATTCTCAAACTTAAAACAAGATTAAAATATAACTTTGATATAAAATAAAGATAAAAAATCACTAAATAAATTAACCTTTAATCCATAAAATAATCGATTAACCAAATAAAAACAATATTATTACAAGATAAATAAATAAAAATATGACAATACTAAATATCCCAATTAATTTTATAATCAAATTTAGAATAATAATAATAATAATAATGTGAAAATCTACCTAAATACTATTACAAATGAAAATGTAATTATGAATTAGTCTTATTCATTCTTTACATACCATGAGTTCTTCTTCTTCTGTTTGTCCACAAATGATGATGATGAATATCTTCTTCTACTTCTTCTTTAAGCCAAGATTATTCATCAAACCCTAATCTTTCCTGTCTGTTAATCATTCATTCATTCCATCAATGAATGTTCTTCTTCATGATCATCATCTCCTTCATGGTTTTGCAGTATCTTCTTCAAATCATTCATTTCATTCTCTATAAAATTGAGCTTTTCTCTTAACAACATATTCTCCTTTTCCAATTCAGAAATATGATCATCTTGATCATTTACTCTATTCTCCAATACCAATTTATCATCTCTTCTTCTTCCTCCATAGTTTTTTCGATAAATCATCTCGAAACGTCTCAAGTCATGATCCAATTTCTTCTCCATTTCAATATGATCATCACTATCACTTGATGATGATCCATTACCCTCTTCATTTTCATTTTCAACTTCATCATGTTCATGTTCTTTAAGTCTAATGAGACCATTCATTGAACCATAACCATCAACTCCCCATTCTTCTTTCACCATATCACCTAGAACCTCCCTTGATGGTAAAAGCTGTGGAGTTTCAAGAATAGCTGGTGTAACAGGGTAAGGCGATACCAATTCAGCAATTCCTCCGCATCTATTCGCTCGAATCAGGAATGATGTTGTGTTTCGAGGAGCAGCAAATCTCTTCTTCTTCATCAACTTTTTATTCGGATAAAACCTACGATGATTCTGATTCTTATTCTGATTCCAATTTGGAGGTCTATAACCGCCTCCATGACCTAATAATCTTCCACCAGACTTCATTCCAGCTGTTTCTCGTCTATCGATCCAATTCTGAACAGGATAATTCTCTCGATTCATCGATTCAATCGAGCTCTGCTGCGATTGAGGCCAAATTCCATTGCTCCGGTGGTGCGGAACAACCTGTGACATACTCATCATCATAGACTGAGATTGATTGGAAGGATGAATTTGATGATTCCAAATATGTACCTGAGGTAGTTGATGATGATGCATAATTACATGAACCGGATTCATCACCTGTGACTGATTCATCATAATTCAAAACTTCAAACCCTAGTTTATACAATATATATATATATATCAAACAACTAACAAGGAGGAGTTAAAACTCGATCGAGTACGTTAATTGAATTCAAACTACGAACTGATCAAGATCTAAACAACTAATTCAAATCAAAGCGATTAAAATACGAAATCGAAGTTGTAAATTGTTTAGGATTTATATATCGAGATGTCCAGATAATCGTTCTAAATCTCTTGAACAAGGCGTGTAAATTAATATTCGAGTTCTTCGAATTCTCTCTCTAGAACTGCTCACGCAAAGGCAAATCTGGAAGTTCTAGGGTTTTACGTCTCTAGGCAAGGACGCAAAGGTGCTTTTATAGGCAAAGAGGTATATGGGAAAGGACGGTTCTGATTGATTGATTTATTAAACGGCCACGATTGATGCGGAGGGAACACGCAAATTGGGTGAGGGAAAGTATTTCAAAATAATAATATTTTTTAATTATTTTTTGGAAACTTAAGATGCAATTAACTCTAAAATGCAAATAACAATATATATAAATATTATATATATAATATATATATATATATTCTCACAAATAATAAAATATGTATTTTTTTTATTAATAATTTATATATAATATATATATATATTAAATGTTAGTTATATTTTATATATATATATATATATATATATATATATATATATATATATATATATATATATTATTATTATTTTTCATTATTAATTTTATATAAATATATTTTATTTTTTATTATATATTATATATTTTTTCTCTCATCATATATTTATATAATTTTTTTTATTAGCATAAATAGTTTTTTAATTAATATAAAAATTAATTAATTGATAATAAATATTAAATACAAAATATATATACATACATAAAATTATAAAATTATTTTAACAATATCAAGTGGTTTAACGATTAAAGTGTTCACATTTTATTCTTGGGGTTTGAATCCCAAAATATATAAATTTAGATTTTCAAGAATGCATTATTGACTATAATATATGGTGACGTAACTTTTAAACAAAGAATACGAGACATCTAAAAGTGTGAGGTCACGAGATGAAGGTCGGGTAGTGGGTGATTTGTAGAGTGTGAGGTCAGAATTAGTGGTTAGTTTGGCGAGCATTTAAAAGTGTGAGATCACGAGATTAAGGTCGGGTGGTGAGTGGTTTGTCGAGTGTGAGGTCGGAATTACTAGTTAGTTTTGCGAGCATTTAAAAGTGTGAGATCACGAGATGGAGGTAAGGTGAGTGGTTTGTCGAGTGTGAGGAGAAATAAAAAATGTATCATCAATTAAGGCCGACTAAGATTGATGGGTGGTTCCCCGAAGGGATAAAAAATATATATAAAAAAGTGTGTCACAGAATGATGATCAATTGAGGGATTAAATGGGGTGGCGAGGGATAAAATATATATGTTAACATTAAGTTTAAGATTAAACTTAATTTTTACAAACTAAAACAAATTTTAAACTGATTAGATTTGAATAATATTAATTTTATTTAAAATATTTATAGATAAATAATATTTTAAATATATATTTTTATCCGTGCAAGGATTAATGCTAATTTCAAATAATACCTTTTATTAAACAATCTGGACCAACAATTTTTAATTCGACACGAAAACAAGACCTAAATTGAATACGGAAAAATTAGTTTAGGCTCGTGATGGAATTTTAAATGTATTTGTAATTTAGCTTCATTTTTTTTTGTATTAATGTCATTTTAATTTGAAATAAAGATATGAAAATTAATTAGATCGAGTTGAATTAGGCAAATTGGACAAATACGTCGAGTTCAGGTAAATTACAAATAAACAAGAGAGGTCCTTGTTAAAAAAATTGAAACTAATTATTAAATATGTCAAATTTAGGCTAATATCGCTTAACGGTAAACCTAAACCCGCCAACATGATACTAACCCGAATTATGGGGCCTAATTGATATATCTTTAAATTTTAATACCTCGTCACTTTAATTAATATTTGTTTAATATCAATTAATAAAATCTATATTTTAATTATTTAAGATTTTATAAATAAAAAATTAAACTTGTAAATTTTATTATTTTAGAAAATATTTTTTATATGAATTATCTTAATTAATTACTAATACTTTTATTTGTAAGACGTGCCTAATTTTTATATAATAATATATGATGTGGAATGAAAATTTAAAATCATTTCTTACAATAAATATATATATATATATATATATATATATATATATATATATATATATATATATATATATATTAAGCAAACAAAATCAACTAAAAATGTCAACAAGAATAATAATTCAATTAATTTCATTTATTAAACCAAGAAGAAAATATCATTGATATATCCATAATTGTTTTTAATATATCATAACTTTAATTTATTTACTTTTAGTATACATTGACTATCTCAAGTTGGATGGTTCAATTGATGGCTAATCACTTATATATTACTTAAAAAAGTGTTGTCAAATATGACAACAAGATTCTTGAGTCTTAATATTAATAATTGATTCAAATATCAATGAAATATTAGTTGAATTGAATTTTTGAATTTTATATTTAATGTTTATCCAACTATAATTGGACTAGTTTCAACTACATTGGCCCAAAGAACACCCAGCTGCAGCTAAAGTTTGAATGATATTTTTTTTAATTGACTTATAAAATATATATTTTTACAATATTTTATTAGATAACATTTGTTCGTTTCCATACATAGCTATTAAATAACTAAGTTATTTCTAATTTATATATTCTCGATAAAAAGGATATATTTTACATGGAAATATTCAACTTATATTTTTTAATAATTTTATTTTTTTTAAAAGAAAAATTAAAAATATTTATTATTTAATTCCAAAAATTAAAATAATAATTTAACACAATTAATTAATTATCATTTTTATTGAATCCAAACTTTTGAGAGAAATACAATAAATAAATAAATAAATATATATATATTTAAAAAAACCCATATATTAATGCATAAATTATATAAATATCACCAATAAACAAATTATTAAAAAAATCTAGAAAGTGTTTTCATATTGATTCATTACAATTTTTGTTTTGTTTTTATAAATTTAGAAAACTATTACAACTCTCAAGTCATTGTCGTCACGTAACAGTACAAATCGAACCCTAGATATTTTCTCTCGTAAATATATAAAATGCACAAATTAAGATTAAGGAGGAATAGGGGTATATTTCATGTAAGTGATGTTTGTGCATAAATTGTACTGATAAAATTGTACAATAAAATTTCCAACAGATATGTTTGTTGGCAAATCTCCACACCTATTTGAAAACAGTTAAAAAAAAATTCCAACGATTTGTTTCCTAATCTGAATAAAAAAATTAGTCAATATACGATTTTCTTTACCAAAAACAAAAGAGTTGGATCGAAATTATAGCCCAGTGTTGGGGTTGTTTCCAGCAAGGATAAGGGAGATCTCCAATCCTCGACTAAACGCTTGATTGAACATAAGTCTCGTTTGGAACGTGGAAAAGAATGGGAACCAAGCAAAGAACGCAATTGGGATGAATAAAATCATTCCCATCCCAGCATCATATAATCTCGCGAGGGATCGGATAGATTTCCACAATCCGAGTCTCTTAATCACAGGCTTCCAAGCCGCAGCAATCTGAAAAATAATAAAGAATATTAATATAAAATGATGAAAAAAAATGTTACTAACTTACTACTAAAGATAATATATAAAAGCAAACAAAACTTACAGAAAGTATTCCCCATCCTGTTGGTATAAACGCTAAGATGCAAGCGAAAACATCAGAAATTGACAGGTTGGTGAATGCAACAGCTAGGGATAAACCGGCCAAAGCAAGTAAGAAGGAAATCCCTTGGATGAACCGCAACACCAGTTGAAAGTTAACCGACATTTTCTGACTGAACGTGAAGACCTATATATAAAAAACCAAGACATGATTGATCGATCCATCGATCACATTAAAGAATATAATCATAGTTGAGTTTAGAAGAAGAAGAAGACCTTGAAAAGAATAACCAGTCCCGCTAAGGCAGCCCATGAGAATCCGTAGATCTGTGGGGAACAAACACTCATTAACATTTTTTTACGGGTTAGCATATTTTTTCTTTTGTGAAAAGAGGTTATTCATCATACCGCTAGTGATGTATTTGTTCCCTGGACATGGAGTTTGTATACAATACCATACTGGAAGATGAAGAATCTAAGGCTCAGAATAGTTTCCATCACTCTCCCTGAAAAGTTTCGAATATGTGCCTGTATGTAATAAAAGTAACCTATTAGCTAGAAATCATCGAGTCAAAATGATAAAACAACGCCCAAGGATCTTTGAATGCCAGTTTCAGAAAACAAACAAACATACTACCACTACTTAAGATAACTTGTGTGTGATTATAATCTGAATCATGATCCAGAAAAATAAAGCTAACGTCATTTTAACCGCTTGTTTCCATGCTAAGCTAATTGAAATTATATAGATTTGACATACCTTATAATCTACAAGCATAACATCTTAGATTTGAAAACCATATAAGTTCTAGAAGTATAGTTAAGAAAGCAAAATGAGAATTCAAAAAGAATACCAATTCTTCATCCCACCAAGCTTCCCAACTTTCTGCCCCCTTCACTCCAATTCCACCTCTGTAGAGAAGCCAGTTTGTCCAGTCCCTGAAGTCCTCCACTACCCTAGAAGAGAAAAAAGCGGGAAAGATCGAGAAACAAGTAGAAAAAACAATTAGAAATATATAAATGAGCAAAGTTTTAGAAAAATGAAATAAGAAAAGGATAAAAGTCATTACTTCTGCCACTCAAAACCGGATGGATTGAACAAATAGGGAGCATATAGCCAAGATATAGCCATGAACCAACTGCTCACTGAAAGAAGAATATAACCAAGAGCTCCACCATCATTGTATCCATATGCAAGATATACAACCAACAACAGGACAACTTCCATCCTGCGATAAAAATTAGAAAAAAAAATGTAAATAGAAGATCAAATACAGAAACCCTAAACTCCATTTGGAAACACACTTGTTTTTGTTTCTGAATGTGAAACTTTGAATATACATACAGAAACAAATTTATTTATTTTCATCCGTTTAAATTTCTTTTCAAAACGTTAAACGTTTCCAAATGAACATGAAAAAGAGAAGAGAGAGACCCCTTGACAAAATGACTGCGTGAGTAGAGCCTGTAATTCTCAGCAAATTTGATGTGGCGCACCACAAATCCTCTTCCAGTTGCTTGGTACTGTAAGTATATACATACTATTAGCCAAAGTTTCTTGCAGAAAAGAATAAAATGTAGTTTGAGTAAAGAACAAAGAGAATAATACCCTAGCACCACCATGGAGAATTGTGCGGCCAAAGTAGTGTGTTCTTGTGCCGAGGGAGAAAGTGAAGAAGACAGTACAAAGCTGAAACTGCATTGTCACAAAACTAACAATGGCCTGCAGACAACCCACGAGAACTAATCCTTGTTAATGATTTTGTCTAAATAAAAGCAAAACAAAAACAAAATCATATGACAACTAAAATAAATTTACCGTTAGAAGTCCTTGTTCCAAGATAAAGCCCAATATCATTGGTATAGCAGTGACCACACCAATTTGAAACAGGAATTGAGCATTTAATGCAGCACTCAGTGCAGCATTGCCTGAGATCCCAGCTCTCACAGCCAAGGTTTCACCAACCCCAGATAGTGCCTGTAAGAACATAGGTAAAATGATTACTAGAAGGTATAAAATAAGAAAGAAAGATAGCAATAGTCTTTTAAGAATATCCCTGATTTGGAATGAGGGAAATACGTTCTAACAATTAACCATAAAACTTACCAAATACAACCTCCCATAAAGGAAAGCATAGACAGTCAGCACCGTTAACTACAAAAAGTTCAGAGAAAACCAGTCAGGTACAAAATGTCATTGAAGAGCTCTGTTGGAGATTGAAACATAGAACCAAAACTTCCATTTTTAACAAGGGAAAAATATTTACAAACATTGCAGACAACCTATTGCAAGTCCATAACTGTTAAAACAACTGCAGAAGGTAATATAACCCAATACACAACAATAGAAATATATAAAATAAGATGAATTAGTACACCATGAATATGTATGAATGCATAAATCCTAATTATCTGGTGAAACATAATTGTTAAGTCTTGATTTGCAACAAATTGTCATAGCACTACAAAGTTAAGCATCATGGGATCACTGTTTATTGCAGAATTACAATCACATTCTTACAAAATAAAAGAGGGAGGAGAAGTTTCCAAATAGAGGGCTTCTTGCTGAAAGTCAAATGACCAACTTCTACTAAATGCCGACAAACAAGTGAACCAATCTATAATATGGAAAATGCCTAATCTGAAGCAACAATAATTTCTAAATATTTTGTGCATTCCTCTAAACGTTTCTGCATTACCATGGAAGTAATAAGAAAGAAATGGCAGATCAAAATAGAGATATTTCAAGACATACTAAGAAATTGGGAAAAGAAAGGGTTACCATTGTACAGAAATAGTAGCCAACAGTTGTAAAGTAAAAGGACATCATTCTGAAGAAATCAAACAGCTGGCCAAGTCTGTAAACATCTCTACTAAGAACTTGTTCACCGTTACCACCTGCAACTTTCCCTTCAAAAATTGCAATCTGATTGAGCCCTACATCTCTTCCCTTGCCAACCTGGATAAAATCATTCAGATATAATCCAAGTGCCACACATTTATTAAACTGGTTATCCAGAGTCAATATTACCTGAATATATTCATGATGAGTAATATTTCCTTGACGCAATGTTGAATTGAATCCTGAAAATAATCAAACAAAATTTGGACACCAATATAAGATTCACCAACAGCAATTAAGTGTAGGAATAACTAGATGAAACTGAAATAAACATGTTACTCTATGCAAGTAAGGAAATTGAGTAAGCAACAAGCAAGGTATTTCACACAATTACTAGTACAAGGTTATATTTTGCACAAGCAAATTTTTTTAGACCCTTGCCGATATTAGGGAAATACTTGGACAAGAACATCACTTAAAATATCAAAATCATGGCTTGAAGTACATTCTGTTTGTTTGTTGAAAAAACAAGAATTATCATTACCACCATAATCAATGCCTACATCTTCTATGGGGAACGAAACTTGTAGGGGGTATATCTTTTCACAAACAGAACCATTACAGTTTTCGTAAATTAGGACTTCATTTTTTATAAAAAAAACTCTGAAAATTGTACACTTTCTGTGCATACCTTTTGCACATAAATAGCCTTAAACAGGGATAGTAATGTTGGGTAAGATAATAAAAACTCTTAATTCTTCCATGACTAAGTTTTTAGCAATAAGTTATTTGTTATCAATAAATAACCAGCTTTGAACTCATGAAATTGAATTAAGGGTGAATCCCAAAAACAAAAACGAAACATATTTGGGTTAGATGTCTTTAGATACCATTTGACTGGTGGTAAGTTTTTTAACAATTTAGCAATTAATGAAAAAAGTAGTTTAATAACCACTACAAGACTTTCATTTCCAGCTAAATTCAACATCATATTCTGTACATACACACAAAACACTTTAAAGATAGTTACAATAGAAAAAACAGTTTGTCTGAATATCTCACTATCATTTAATGATGTCTCTTAACTTGATATTAATATTGGCTTATCTCTTTAACAACCTAACATTCTAGAAAGTTGGCATAATTTTTTTTTAGGATAATCATTTTTAATAGCCACTGCATTTATGTATAGAATGAATTGAGAAATATTGGTGTAAATGCTTGCAAAACTTTACCTTAAGCAACATATATCTGCCACATAGTTTGAGATGAAAGAAGTTTATTAAAAATATATCAAGATAATTATAAATTTTCGCAAAAGAGATGTATGAAACTGGAGATCAAGATCCAAAAAAATAACATAGAATACATGTGGGTATAAACCTGAGAATATGTCTTCGCTGATGTTAATTACACGAGAGGCCTTGCTGATGCCACCACGTGTTATATGGAAGACTCGATCAAAAACATCAGGGTGACCATAATGCATTCGCACCCTGAAAAGTATATAGAAAGTAAGCTAGAGTAAAGAAAGCTAAAACACTATTTGCACTGGGAACATGAGTATACTTTAAAGGGTTTGCCAGAACACGCTGACCAAGGGTCACAAAGCTGCTCTCTTGATTGGACATGAATAAAGCTAAAGACGACACACTGCAATAATCAAATATAACAAGAAACAAAGGGAGTTATGATTAAGATGGATTTCAGCAAGTGACAACAATACCTGAAATCCTAAAAACCTACCTTCCAGTGAACACATGTTCCCTCACTCCAAGTATGGTTGGAGGACGTAGACCATGATCATGGTGAAACTCTTCAAGAAGATTTCTCATCTTCAAAGCTTCCTCAAAATAGTTATCCTGTTAGAAAGAAACAAAAGTATTGAGCAATGCAATTGGTAACAACATTAACCTTAATCTTCAAAGGGTGTACAAAAATATACAACAATGAATGAATTGATGTATTAAACGATTTTGGAGTATGTTATATTACTAATGTATATTGTTCATAAGACAAGATTATGGTTTTATGCTTTTTTTCTCTTCCAAATACCTTAACTGTCATGATATGTAAGTTCTACTCAAAGAATTTTATTTTGCTTCCAAATGCTTTTTTTAATATTTTATTTTTCAGCTTTTAATAAATAAAAAATTATTTTAATAATATTGTTTTAAAACCAATATAAAGTATTTTTTTGTAAATTAAAATAATAATAAAAATCCACCTATTTAAATATGTTTTAAATAGTTCATAAATATTTATTATTTTAAATTATAATATTATTGTATAACACAAAATGTTTATATTATGTTTTTTAAAACATCATTAAATTGAATATTGAATAAAAATTGAAATAAAAAAATTCATTAAAAATATATTTACAAACTGAAAAACAAAATATTTAACTAAATGTGTTAACTTTTAAAGTTAGTTAGGAATGTATTTCAGACTTATTTGATAGTACATGAGAAAAATCAGAGAATTGAGACAAATTTCAGTGAGAAAAATACCAACTATCCCCAAGTATTATGTAAGCTAAGAATACAACAAATCACCTGATTCATATCAATTGTCTGCACTGCATTCCCGCGAGTAAATACAACAGCATGGTTTTGGTTTTCCGGCTTCCCCTCACCAAGCTTTGGATTTCCAGGCAACTTTATCGCATAAATCTCCTGCATAATGCCAACAACTATTATGAATTCAACTGAATTGAAAGAAAAGGTTATCAGCTAACTGGTGCAAAACTAGAAACAGAGAAATTATAAGTCATACATTTACAGGAAATATTCTGCCAAAAGAAAAACCACGGAAATGCTAGCAAAAAAGGCAAATAATCTAACATGCATACTCTAATGGAATTAGTCCCACTTCTGATGGTACAATTGGCCGTATCTGGCACACACTGAAACTGTGACTGATTCTCTTTCAAACTAAGCTCTCACATATGTCAACATCATATATAATAATCATTTTCTAAATCGAACTACTCATATATCAATGTCAAGAATCATCTCCACTCCCTATGAAGTAGACAGCCACTACATCAAGAATGATTTGACACCAATTTATTTACATAGTCCAAACAGCCAAGAAAAGCATAATGACAAATAGACATGTACGGATGTGGAAGAAGATAAAAGAATTTAAATGAACCAAAAGAATTTTCAGAAACCTTATCCTTTCCATTGATGTCAGCCTTCACAAGTTTTGAGTAATATTCCTTATGGACTTTACCCTCCTTCAGAGTCTCCACTTCATCAATAAATGCAACACGAAGAGCTTCATTCCTAATAAGAAAGTCGAATAGATAATTTTAAAACTGCAAGAAGTATTATCATTTATACAAAATACATTGCGAGAAGAAAAAATCACATTCAACTTGCCCATGCCTCGAGAACCCATTCAATGCAAAATTAGGTTATAATAAAAGATGTCACCTAGCATATATACTATACAACTTGTCCATGTCTCTAGCACGTCTCTTAGCACCTTTATCTTTTAGAGGCATAATGTATGATAACCGTTGATAACCATCAACTGAAAGAATAGAAAAACCATGTACTGTTCCCCAGCTTCTTGATAGCTATTTGAAACATATACACCAAAATGAATTCTCAGTTTTCATTTATCATAAATAGTCAACGACTATATTTATTTATTTTTAAATGGTCATGAAGGCTTGAACCCACACACTTGGGGACATGAGCCTTGCGCTCTACAACTGAGCTAAATGAGCCTTCAAATATAAATAGTTAATGACTATATTACATCGATTTTGGAGCGATGTGCTCACAAAGCCCAAGGACTGTTTTACCAACAAAATAAGTTTCTAGGTCTTTACCATGCTTTGCAGTTATCTAGTTTTATACAGAAAAATTGGAAACCACAAAACTCCTTTCACAAGAGCAATTGTAAACATGGTAATAATAATAAAAACTTGAGATGATGTCCTAGGTCAGAAAAGAAATTTAACTTAATTCTTGGAGTCATTACTCTCAAAAGTGTCATAATTTATGAGACACTTTGGTTGATTGAATCAATTTTTTACATTACAGAACCTAAGTTTTACCCAGGACTATTTTTTCCTTTTGTAATAAAAGGTTCTTCATCAACCCTAATACCAATAAACATCATTACTTTCATTTTCAAGGGTATTTTAGTCAAAACAACATTTTCATTAAGGTTTTCATAATATGTAGCCAGAAGATGAGATTAAGAATTAACTAAATGAGGTGATAATACACAGATAAGAGGGGGTGAGACTTAGAGAAGGGGAGGTGAGAGATACCAGACATTATTTTCTACTCATATCATATCATACCTATAACCTAGGGCTCTGTTCTCTTATATAGGAGTATAATAACCTAATTACCCTACATGCTAGTCTATGGCCCTTAAGGTGTGTATCTCTCTATTTACTCGTGACATAATATGGGATGAAAGGAGTATTATCGAAACATCTGTGTAAAACTCATTACTTGACAACCCATTACCTCTGCATTAGCAATGCAATGTCAACAGCCTCTGGCTTTTGTTCTTCTTTCTGTTTCCCATATATTTGACATGTAACAACATATGTAAATTTTAAATCTGCTTGAGCTCGAGCTTCAGGTGATAACTCGAAACCTTCAGTATCAGTTAGATCTTTACTGGACATCGCAGCATCTACACCTGTCATTCACTGATTTCATAAAAATGTCCACCAATTTATAGTGATAATAATAGAGAACATCGGAGGACTACATACCTGATACTGACATCCTTTCCAGATAAGTTTGAAGCATCAAAGCTTTCCTATAATACATCATACCTCGAACTGCATGAAACAAAACAATCAGTAATTCCTGAACAGTTCAATAGGACGAACTACATTCAGACACAATAAATCCACACATCTACAAAAATGTCGGTCATTGCGCAACAAAACTATTCCATTACCAGAATTATATGTCAAAGAAGCACTCTAAAAGTACTGATTCATGAAAGACCTTAGAATATGATCAAAATTACCAGTTCTGGACAATGTTTGTCCTCGATATGAAGCCCAAAACCGCAGCTCAAGAATATCAATAGGAGTATCAAAAAGTTCTGCTTCAGTTGACCTTTCATCACGACCAATTCGAGCAAGAAAATTTCTCCACTCATCTGCAGTGGAGATGACACAAAAAAGGGTATGAATGCTGGAATGAAATCTCATTTCAAATCATTTCTAGATACTCGATAGGAGCTAGGAGACAATGCACAAATCAAGAATGAAGTTACATCCAAATGAAGATCCAGTGATCTGAGATAATAGTAATGGAATGAATTCAACAATCTATTCTAACCATACCTGGGTATATTTTTTGAAGGTAAAACAGTACCGATATTCCATCTTCATTTTTCCTAAAAAGTTCATCTAGACTATATAGAACCGTCTCTGAGTAATAGGGGGTAAATACACTGCATCAGCACAATAGTAGGATTCTGATTTAGTGAGATTATCTTCTTTTTTCAACTGTAGCCTCTAGAAAAACGCATTGAAAGGGAAAACTTTACCCAAAAGACATCATCTGACGAACTGGTTTTGTAATTGGCATATCCATGAAGAGAGAATTTGTGAAGAACTGAAGCCTACGTCTCGCCTCAAGATTCCTGGGAACATTTGCTGCCGACTCTTTGCTAGTCAAAAGTGAATATAATCTTTTCACTTGTGCTTTCTGCATAATCAAAATATGTATATAAGACAAAACAGATAGAAATAACAAAATTTGTTCATAAAGAGCTTTGAGGTATATGTATACAAGGTAGATTGTATCCTCTCTTCTAGCCTAGCGGCAATAAGAGGTGGATATTAACCTTAAGAGCTTGTTCGGTTTGGGTTTATTTTAAAAACCTAGAGGGAGAAAAAAATAATTATTGGTGATGATTTTGAGGAGGTGATGATTATTTTTGGTAAAAAGACTTAAAGGGTATTGATATATATAAATAAAATAAAAAATAATAATTTAAAATAGAGGGTATATTAGTATTTTAGTTAATGATTTGAGTGTTGTGATGGATAAAAAAGGGTGAGGTGATATTTGATTTTGTATGGATTTTTTTAAAAACCTATACCGAACAAGGCCTAAGTTCCTGGATTCGAGCCCGTCAGGCGGCAAGTTCTGCGCCTAGTTAAATAGTCAAGTGTGTTTGCGAGCTACATACTTAATCCGTTGTCCCATTTTATTTTATTTTTTTACAAGGTAGATCGTAAGAAAATCTACTCTTACTTACTAATTCAGCATCTCCAGGCCACTTTATCCTAGAAAATAGACGACCTTCATTCCTTGCTTTTGACAACATACTCCATGTTTCGTAATGTTCTCTGTTCATAATAATAATACAGAAAGCTTACAGATTATGCAGGAGAAATAAGAAGGAAAACAACGTAGATTTGCTTGAGTAAAATTATTTTAGAATACCTCATATTTATAGATAGCACATCATGACGTATAACATCGTACAACTCCTGAATAGCTTTGATTGCTCCACTTTGAAGTTCTTGGGTTTCTGCTCCTTTCTATCATCCAGAAAAATAAATTAACATAAACTCACCAAGTACCATTGAGTCTTATTTAATGCATGGAAAGAGAGTGAAGAATATAAATGAAATTAAGAAATTTGTTTACATTCTTTCCAGAGAAAAATAATCCACCTAAGCAACAGAAAGCCACAGCATGCTATGAAAACTGATTTGTCCACTCTACCACATATTTTCTTTGGTTTTGATATTGCACTAAACATATGTAACCTATGTAACAATGAAGGCATAATACAGATGTACGAATAATTTTGACCCAAAAGATGAGAGAGAAAAATTCTGAGAGGGTGAGAGGAGACGTCGCAACTCCGCCACCCACCCTCCTCCAGACCACACCCTCCCCTTATTAGACAATTCAGAGACTGTTGCCAATTCTCTGAAAGGGTATTGGCGACACACCTGCAGATAATTCAGAGACCATTTCTATGGTTGTTTCAGGGTTCTATCTAGGGGTGTAAGCTGTTCGGTTCGGTTTTTCACCCTTCAGTTTCGGTTTATTAATCTGTTCGGTTTGGATGATTAAATAGCATGCATTCTTATCCACATTTTTTAAAATCTTTCTTGTCTACCTTTTCTCTTGTATGAAGGATTTCATGAACAAATTAGAAGATAAATATGAGTTAGTAAGATTGAGAGACAGAACTATCCATAAACATAGAACAATATATATAATACAGCCAAAACTAAAAATATAAGAATCATGTACAAGACAAGAATCAAACACTACTAACCAGTATTCCCATAAGTGCTGTAATCCTAGAGATCACAAGTGGCAGTTTGCTAAGTTGGAAGTCCACAGGTATACTCCTGTTTACTACACTGGATTGTATGTCATCATATATTCTCTCAATCCTGATGAAACAATACAAAAGGAGAAAGTATCATATCATAAAAAATTAAATCTAATAGCAATACTCCATTAGATGCATGCTTACCACAGTCTTCCCACATCATCCAAGATAGCAGTCAGAATAAGTCTGATTGTATGATAACATTCCTCAACTGCATATTTCATATAATCATCTCTACAAATCCTATCCCACAACTCCTCTTGTGAATCTTTGCTATCAACTGCAATATCTCTTGCAAGAATAATCTACAGCAATGTACAAGGAAAGAAACTACACAAGTTAGAAAAGGTTGCAATCAATATAGATGTATACTAACCCATGAATCATGATAATAATCCTAAAACAAACTATAGAAAGGTTGTTAACTCACTGCCTTTGCAAATAGTAATTTATGCTTGTGAAAAGATGAAGTAAGGCAAGAACCATGAGACAGTAAGAAAAAAGAAGAAGAATTAGGTCAAGAGAGGGGTTAATTTATTTTTACTTTTTAGTAGGTTTATATTAGTCTCTCAAAATTTTAATTATTTTCAGTTTGATCCTAAAACCTTGATCTTCTGAAAAGTTCACTAGAACGTATCCAAGCCGTATCCAAACCGTATCGGATTGGTCAACCCTACAGAAAGCCAACGATACCTATTTTGCCGTATCCGATACCCGTTTTGGCGTATCGTATCCATATTGGATACTCCAAAAAAAATCCTGAGTATCGGTGCTACTTGGGCTTAGGATAAACACATAAACAAAACAAGAAAAGAAAGAAGACCAATGCAATATATCTTATTAACAAGTACTTACCTTGCTTGCAAGAAGGAAAAGAGGCCACTGAACTAAAGGGGCAGTTCCAGTATTTTTGGGCATCAAAAGCAACTCCATTTCCCTATGAAATAATCAATGAATTTACTTCAAAGTCTATTTTATTGTTTTTTGAGGGGGTAAAAGATGGGATGTACCTTGATTAATTATATATAGGAAAAACTATAACGGAAAACCACAGTGTTTGTTTTGTATCTTACAAGTCAAGAACACCAAATATAACTTGAAGTCTCTCGCAAACAATTGTACAAAAGAAACAAGACCAAATAAATCTAAGTAGGCAATTATCAATTAAGACAGGCCTTAGTGGTAAGTAGAATGAAATTAGAAGACATCAATCAGACAATCCTCAAAACAAAAGTGTGGTTCTTCTCCTTCGATCTCCTATATTACTGGCATGAAGCCCTCGTCCTTTCAAAAGACTCCAACTCCTTTGTTCATGACCACAGATTAGTATATCAAGGCATCAAGCCAGAATAAGTCAAACTAGTAAAGAAAATTCTCTATGAGGAAACAGCAGTTCTTTTTAAGTATACCAGAGCACCTAATGGGTTTAATACTAATACTATCAAGTTAACAGTACAACAAGATCAAAACACAATTATATATTTTTAGTCTAAGGTTGAATAATAGTACTACACTATCAACTTAACAGTACTACGAGTCTAAAATCAGAAAGCATAAAAAGGGCAGAAGAAACAGACGCAATACTGACAGGTTGCTAATAAAATCCTCCTCCCGGAGATTCTTTATGATCTCATTCCAGAAGGGAGAAAATCGAGCAGCATCCATCTTGTTCTTCTCCAAGACCTTCAATTTAAGCACCATAGGCAATGGTTACTAAGGAAACTAAAATTCAAAGAGATCAAACAGGAGCAAATGCTAACTTCTATATGCAGATAAAGGCACAAAATGGGCATAATTCTGATTAGCACGCACTTGAAAATAAATGTAAGAAATTAATACCAGAACACTATAAATGCTAATATAATGTGTTCCCGCAAGTTAAGAAATTAATTTCCCACCATTGAACCATCCCAAAATGTTTCTTTTTAAGAACCAAAAGTATTTAAATTACTTTGTGATAATCTCAATTCTTTTGATAGGGGAAGGTGAATCATCTTATATTGAATAAGTTAACACCATGGTAGCAACAAGAATTTGTACTCAATAACAGAAGACGAGTGCTAAAGGGATTAAATAAAAGCACTTTTCCCAAGCAATTGCAAGTATTACATAGTCACTGTGTAGAAAATCAAAGAAATATTTTATTCATAGCTTTAATTTTGAAAGTGAATTTTTCAAAAGAAAAAGGAATATCTTTGTGGAAATATCAAACTAGGCCGTATTCCAAACAACAAATTTGTCTCTCCAACAGACATTAACTGCAAGTGATTGGAGTTGCGTCTTCCCAACAAAATGTTCATTTATTCCTATCTTGGTAGTTCTTTATTTAACTAGTCTATTTTATTTTTCTATAAATTGTAGTTCCATTGTAATAGTTTAGTATTCCAAATCGATTACAAAATATATCAATATATTTGTACTCTTCATTTTTCTACAATCTTGTATTCTTGAACTGAATTGAAAGACTTTACAAAATTATACATGCTACAAAAACCTTACTTATATTCTAAGATCTATTTATAATCAATCAATCAAATTTATTTTAGTTAAGGTACCGGTTGTCATCCCTACTCGAACTCTAAAAGTGATCTACTAAAGCATTTCTGAGAAAAAAAAATTTGATAAAAAAAACTAAAGAATATTAGTTAAGCAAGCTCTAGTACTCATGCACAAGGTAACTGCATATCATTCTTAAAGGTAACTTTGTCAGGAATGGGGCATCGATACCAATCTTATCACCCAAGCTACAAGAATGCAGACGAGGTGGTCTTCTAGAGTTGCTTTTATTCACCTGCTCCCTTGTTTGAAAAATTGTTGGCATGTTTGATTCAGTCTCTCTTTTTTTCACTTTCGTAGAATCAATTATTTGTTTTGCTTTCTACCATCCCTTATATTATGACGCAAGTCATTTTCCTCAAAAAAATGGTGAATTATAATTCTCTCCATTTCATGGGTGACACATAAATTATCGAGCAAAGAAAAGTTAAGTATCTTGCACAAATACAATAGGGTCACCCATATGTCAAAACAAACCATAAAATACAAGAAGAAAAAAAAGATAGTATCATGTTAAGCTTAGTACAAAAAACAAAAGAAAATAATTACTACAAGAAACTTACATGGCTATTGGTTTGCAGGTTCCTGCGAGATGTATAGAACAGAACCAAAGATATTATTAACATGACCAAAAATTACTTCATTGATGGAAAAAATAAGCCATGAGCACAATAAACATATACCTATTGGGTATAGGGACATGAAGAGTATCCACAAAAGCCTTAGGAAACTTCTCAAACAGTTGATGTACAAGCTCCAATGATCTAATCTGAAGTTTACAGATGAAAATAATTCAGGTAAAAGTGGAAAATGCAGGACGATTAATGCCATGAAACAAAATCAAAGAAAGGAAACAGAAGTCCATCAAACTAGCATTACTCTGGTGAGTACATACAAGTAAAAGAAACTTTCACTGGACACAGTACAGAGAGAACTAGAGAGTAAAATAAAACATTAGCACTGTTCATTTCAAGTAAAATAAAATTTACCTCTCCAAGACGATCTCTTGCCCCAATCAAGAATCCAACAACAGCAGATATGACCGTGTAAAATAAAAATGTATCGACGAGATAGATCTGTGCATTTCAAGTCCAAGATTTGAAAATGAAAAGATAGAACAGACCCAAAAAAGTAGGTATGCCATTAATAATATGGACATTATAGATAAGAAATACCAAGGTATATATGATAGGTATAACACATTGAAACAGATAGAGGAATTAAAACAGGTGCGCACTTACGGCGCCAACTGGTGTCCATAATGAAGCGACTGTCAAGGCATTATGGTTATCTGCAAGCAAACCCAGTAACTTCTGTGAAGAATTTTAAACACAATAAATCCGGGTAACTACATAACATTTAATAAAACATTGATTCCTCAAGACAACAAGATCTGTTAGTCATAAATCTCTTGCCACAGAGTGGCTTGTTTTCTTAATTTCGCGAGACCCTGCCAATACCATCTCCCCTAATAGTCCAGTAAACCATCTATGTTAAACACTTGTGTTCCCATGTAGCAGACACCCAAACTGAAGCCCACCTTAGGAAATCATTTTGGTTTCAATTGCTAACAGGTGAACACACTTCCATTGGCTCTTATCTTAGAAATAAGTTATAACTGTCGCACAAAAAAGTTTGAAAGAAGCTCATGTTGCTTGTTGAACTTGTGACGGGCTCATTTTAGTTGCTGGATTTTAGAAAATGGCTCAAATCATTTCATGTTGTTATCTTGTATTAACACCAATAAATCTTAACATTGTTAACAAATACTCTCTAAATTTAAAAGAAATTATCTATCGGCTTTCTTCTATTCTCACTACGTTGCCCACTTTCGCCAGCAAACCGAGTATTGACTTATTTAGATTTGAAAGGAGGTAAAACATACAACTATAAAGTATTTTAACTTGCTTTGAGGCTTCGTTGTACATAAAATGTTTTTAAGGGCATAGAGGGTATGTGTTGAAAGGTGGGGAATTTGAAAATTAGGGATTTAAATTGGACTCTATCTCACACCACCCTTGAAACAGGATTGACAGAGGGAGTGATGATAATCCGCAGCGTGTTTCCAGTATTGATGTCAATAAGCAGGTAACCAACAAAATAATTAAGAAAAGGGTCATGTAAGCATCTAGTATGTTCAACCATCAAGGTGCAATGAGGACTTCAAACAGAGGATCAAGAAGAATGACAAATAGAAAACAGAGGCAAGGGACAAGGTAATTAGCAGAAAGTGTCAACTAGAAGGTGGTTTGATAGACGAAGGTACATCATTGGAAACAGTAATTCCCATCCCTTACGATGTGATCAACTATCTCAAGGGTGGATACCAGTTGAGAAAATCCTTAATGGTACTGGTGTTTTATAAATTATAAACCGAATCTAGAAAACTGTCCTTCCACTTTTTTACTCTTTTTGTAGTATGCTACTTATTTTGTTCTTTTGGAGAGAGAAAAGGAAAGAAGAGGAGAGAAAGCATATGAGAGAGGAGAGCACAGAAGAGAGAAATGAGGGATTAGGTTAGTGATTGTTAAATAATTTAAGAATTAATGAAGTGAATACGAAAAATATAGGTGGGATGTGATTTGAGTGATTTTTTAAGTTCAGCAAGTAATAAGTTCAAAAAGAAAACTGAGCTTCTTTTTCCCCCCAAAAAAAGGTGGTATCCAGAGAGTCATAGCAAGAGAAAGGCAAGAAAAGTATCCGGAATAAGTCCAAATATCTTTAATCATATATTATTGGTGTGCTCTGAAAGCCTTCAATATGTCCAGATTAACTTAAAATGGCTATAGAATTGAGACAAAATTCAACTGGCATGTTACATGCTACCACATAAAAATCTTTCTCATTTTTTCTACATCTTGGTAACTCCGCCTCAAAATTCTATCACCATGGTGCCATATCAAGGAACCAAATCAGCTAACAAGTTGATTCTCCTGCTTTGCACAGCACGTATTGTTCTTAATTAACCCTTTCCTTTTTCAAAATTCATCTCTACCAAAAAGTCTAGTCTACGCATGCATACCATATAACTGTAATACGTTATGTACATGGTTCGACTGGCGGGTTATAGTTGACTAAATTATAAAACAATATACTATTGATTTTCTCTCTAATGATGGATGAGATGTCGGAAGCTTGCGACCCCTAAAGGATAGTGTATAATATATTTATATTGGCTAATTATGGCAAATTAGATGTGCTAATATTGAGTAGATTAGATATGGTTTGATTTTTTATTTGATAGAGTGATTGGTAACTCATACCATATTTAGACAGATCAACATGTATATACAAATCAACATCCTCATTCTAATCAATTATGTATGTATACATGCAGTTACTACTCTATGGCCAGATTATTCAACAGATAGTAAAGGATGTTGGATTGATTTTTGATCTATGAGATGTAGTAAATTGATTAGAATGAGCAGCATTACTAGCTGTGGTATTAAACAAGATTTTTTTGTTGATTACTAGACACTATCCCACAAACAAATGCTAGCTCCCTCCGCAAGAAGTAGTAAAGATCTATTTTCACAATCCCTCATTTACATGATTATATCAAAAAGTAGTTATTCTTATAATATTTTAATCTTTCATTCAAATCCAAATTCTCACAAATAAAGAGTAAATCTGGAATTGAAGTGGAGGAGCATCACTGGAAAAAGGCTCCTCTCTTGATTTATGTCAAATAAATAAGCAGAATACGTATCAGAATTAGACCCTTCACTTACTCTTGGATACGAAATCATGCCAAGAGTAAACTATATTATCCTCTTTCAGAATAGCTCTCGTTGGCTTCACCAAGGGTTTAATCTGCAGAGATCAAGTGTTTGTTCAACCACTCATAAAGCATTTCATTCAATTACTTCAGAAAACAGGAAAAACAAATAAAATAATGGGAAAAGTATAAAAATGACTCTTACCAAAAGAAAATAAGCAAATGCAAATTTTGCGCCCAAAACCACAAGCCAGAATATCAAATACCTGCAACATACCATATAAGAACATAAGCAAGTGATGCTCAATAATGATATAAACAGATTTTTAGTATCAAATGGGTAAGTAGCAGCATAGCTTGAAAAAATCATGTCATCGGTTGAAAGAATCTGGTAGGTCAAGGACAAGACCTTTGCACATAAACCAAAAGAAGAATCTAGCAAACAAGGCACAAATTAAGGTAGAATTATGATGCAAGAACACCAAGAACCATCTCATAGCAAAGAACCAACAACAAGAACCTCTACATCAAACAAACTTTTGAATAAGTTCTCAACACAAAGCAAGGGAATGTATTAGTAGCCAAGATTTTAATCCCACATATCCTGTGGTGCAAGCTTTGGAAAGAGTGCAACAGACGAGCGTTCCAAGGTAAGCAGTTTAATAGCAAGAGGATAAAGGGATTCTTCCTTCACACTTTCACCACACTTAAGAAAGGAGGGATTTGCACACAGGATGGGACTTCTTTAAGATAATTTTAATTTAATCTGTTGGAATTGTTGTTCCTTTTTTATCTTTCCCCTTCTCTTTGCTTGTAAATTGTGTACGCACCTAGCGTTCATGCCTCTTTTGAAATAAAAGTTGACATATTTTTTCAAATAATAAAATAGTATATATTCCCATTTACTTTTCTTGTTCTTATGTTTTTATACATTTCCAGTTAAACTAGTTTATGATATTGGAAGACATAAAGCATTTGTCCAACTTCCAGCAAATTAGCAAACATACAAAAGTCATTCCAAAGAGCTGCAAAAGCAATCAAGTAATCACCAAAGCATGATTTGTTGGAATAATTTCTGTTTGATACAACAATATCTAGCCACAGAAGGCACCGTAATGGTGATCGATTAGAAGCTAGCTGATTGCTTATCATCAAAACTCAAAACCTCAAACAATCCATGTAAAATGAGAAATATACTTGATAAAGTCAGATGTCCTCTCAAACATGCCACGACCAACATAATAATGCTCCTGGACGGGATAAGAATAAAATCAAATAAGTGTCAAAGTAAAATTAAATAGAAAAACAATGAGAACATGTATTATATGAAGTACATTGAAGAGGGTTGGGATAAAAGAACCTGGTGCATCCACTTGATAAAACGAGTCAAAGGCCAATTTTCACAGTGATTGACCATGCGGTGAAAAATCGGAAATCTCAAGAGGAAACTAATAAATAATTGGACACCAGCATAAATTCCTATCACCATAACATAAACCCTGAAGATAACATCACTTGCATTTGGTTTATTATGCTCTTGGAGAGTTTTCCTGGAAATTCAAGCACAATGATAAAGAAAAGATAATAATATCCATGAATGGTAAACAAGAACTAGAAAAAAATAAGATCAACAGAAAAAAAAATGTCATGAATAATAGAGTATTGACAAATAACAAGAACATACACATAAAGGAAGCATATTAATACTGCTGCAGCAGTGAACCACAGGAACCTAAAAAAGATTCGAGACACAGCTAGACTCCGTGATGTTGAATATGCTCCAAACATCAATATAATGTCTAGCAAACCTGCATAAGAAATTTAAGGAATCGCAATATGAAGAATCCATATAAGAAATTTGTTATGGGAAACAAAAGTAAGAAAGATGCTAAGCACCTAGAATATAGCTACAACTCATTTGCAAATAGATAACATATATAGGTAAAACTTACTTTGGAAGAATTTCATCCCCACAAATGTTGGGGCGAGGCTAAGAAGATCAATTACAGTGTTTTTGTTCAGTCTTTCATTATTGAAAGCAATGATGGCTAGCCCCTACAAAGAAGAAAAGAGTAGTATAACAAACAAAACAAGTAACATATTTTGGATTATACAATAACATTTCTATTCACAGGCAACCCAAAATCTAGAATCCATGGGAAAACACACAAAGATTTACACAAGATAATTTATGTTATAAGCTATGTTGCATGGATACAGATACGGGTATCATATCAAATACGATACGGATACGGCGATACGGCAAATTTTGAAAATACAGGATACGATACGTTTAGGATACGCATATTATTAAAAAATATATATAATTAATAATTAAAAAAAATAAAATATATTAAGAGTTAGTTAATAAATCTTAAGTTTATCTTATTTATCTAAGAAGCACATTTGATAGACAAAGTAAGATGAGGGAGGCTTCAGTCAAGAGGAGGAAATGTTAGTTTAGGGTTAGTTTTATTTTAAACATTCAAGTCCTCCTAAAATTTTTACTTTTTAAAAATGACCCAAAACGTATCCAAAAACGTATCCAAGTCGTATCCAAATCGTATCGGATTGGTCAACTCCATAAAAAGTCAACGATACTTCTTTTGCCGTATCCGATACCCGTTTTGCCGTATCGTATCCGTATCCGATACTCCAAAAAAAAAAATTGAGTATCCGTGCTACATAGGTTATAAGAATTTTATCAATTGGACCGAACTTTATTTGTAGAATATGACAACGAAACTGGAAGCTTTCAAATGGTAAAATTAAAGGCATTGACCCTGAAGAAATTAGCACTGAAACTAAATATAGCATGGAGGAGCATTGAGTTGGTAATGGAAAGCAAAAGGAAAAAAATAGGAGACCGCAAATGTGAACTAAATGTAAACCTGAAACATCATGATAAGGAAGATCCACAATCTGTGGAAGCTGTGGTATAGATGAAGAAATGTCCTGTGCTCAACAAATGAAGTTTTTCCACAGCGTTTACTTCCACCTGAAATGAGTGCACGCTGATACAACAAATATATAGAACATCAAAAGGTTGAAGATAATACAAGTAAAACAGCATGGGTCAATTCAAAGCACAAAATATTAGAACGCAACACAAACTGTCTGAAAGAGATGGGTTATATTATAGGAGAAACAAAGAAGGCAATTGACTAAAAAGTTCCTTCTAGAGTACAAGTTGATACTACAATTGAAGATTCTTTAGACTGTCTACAGATAATTACAAAAAACAAACTAGCCTAGTTGCAGAAGACTACATGAAGGAAGATACAGGCATGAAGCCACAAATTTTGATTATTCCTAAAAGCAAACTTTTTGGAACAGGTTAATCATCAGGATAATTAATACCGGATTATAAAATTATTGTTCAGTATTCTTGTTTAGTTGAACAAGCATCAGCTATTTCTTATGATACAGAGGTTTTTTAAGAGGAATTAGTGTCCCTATATATAAGCATAAGGTTTCTACCCATCAGTAATAGCGCAGAAAAAAGAATAAATATAACCATAATATATGGCATATTGGAGAAAACAGCATGTTTGGTTACCCTCCAGTATCGGTACATGACAGATGACATTTAGGCTGAATATGTCAGATTTGTTAAAACACAAAAGAGATATTATTACTGTCAATTGTCAAAGGTGATAATAGTGAAGTCCCTAACTAGGAATACTTTTAACCCTAAAGGCTAAAACTAATATATACAACACTCTTTTACAAACCCAACTCAATCTAAATTAAGTTTTTACCTAAATTCAATTCATCTATTTGTTAGGTAAGCCCATACTTTGCTCTTTCGAACATCTCTTATGCTGATTCCAGTTCAAAGGAACGAAGTCGACTGGATCTTTACTCTCAAGAGAACAAGTAGCCTATTTTCTAGAAAACATCCCATTAATTAAGCACCCATTCCTGTCTTTGATAGATTCAACCTATTATCTCAATGCATGGCCCTAAAATCAGCAACATTAGTGCTTATTCCATGCAAGTAACGAATTCTAATATTCCCCAACTTATCAGGGCCCAAAATACAACTCATAGATATAACCCACAAAGGTAGCTCAAGTGGAAAGAGTGGTTCCTAAGAGACCAAAGGTCAGGGGTTCTATTCCCACTTAGAACGCCTTAAGTTGAAGTAGGTGTCATGACTGTGGAGTCATGCTAGCATCTTACATTCAAAAAAAATACAACTCATAGATATGAAATCTAACACCCCAACTTTTCTCTTAGTGCTAGGGGGTTTGCGGAAAGGAAAATTCTAGGTTAGAATCATCATATAATTAGCAGACCTTATACTTAAAGAAATCATTCAGGGAATGCATTTGCAATATTATACCACTTGCATCTCCATCCATTAGCTTTGGAAATTAGGCACTCAATTAAAGTGTGTCTGAAGGGAAAGGGGAAGTAAAAGGAATAGATTATGAGAATGGGAAGGCCAGACAGATTTACATGTTAAGACTTCTATAATATTGTGTTTCATGGACAAGTTAAGGATTCATGCTACACGTGTTCGTTTCAATCCGAAAAAAAAAATGTACGGGATGGGAATTTGTTTATCTTACTGGCATTTAATATTATACCTTTGTAAAGTATGAATGCAACTTGAGTCGTTTTTAATAAAAAAAAGTTAGACCTTTATAAAAAAATCAGTAATATGTTATTGTGTCATTAATCTATTGTCTGTTAGCTTACTTAGATTATACTTAAAAATGCAAATGATGAGCAAGTTGCTAACCTTAGATCTTGGAGTTGGCTTCATGAAAAAGGATGAGTTTTTGCGCCAAGGCCAACTAAGTTCGAAGCAACCAAGTGACCTAATAAAGAAAAAGTAATTTAAGTGAAGGAAGATGGCAGATATTTACAGACTACAAGATTCAACTCACCAAAAGTACTCATTAAAATCATCATAATTTCTCCAGGTAGAATGAGGTGCTCGGCCATTATCATTGTTTGAAGCCTCCTGCAAGACTAGATTTATTAAGACATATTCAAACAAAGCATAATCACTCATATTTATACAGATCAATAACATTTTCAGAAGTTCAACTTAGAATTTGAGGAAAGGTGTAAAGGAAAAAATAAGAAGACATTTAAAATGATTAGATTAATAAGAATAAACTTGTTTTACTGTTAGGATACTGTGCTTAGCAGGGGAAAATATTAAAATGAAAGCAACTTATGTGCTAGGAAGAACAATATAGCCTACATTCATTAAGAGAGTTTATTAGGTTATGAAATGAAAATCCACCATCCAAATAGAAGAACTGTTCGGATTTTTCTACCATTTAGATCTTTCAAATTCAGGTTTTGAAATGTTCGGCCTGATTTTTATTGATAAAAGTTAAACATAGCTCAGACATCCAAGGTTCAGCCTGATTTTTAAATTCAACATGAATACATAAAATTTAGAAACCACACTAACAATGAAAAGAATGACTCCAGAAAAGAAAAAGAAACCATAAATTGAAATTATTAAATAAGGAAGCTTGTACCCCCTAGTTTTAATCATTCAGAAATAATATTATATTCCTCTAATAATAGATTTCCTGAATTCACGTGACTAAAAATTTACATACCTAACATCAAATTGAAATTAGAATACATCATTCAAACTACAGACAAGCTTCGGAAAAAATTGGATAACCAAAAGAAAGAATACAGATAGAAGCCAAGGGGAATATTGAAGCATACCGCTGCTATAACATCATATAGAGGGCATATAACTTGATCTAGAAATGACACTCCATTCTCAGTCTTGCAACTATTCGCTGGTTGTGCAACCTGTTGCCGCAGAATTTCATCTAGTTCCCTTACCATCTGAGAAGAAAATTAAATTTAAATTACTTGTTATAAGAAAACAAATAGTATGAAATAAATTTCTCACAAATGACAAATCTAGCAAAGGTCGCCAATGGAATTTCCCTACTTTGTGTTACAAAATATATTGCAAGACCAAGCACAAATACATCTATTACCAAAGGCAAGAAGACTACATGCATGAAGAATGATGAAAAGGGAATGGGATCTAAGCTACCAGAGCCTACAAAATGAAATGATCTACAGAAAATGAAGGATTTTATACTAAAATGAAGTGCGGAAGTAATGTCAAAAACTTTGTACTCGGAGATTCAGGTCCTTAACAAGCACCTGAACTTGTTAAAAAAATTTAGTCTATTCACTGGCTGAACTTATTATCTTTTTGTAAAGAATAGATAAAGGATATTAATGACTCGGGCATCAGAAGTGCTCTCTTGGAAACATCCTAGTTATTATGCACGTACTTTACATAAATATATATATATCCTGACGCACTTAGATATAGATAAAAGAGATTGAGGTGTAGTAAGTTCTACAGTCAGCATAGAATACAAATCAAGTAAGCTTGAAACTGAAAGAAGTTACACAGTTCAGTAAGTATCTCTTACATGGTGAAATATGTAGCACAAGCATTCTGGAAGAAACCTGACATTTCCTGCTTCCCCCCATATGAGAAAATACAAGGAGAGGAATAACACCTTCTTTTCCTTGCTTACAGCCTCCAAGCTGCATAGCATCAAATACGTTTTTGAGACATTTATCCAATGAAATTTAGTTAGCACAGTAACTACCACAATTGAAAGGGGTGAATAAACATACTTGCTCCATACTGGTTGAATGCCCAGGTAGATACACCACTTAATATAATTATCTAGGGACTTGAGGAATACATTCTGCACAGCAGCCTCGTCTAGTTTCTATGCCAAATATTAGACATGTATGTCAAAGTTTAAATGACAAATTACAGTCAAACAACCTACCCCATTTTATCCCAAACTTTAAGAGAAGTGGAGGCAAGAAGAATTATAAGAGAAATATGTACATTAATTTAACATAGGCAAATTGATATCAGAAATAATCAATCTATAAACAGGATGTGCACGTGATCTGGGAGATTGCCATGTGAAAATAGCAGAAAACTTTTAGATTAAGGTTTCAAAAAGCAACCATGGTTGAAGTCTTATTGACAAATGAAAAAATTCCTTTCAACATATTACACACTAATTAAAATAAATTATCATTATACTTTGACTTTCTATTATAAAGGATATAGAAGAAATAAGCATGTAGAATAACAAAAAATAAAATAAAATGAGGACAGATGAGGCGCAAGAAGAAATAATGATAAATGATTGTGCATGAGGGGTACATCGTTAAGATAATAGATGCGGCGCCAACATAATGTTGAATTATCAAACTAGGCATATTCCTAAAGTCTCTTTGTCTTCCCAAGAACCATTTACTCCAAGTGGTTTGCCTTCTCAAGAAAGATTCATTATTGTAAATCTACTTTCTGTTTATAAAGGATAACAGTATATAGGGTCTCAACACAGTAAACTAGGGCTTGCAAGAATATCAGATAGGCCAAAAGAGGGCATATGTAAAACAATTAAATGGTAAGGTCATTAAAGAAATACTTTTTTTTAAAAGTCATCAAAGAAATACTTCTATAATAGGATAACAGGTATATAGGGTCTCAACACAGTAAACTAGGGTTTGTAAGAATATCATGATGCACCATCTTTAGATAGGCCAAAGAGAGCATTTGGTAAGCAATTAAATGCTAAGGTCATCAAAGAAATACTTCTACAATAGGATGATGGTGCGAACCCTCATTCAAAACAATGAAGAAATTAACCACACACAGTCTTTCACTGCCGTGATATGATATTCGGTGTTTTCAGCATCACAAATAGAAGGATGACATGACGCAAGATAGCCTTCACTTCTATAATCATCACTAAAAAGAACTTTAGAATTAGTCTAGTCTTGTAGTTACACTGTAGACAAAATAAAAACATACCGGTTCAGGCTCCTCTGGAATACCAAGACGAGATTGCTCATTGGCAAGGAGATGAACTACATGTTCCCGCTGGTTAGCGACATTGTCTTTCTGTTTATCAACAAAAAATTGAAAGATTTAAGTGCCCAATAATCATAATGTAATCTTCGTCACTTCACCAAATAAAATAAGATGCCAAGACAATTAACAAGCAAGAAGAAAATAATCATGAAATTGCAACTTTAACGAACAAACAAACAAACAGAAAACTTTAGAATTTGCTTTTCAACATCAAGAATTAGTCATAGGCATCAAGAAAGATAGTATGATATTCTTATCTTTGAAGCTAGAATTATTATTTAAAAGAATATTATGTGTATATACATTAATATTAAAATAGAAATATATGAACTATTTTCAATAATACTAACTAATAACATATTTCTTAGTTCAAAAACTTGTTAAGAATACCAACAACTATGTAAACACAACGGGAAAATGGGGAATTGTGAACAAGGGTAATGGCATGCTACACTTTTAAGCCTCTTTGACTAAGCCATGTGCTATAATTGAGTGAAAATATGTGATACTGCAAGCCACTAAACCTAATCACACCAAATAATTTGCAAGATCAAGTCAACCTCAATTGTGGTCAGTGCTTAATAAATCATACCAACTCACTATTTCTATCTTAGCAAAAAAATTACTATAAATATATTATAATTCTTCGAATTCCTAATGAGATACAAAACTAAAACCTCATTGGAACAAAGAGATAACAAACTCATCACAACTCGTTTAGCTAAACTGGTCTAACTAAGATTGTAAAGTTTCTTCAAATCAAAATAATTGCAATCACAATGAAAATCATCAAAACTAGAGATTACAGTTCCATGCGTCTTCTATTCGGAAAAGAGGGTTTTGTACTGGTTGGGAATTATTTTATCTTATTGGCATTTAGCCTTCTTTTTCTCCTTCTGTTCTTTTTGCTTTTGTTTCTCTTCTCTCTTCCAGCTGTAATTCAATAAACGCATTTTGCGTTTTCTTTTTAATGATAAGTTGACATTTTTCAAAACAAGTTCATTGAAATTGGAATCCCTCAAAATATTTGAAATTAAGCTAATAAATTTTGTAGAAGCCAACCTGCAGCTTTCATATAAAGTCATGCATATATATACTAAATTGAATGGCATACTACATTCTGCAGTCAACACTCTATTTTTTGTATATAAAAGCACAGATAAACTAATAGTTAAAAAATTATGACATAATTTGGCATACAACTGAAAAGCAAAACCACAACAAGAAACAAGTATACACTCAAGAACAAACCTGAAATCCAAAAACAAAATGCAGATAATCAAAGAGATCTGCACTCCTGGTAGCAGGTACAGGGAAATTTCCTGGCAATTTAGGTAATCCCCTGAAGTACACTATGGCTGAAATGGCAGCTCGTACCTGAACAATAATTTGAGCAATCAGAATCCTTTTCCATACTAAAATGGACTGCCTGATAAGAAAATGAAAAGGAATGACTTACCTCCGACATAGAGACAATAGCATTCGAAGTTGTAGGAGCATCCAAAGGGATTATATTATAAGCAATTAGGTCCTCTGTCATAGCCGCATCAGATTTCATTACACGTTTAAGCTGGAAAGAGAGAGAAAGTGAAGAACATTATCTCTATTAAAAGTAATATTCTTGTTATTATCTCAGCCAATAAGAAAAAAAAATTATGATGGCTCAAACCCACAACCATATGGCCATGAGCCTCGAGCTCTGGGCTAGACGAGCCTTCTATATTTTTCATAGAAGGTCCGGTGAAATAAATCAAGGCCCCCATTTGGAATGTTCCGTATCACAATATCAGTACAATATTCATCCCATTGAACATGATAACAGTTTCAGAAGTTAATACTTTTAGTGTTCATAATCATGACTTAGGAATCAAATCTCCATACATAGAGAAGTATTATTTGTTTCTCAAAAAGGTACATATCTCTGGTATACATTATAAGCACTATTGTTCCAGGAATGAGGAATCTAAAGTGAAAATTTGTTTACATGTCACATTTTGGAGCAGGGCAACAAATATTGACATTACCAAGTCATCATTTAGTTTAACATAGAAAACAAAGTGGCATTTGAAGAATAAGAATCAAACCTCATCAGGAATTAACTTTTCTGAATTGTTAGGTGACATTTCCTTCGTCAGCTCTTCTAACACATTACCAAGAACTTTAAGAGTTGCAAAAACTCTTTTTCTTTGGACAGTTTTACGTTCCAACCTAAAATGGAAGAACACTAGGGTTTAACCAAAAATATCCAAAGATAAGGAAAGCACATAAATAATAGTAAAATACTTCACAGATCCCCAGTGCTGAACCAAATGATTCAACTTCCAGAATATCATAATCAACCATAACTACTTATGGTATACAAAGTTTGTTCCTCCTCAAAAAAATAGAGATTGACGAATAGAAATCTTCAGCAAGAAGAATAAGTGAACATTTCAAGCTGAATACACCAAGCAAAAGATAATATATGTCATTAACCTAAAAATCTATAGATTGTAAAAACCAATACTCATGTCATCAATAGAAATGTCATATGCACTTTTACAAATAGATGCTAAGAGATTCCATGGGAAGAAAGTTAGCAAGGACAAAAGGAGAAACCAGACATGGACAAAAGGAGAAACCAGACATGGATATTGTTCTTGTTAAATAATCTGAGTAGCAATAAACTATTAACATTTTTTAGAACCATAAAGAATACTCATGGTAGAGAGGCATTTTTGTGGTATCTCAAAAGATAATATGTGATAGTACCAAGTTGAGACACATACTCTCCTAGGTTGCCACTGAAAACACCAGACTCTCTTAACATCATCTCATCCTCGCGTAGTTTGTCTACATCGTGCTTCTTCCTGTAATCCTTATAAAACTCCTGCAATCTAGCAATGTCCAAGCTTCTGTCTATGGTTCCAACCTCTCTCTTAGCAAGCTTTTGCTGAATGAATATCACAATAAATAGAAATAGGCAACACATATCTTAGAACAAATGCACCAAGACATAAACAGATATTATAATAGATGAATATTAACATCAAAGAACTGAACTGAACTACTGATGGTGAGTGATATAGCAGCTACAACAGATAATAGTATCTTGTAGCCACGAAATAAACAATAAATATACACTGTGCACATACTTAAGCATATTATTACTGAACAAACATAGCGGAAGCCTTTGGGAAAACGTCATCATCGCGAAATATGGACTTCGCGAAAATGAATGGACGGCACTTTTGGTGAGATCTTGGCGGGGAAAAATCCTTTGGTGTCGAATAATTAAACTAGGAGACTCTCCACACCCTTCTTACCTTCACAGTGAGTAATGGCAAGAAAAATGACTTTTGGAAAGACCCGTGGCACCCTGGCGGGATTCTGCCCAACTCATTTTGGGACCTCTTCGATATTTCTAGTAAGAAGGATGCTAGAGTGGCGGACTGTTATAGAATCATCTTCGGCCTCACTGACTGGAGGATTACTTTCCTCTGCCGCCTCGCCTCTCTTAAGGTGAGGAGGGTAGACTTGCCAGCCTTGTGGAAACTCCTTCACAAGTTACGATATACCCAAATACTTCAAGACTAGCATCATTTACCATGTGACCCTTCAAGGGACACCATCACGGCTCCTTTGGAATGAAGTGCGGAACGCTAAAATTCCATCTAGGATTTCTTTCTATGGCTGGGAGGCAATACACGGAGGTGTCAAACGTTTTGACAACCGAGGAGCTCAAAAGAAAGGGATTTCACTTGGCTAGTAGGTATTGTCTTAGCATGACGAGCGAGAAGACTATTAATCACATCCTCCTTCAGTGAGATCTTGCTAGGAACACGTGGGCTCTCCTGCAGAATATTCTCAATTTTCATTGGGTCGTGCCCCTCAAAGTTTCCGATTATGGGATCAATGGATTGGATGGGGATCCGAAAGCAATACCATCACCGACGACTGGAAATGCATCCCTCTCATCATGCGGTGTACGATTAAGAAGGAAAGGAACAAAAGATCATACGAAGGAAAAAGCTACGGCTTTGAAAGAATCAAAGGCTTATTGCTTCAAACGTTTTGCGTCAATCGGGAAAAGTGGGGATTTCACAGGATGGAAACTTGTTATCTTATTGGCATCTGACTTTTTCTGTTTTTGTTTTTTCCCCCACCCCCTTGTATAATTTGAACTCCCCTCACATTCTTTGTTTATCTATTGAAAAGTTTACCTTTATCATAAAAAGAATTAGCCTAGTTTGAACACAAAATAGCTTGAGCTGTAGTAAGAAAATATCATTGAACTATCAATTCCAGGCTAAACACAGACTGAATAACATTAATCTCTTTTCATAGTTTCTTTTCACTGTGTATCAAGGAAGAACAATACCTGTACAAATAAAAAAAAATCATTGCATGCATCATATATGTATATGATGGATGTAAGCAAGTCAATAATGCACTTGATTCTGAGAGATCAATGCATGATGGATAATAGTATATATTATTCGGTTAGTGTTGCACTACTTAAACAATCACAATTTCCAAACATTGATAGTAAGGACTGTTAGTTAATAAAAGAACCTTACAAGATAAATGCATTATCTTAATATTAAATCTCAAGAAAACAATATGATTCAACATGATTAAACACACAAATTACCTTTATGACAGACATTAAGCCAGTCTTGAACTGAAGTACGCCTCTACCCTCACTGTTAGGGTCCAAATTCTGAGACAACGAGTATGCATGCTCACACACTTGAAAAGTAAACAAATGTTTGGAAGGTTAGATAAACGAAAAAGGGCTTCTATCAATCCAAAAAAATATTAAGAAAGAAGATCAGCTTCAAACCAAGTTACTAGTATCTTTAGAAAGCTAATGCATCATAAATTTGCTGGTACATGACAGATAATAAGTTATTTAGCACTCAGAATCATCTAAATAGCAATGTATGCCTCTTATTGGAATAATATGATACAGTTTCGTAGACTTGTTTATAAATCAAATTCCCATCTTAAGATAAGTATCATTCCCACTCGTGTAAGATAGTGGGAGAGATGTTATCAGTAAGGTTTCCTTAAATAAAAACAATTTCCAAACACATTGTTTTTCAATAATCAACCAGACTCATAATGACCATGAAAGATGGAACCAGAAAGTTAATGAAATAGGAAGTAGAGTAACCAAACTGAATCAAAATGTTTAGTATTGATGGAGAAAGTAACATATGCAAATCCAATGCCTAAATGACAACTACAATTCAAACCAAAAATAAGACAGACATTTTGATCAATTGATATAAATATGTTAAACAAAAAATGATGGATAAACATGTTAACAAGAAAGCATGTTCAACAAAAAAATAACATGGCTTACAGATTCTGGCTATATTTGGATCCTCGTCCTGAAGTTCATCTGCAGCTCTCAAAATTGCATCTATATCCCTATTTTTTGCCAGAGAAGATGGAACAAATCCAGAAATTCCACTGACAGGTTGCCCATGTGCATCTGTACCTGTCCTTTCTCTCCTAAGAGCAGCACGTACCAAACGCCCCCATGCTTCCTCTGCCCTGGACATGTCCTATATTGAGAACAGGAAAACAACAAAGTCATTAAGCAAATATACCAAAACATGTATCAATAATAGCATAAGTAGATCAGACATGTAACTAGGAATAATTCCATGCAACCAAATATACATTCATTTTAACTCTTCCTTTTGTCCATGAGATGACGAAATTGAGGAAACTAAATAAAAACAAAACTTTACTTGGTTTCTAAGGTCCAATTAAATGACAGTATGACGATTGGAGATGAGATCAAAAGTCATCTCTAGACATACATAAAACTAACAGGATTACCATGTCAGACTCAGATACAAATGAGAAATCCACTCAACCATACCATTTCAGACAAAGAAAAACTCACGAGTTTCCATCTGAGGTAGTCCATTCCCCTAAAACCCGACCATCATGTAAATATAAAGCAAAAGTACAGAACTAACAACATGAAACAATCACACTTACTATTCTATGATTCCAGAGGTAAAACTTAATCAATGTCAATTGACAAGACAAAAATTAATATGACACACAATCCAAAGACAAGTACCACGAAACTCCATTATCATACCATAATTTCACACACGCTTCATGTTTCTTTCTCAAAATTTTATTTCTCATCTGAGGTAGTCCATTCCCCTAAAGCCCGATCATCATGTAAAATATAAAGCAAAAAGTACAAACTAACAACATGAAACAATCACACTTTCTATTCTATGATTCCAGAGGTAAAACTTAATCTATGTCAATTGACAAGACCATAATTAATACGACACACAATCCAAAGACAAGTACCACGAAAACTCCATTATCATACCATAATTCCACACACGCTTCATATTTCATTCTCAAAACTTTATTTTCCATTCTTCAATAGGTACATTTATTTCATTAGCATCCGGCCATAGAAACCAGCACATTATCTCACAATTAAGCAGCAAATAAAAATTGAAAGAATCAGCGGAACAAACAAGAAATTAAATCATTCAACCAACACATCATATCATAGTTCATAGCTTCAAACATTACAACTCCAGCATCAGTAAGCAATTTCAAAAAAAAACGTACAGTAGTTCTCTCAAAACTAACCTAACTTATCTAATACTATACACTTCCGAAGTATACACGAAGAATTCGAATGAGATACAAGACTAAATATGAACAGATCGGAGATTTACCGGAAAAGTGCCGGAGATGGAGTGATTCGGTGCGTTTTTCTTCAAAATATGAAAATAATGACTTGTAAGAAACTGTAAAACTGTGAAGTAATCCTGTGAGATGAAGAAAGGAGTTTGAATCTGCGCATTAGAGATAGAGAGAGAGCAGGATCCAGCAGAGAGAGACTGAAAGGAAATACGAAATGGAGGAGTTAAAACCGGGATTAGCCGGTGGTTAAACAAATTAAGGTCAAATGAGATAAAAATAAACCCGGTTTAAAAATTTCAGTCAATTACGCGGTGCTGAAAGTTATTCAGATGTAAGAAAGACGACTATTCATTGACCAATACAAAAGAACATTTCAATGTTTTTGAACCCTATAAAAATCAATATATTATAAATAATTATTCATTATTAAATTATGTCTTTAATTTAAATCTGGTTCGAACGGTTAAATTGCAACCAGGATTCACATAGAAGGGTAAAAGTGTAAATTATTTATTTATTTTTTATAAAATGACTGTTTTGCCCTTTTTCCTTTTCCTGTGAGAGGAACAAGTGGAATAGATGATTTTATCCCGTTAAATTGAGACTCTTTATTAGGTCGACTGAAATTTCGGACAAACCTTACAATTTGGCGTAGCTTATTGTTAAAGTTATAAAAAACGATATTTTGTTTTTGACGGTTTGAAACATCGTTATCTTATTATCTAAGTGTCATTTATAAATAAATAAATAATTAATGTCACTAATTTAATTACCGTATTTTAACGACAAAGAGTTTTAACTAACAAATTTTAGAGAACTTACAACTTTCAATTCACCGAAAATTTGTAGTTAAATTAGGGGAGAGGATTTGATGTACCACAACATGTATCATCTCCCGTACTACAAGGTAAAAAAAATATAAGTGTTTTGATATAAACGATTTTTTGGTATAGGGAATGATTCATGTTTGTGATCCACGGTAGATCTCCTACCTTAAATTAGTGACATTTATTTTTTATTTATTTATAAATTACACATGAATAATAAGTTAACGACATTTAAAATTGTTTAAGACAAAAACATTTTTTCGCATAATTTTAACACTAAACATCCCAAATTATGAAGTTAAAATTAAAAAATGAGAAGTTTGAAATAAAATTTAAATTGTTATATTCATTAACAATTTAATCTTTAAATCTTTATAAATTCTGATATGAATAACAAATAAATCAATATATTGGTCAATTTAGTGGTTAAAATTTTAATTAAAATAAATATTCATATATTTATATGTAAATTTATAAATATGATTTAATCTTCACAATAAAGTTATAATGAGTTTAAATTTGGAAGAACTAAGTATATATATATAAGAGTTTAGTAAAAATTTAGATTATGTTTATCAATATTTTTTTTATAATTAATAATATGTTTGAAAATACTTTTATTTATTTAAGAGTTTTATTTTATTCATGATAAAATAATAATAAAATAACATTGTTAATGAAAATCGAACATAATTATGATTAAATTGAATTAATTATGATTTGTAATATCATGTAACTTATCAAAGTAAATAAATATTTGATGTCATTAATTCCACAATAATAGGTTGCTTCTTGTAAAGCCGTCATTAAATTTTAATATCAATTAGAAAAGAAAAAACAAATACTTGATAGCTTAGTAAGAAAAAAACAAATACTAGATAGTTTAGATAGTTTATGACCATGATTGGTTGGGGGTATAAAAGATATTATACTATATTTATATAGTATAAACTATTCTAATAGTGTGTTTTAATATGGTGTTTTTTATATTTTTATTATTGGTATTAATTTATACTCTATATAATTTATATTTCATATTTGGTATAAAGGAGTAATTAGTCCCACTAGGTACAACACTATTCTTATATATATCATTTAATTTTTAATTTCTCGTTATACTGTTTTATTAATAATATATAATTATTATTATATAATATATTAAATATGTTTTATTTAATTTTAATATTTTATTATATATAATCATTTTTAATATAAATATTTTTAAAATATTTCAATTTTTTAATTAAAAAATATTTATTTATTTTTATAACAATAATTTTATTAATTATTATTTTCTATATTTACTTATATTATAAATAATATTTTAATTTTAATTTATTTTATTATCATTATTAATCATATTTAAATTAAATAAAAATAATTTATCATTTATATTATAATTAATTTTTTATATTTTAATTAAAATCATGTTAATTATTAAATAATAGCGATACAATACTTTATAATAATAAACAATATTATTTATAATATAAATAAATATTAATAATAAAAATAATTTTAAATTAATATTTATACAAGTTATACTACATTCTTATAATATATACCAAACACAAAATTATAAATTATATACAACTTATATCATTTCTTATAATACATACCAAACATCAATAACATATACAACTTATACCACACTATATTATTTATACCTCGTTAGAATTTATACACCTATACAACTTATACCCTATATAATTTATACCATTTACCAAATGCTACCAAATAGTATTATCAATTATAATGTTGAATTCATGACAAATGTGATGAAATTTTCATTTAAATTAAAAAAAAAAGTAATAGAAAAATTAACAAAGGAGGGGGATTTCACTTATTTTTAAGTATAAATATATGTTATTTGAAACTTACATTTTTTCATTTGTAATATATATATGTTTGGGGAAAGAAAATATCAAATTTTGATTTAAAATTTATCAAAATATCACTTTTATAATATACTATTAACTTAACAAATTTTATTTTATTTAATCACACCTCTCATCCATTTTTAAAAGTAATGGTAAGCCTGACAAAACTATTTTTTCAAATAACCTAAATTATAATGTAAAAAACATGTTTAAAAGGTCAAAGATCATGAGGTCATATTAACTTTCTAAATTTTAACAAATTTGTTAATTATGCTAAACAAATTTTGAATTATATCAAAATTTTAAATTCAATGACTTCAAATGTAACTTTTATATGAATGATTAATTACTATTCAATGAATTTCTAAGGGATTAATAATGTAGAAGAAACACTTCTGTTTATAAGTGGCATTTCAAATACAAATATAAACATTCATTAGAGGAAGACATAATTTCCAAATTTAGATTGACAAAAAATATATGGTTTGGCCCATTTAAAAGCCTAACTTAAATAAACATAATCAAATTAAAATTGGATTTGTAAAAAATATGTTTTTTAATAACAAGTCTTTCAATTATTAAGAAAATTTTGTTAACTAAAATATATTTAAAAACATTATCTCAATGAAATACTTATCTATTTTCTTATAAATTATATTTAGTTTTGTTCAAACCCAAATGGAGCTTAAAACTAAATGTTTCTAAACAAAGCTACAAATGCAAGCAAAACCAAAACCATAACTCACTTTCAAAATGGGTAAAATGAACTTTAATTGTATCCAATTTTCTATCTTTGTGATTTCAATGATCTAACTCAAAACATTATGAGTTTTCAAGAAACTATAGAATAAACCAAACAAAGACAATTGACTAACAATAGTAATTGAAAATATCATTCTACAAAATCACTAGGAAACAGCATAATCATAGGGGGAAAACAAAGAACTAGGAAATCATCAAAATAAGATCTTCAAATTGCAGACCTCCTAAGTTCTTCAGCACCATGAGCAAAATGACACCTGTCACCAAAAGTACATGTTCCTTTCTCAAATTTCCCACATATTTTCGTCTTGAAATTCTCTTGTCCGTGACTCTGACCCTGACCCTGACCGCGCCCATGGCCATGACCTTGACCTTGACCTTGACCTATGGCAGAGTTTCTCACAGCAGCAGCACCGATATGAGCAATGTGGTCCCTAACCATAGCAGAAGCTTCCTTAATCTGATCAAAGGTGCCCTCCAGTTCTATATTCTTCAGGTTCATATCAGACTCATGATCCCTTATTGAAAGCTTAACTCCAGTCATTTGACGAATTTGCTTAGAGTTAACCCCGCCTTTTCCAATGATTGCACCAGCTAAAGAGGCATCAACACTAATCTTGGCAGTGGCCGATGCACCAAAACTTGTCGGTGCATTTGACTCCATTCGACCACCGAACCGGCTGGTCATGGGTGGTCCACCCATGTGACGAGGATCTTCATGGGATGTAGCAGATGGCTTCCCAAGCTCCCATTCACCATGTGCAAAATGACATTTATCGCCAAACCTGCATCCTTCAGCTGTATTGAATTTGTTGCACAAACGAACCTTGACAGAATTTGGGGAGGGATTATCTTGGAAGGATGATGGAATTGGAGGGTTTCTTGAAGGAGCTGGAAGTGCTGGATTGTTGCCTATCATTTGAGTAACCGCGTTTATGCCACCAGGAACATAGTGCAAGAAGTGGCATCCCTCTCCAAACGGGCACCCAGACGTGCTGCATACACTCGAAGTCTTATATATTAGAAAAAATATGTTGACATCTGCTATTAATTGTTCTATGAAAAAGCTACAGCACAATAAGACACTTCAAATATAGAAAATGCAGAAAAAGTCTAGAGTTAGTTATTCATACTCAAAATCATCTAATAGCTTGTTTAATCTTGGGTTCTTTTCCAAAAAAAAATTGTTTGATGTAAAGAAGTGGTTTATTTGGGTAGAATGACTAAAGTATCCTACGTATGTAACATTTTAAATGTTATAAAAGATAAAGGGTTTTTATTTTAGTTGTGGTTGATGATTTGAATGATATGATGGAAGAAGTGGTTTATTTGGTTTAAATACAAATAACCCACATCAAACAAGCTCTAAAACTTCGAGGAGGGAAATTAGACCAGGCTCAGATATACCACTTAGCCTTTTCCATAGTAAACTTATAAACAAAACTGGATTGAATCTAACACTGCAGCATAAAGATGAAACTAGCTACAACAACTGCACTTAGACGGCTGACTCATTAGTTCTAAGGCTTGTAAGAAAACTAGACATCTTTACAAGTAGAAATGGAACTCAGAAGCAACTCAGACTATCACAACATAAGGTCAAATAAGCTGAAATCAGAACAAAATGATATATAAGAAAACCATAAAAAAGGCAACTAATAGATTAATTGCAGATCCAAGAAATTCATAGTCCACATTAGTATTCTTAGAAATAACTATCTTCACTTCAATAGCTTTGTCAAAGCATCAAGTTGAAATAAAGAAACAAAATGATCTTTCTCAACAAACGGCAAATCAACTAATATCTAGTTCTCTAGACCTGCAAAGTTATATCTACCCTTTCTTCCATTAGACAACCCAATTTTGTTCCACATCCATTTTGAATAAAAACATTTGACACTCATTCATCAAACAATTCCATTCAATAGCCCATGTTATCGTATTATTAAATAGACCATAACCTGTTTCACACACCTTTAAATTCCAAATCCATTAGTTCTAAGTATATTTATGGATGTGTAGATCATAAAAGTGCATTTACAAGTTTTCTTTTAAGTAGTTAAGATTTGAACCTGAAAAACTTTGTGCATGGCTTCGATTTGCTTCCTATACCAGGTGAAAAGGACTCCATTTCTGTTGAAGAACATTAATTATCCTTCTCAGATTCAATTTATTAATTCTATATCTTCAATAAAAAATAAAAAGCAGCCTTAACAACACCAAGCTGCTTTATTAAATCAACTCACCAGTTCTTATATTCAACCAATCTGAATCAGTTACAAATCTATCTTTCAACTTGATGTTCTCTCTCATTAGTCATTATTCACTAATTTTGAGATTTATTTTATTTTTATGCAAACTTCTTCAAATAACATAGTCGAACAACACTAACAGTCTAGAATCAACAACAAAAACAACATAAACATGAATGAGAGATGATAAAAACACTAACCTTGCTTGGATTTCTTGAATCCGCCATTCCCGTTCATTCCAGCTTCCTGTCTTCCTCTCTTTCGTGCAGCTCCAAAATCCATCAGAAATAGAGTGTGTTCGAAAGCTTAAGTTAACTGGATTCCGACGAGATACAAGCGAAAAGATTGAATGATTCAAAATAATCGAACAAAATTTTACAGAAATGAGGAACTAGGGTTCACAATAGTGAACGAGAGAAGATGAAGCGGATTTTAGAGAGAGAAACTAACGGGGCGGGGAATATGTATAAATGGGTATATAAATAAAATAAATAAAATAAAATCCAGTTGTCATTAGAAAGATGTGAAAAGACTATTTTAACCTTTTATCACTTGAGGAGGTGGATATCCAAGACTCCAGATCTAACATTAATTGTTTAATTACATCAATTAAAATAATTAAAGCTTGTTTGATATTTGGAAAAAAATCTATATTTTAAAATCAAAATTTAATTTTAAAATTTATATAGAAAACTTGAATTTAAAGTGAAGTTTAGTTTGAATTTATTTTTCAATATATATATAATTAAAATATATTCAAAAATTTTATTTTATTTTAATCAATATTCAAATAAAATATTACAAAAATTACTTTTTTTTTCATACTCGGATATAACTAGGATATAGCTGCACATTTGTATGAGAAAATGTGACATGTTGTCTGTGTATAAATATTATTAAATTGGTTAATATATATAATTAAATTATATTTTATAATATTAATTTATATCTTAATCAAAATTTAAATAAATTATATAATCTTTTTCAAAAACCATATCAAGCTTATGATTTAGGCCAATATTTCATATCCAAAATTTATATAAATAAATAAAGTATAAATGATTTGGTATATTAATTTATAATGTTAATGATTTAATTATAAAATAATTAATGATGAATAAATTATTATTTAAAAAAATCCTAACCCAATATCAAAACAAACTATATAATAAGAATGATTTAATAACACTTTTATATTAGTATTGTTTTTGTAATAATTCAAATAATTGAAGATCAAACAAAGCTTCATGATTACTTTTAATTAATATACATTCTTTCTTTTCTAAACTAGATTTATTTGTTTAATTAATACATTAAGGCAACTTTATTTTAAAAAATGAGAGTTGAGCTCAGAAACAAATATTAACAAATTTATAAATATACTTATAATTAAGTTATATTATAAAATATTATATAATTTAATGTTTTGGAATATATATTTGACAAAATACATGTTTTAATGATTTTTTGTTTAATATTTTTTAGTCTAAATATTTTTATTTATTTTTTATATTTCTAGTCCAATTTTTTATTTATTTATTTTCTAGTCCAATTTAAGAATCACTTATATCCAACTTCCAAAGTGTTTTTAAATGAGCCCATTTTGAACATCATTAAATATATGCTAGATTGGTCAAATATAACTTTAAGATAATAATTTGTTTAAATGTATCAACCAACATTCAATAAACCTAAGTTCAAATAGGTGGTGAAGTTTCAGTTATTTTCTTTAAAAAAAATTTGAGTGAATTGTCTAGACTTGTTAGATTGGTTATTTGATGAATTATTTCTTTAAGATGTTACAATTTTTCATCGTGTTTGGTAGGAAAACACTCAATTTCGAAGATGAATTGAGTTTCAACAAAAAAAAATATATTTTCGAAATATATAATTCGAATATTGATTTAAATAAAATAATATTACAAAAATATATCTTAATTATATATAATAACAAATTTAATCATGTATTTTTAGTTCAAACACAGCTCTATTCCAATTTTAAATGTTTACACACAAATAACATGTTTTTAAGTGTTGTACCCTTCATTGGTAAATTTTACTTTTAATGTATATTTTGTTTATGTTTTTTCTTTTATTTGGCCTTAATTATATATTGTTTACTAGGATAAATTAGTTTTTAATATTAATATTATTTGTATAATTTATCAAAGCTATTTTAAGTATCAAAAACTTAAATATATATTCAGTTTATTGAACACTTAATTTAAGTATTGTACTCAATTCAAATTTTGACATATTCATTATTATTTTATGTTAGACTCTTTTTATGTTCCTCATCTTCACTTGAAATAGCACACAACTTTCTTTTCTAAGAGGAAAAATATAAGTACAATAAATCATATGTTGCAAGTTGCCAATGATAGATATTTACTTAGTATATTGAGTTTATGGTACTCAACATGGCATGTTTTAAAAACAATGAAACCAACCTTGTCTCATTTCTCACACGGATTTGTTTATTCTTTTGACATGGGTTAATTCCGGGACGAATATCCTAATATTTCACGGTCAGGACTGGCTCGAGTAAGTCTGACAAGCCCTTGACTTAGGGTAGTGGGCAACCCATTTATTAAAAATAATAAAACATTTAGTTAAATTTATTCTAATTTTAAAGTTTATTAATGTTACAGTTTATTGGTTTAAAATAAAAACTTCAAAAATTTTATTTATTAATTTTTTAAACTAGACGTAGGGCAATAAAAAAAATATCGATATTTTTTTTATCAGGGCTAGAGTAGTCCAAAACCCGGAACCAACTCTGCTTACCGTTACAACACACATTTAATCAAATTGTTCTTAATGAGAATTGAACATAAAATATATTAAAGGGGGATTGTTGTCCCTAAAGTTGTGTCATCCTTCAAAATAAATAAATGTATTTTAAATTTTTTTGTAAGGTCCATGTACATTTTTTTTAAAAAAAATATACTCATTTTGAAGAATGGTCCAACTTTTGGGACATCTTTAAGGACACCATATCCTCTCCCATATTATAAGTAATACATTTTGATACATGAGTTACCTTGATAAGTTGAATTTGATTTTATTCGATTTAACGATAAATGTATAAATTAGAATGAAAATATCAATGAAATAGTTGAAGGTGGGATAATTTTTTTCGCTAAATTTGTCAATAAAGTTGTGTTGCAACTATATAATGTTCAAGAATATTTTTATTTTTTAAACATATATATTATCGAGTTTTTAAATTATAGAGAAAATATATTAGTTATACGAACTCGATAATTGAATCCAATTAAAAAAAAAAAGAAATACATCTCTAACTTTTGAACATTATTATCTTCCTATATAAATAAAAAAAAATACATAATTTTTTGTATTAATTTAATAAAAAAGGAACTATGTTTAATTATTCATATCTTGAGCATTTTTGTTTTTATTTTATAATTTGTAAATAAATTTATATTTATTCAAAGGACACCTCATCAAGAGAGAAAAATATCTTCAAAATATCAACAGAAAAATCTAGAACATTCCACCCCACATGAATAAAATTACTTATTTGTCCCTCAAGATACTAAATCTATACAAATTTCCTCAAGATATTTTTGCTACTTTTTTCTAAGTACACCGAGAGAACTAAAAGATCACTTTCTTCTCATTCCGCCGCCGATAATGGATGCCGCCGGCGTTGCGTCCGACGTTGACGGCGTCGGCGTTCTGAAGACTCCACTACTTGATTTAGAGCGTCCAAATATCCTCCACAAGATATCCGAGCAAGGCGGTTACGCATACGTTAGGATGTCGATCGCCGCGGCCGCTGGCGATTTCCGTGCCGCGGAGGCGGCTCGTGAAGTTGCGTGGGAACAGCTTCATTCTGGTCCATGGCATTCTGTTCTTCCAATCTGGAGAGACGCCTATGCAATGGCGTGTCTCAACGTTGCTAAAATTCATTACGCTGAGGATGAGTTTAAGGAAGCTGTTAGAGTTCTAGACCTTGGATTGATCATGGGAGGAATGAGTCTCCGAAGTGATCTGAATGCGGCGATCGAGACTTCGTGTGCAAGGGAAAGAGCTCTTAGGGTTTCGGAGAGGAAGAATACAGAGAATGAGAAAGATCAGTGTCGTATTGTTCGTGATGAGGAATATGATCAGACAGAGGTGAGGTTCGTTGTCTGTTTCTTCCTTACTTCATAACGTTTGATCGGAACGAGTTCTTAAATTTTTGATTTGTGTTAGCATTATATAAATGGTAACCGATTTAGGATTTATGGATAATGATCATTTTATAGTCACCTGCAGTTATGATTGGTATGATTGTTCATTACATGTTGTGTTCTAAATTCATTATTAAAATTCTGATGCAATATAGAAGAAGTTTCACCTGGTTGAAGAAATGATCAAAGATTAGCAAATACTTCATGATTATCATTGCATTTCTAGGGTTATGTTTTTGCATCTTATTCATATTGGAAAGGGAAGAAGTCACTTATGTTATGTTATCCTGGCATGATTATAACAGGTCTTTCGCAGTTTACCTTTGAAATCTCTATCATGCAAGATTATAAGTAGAAGGTCCAGTTTATCACTGGATGATTTCATGAAAGACTATTTCCTGTTAGGTTCTCCAGTTATTATCAGCGATTGCATGTCTCATTGGCCTGCAAAGTCAAGGTGGAATGATCTGGAATACTTGAAAAAAGTTGCTGGATTTAGAACAGTTCCTGTTGAGGTAAATCTGCATATCTTAGTTCTTCTTACACGATTATCTATTTATTATGTGGTTGGTAAAGTAGCATTTAGTGTTTTGGTTATTATGAATTGTAATTCTGCCAATTCCAACTGTCAAACCATATGGGTTTGGCCCATTTGGAAACATTTTCTGGATCCGGATTCAGAAGAGAAAGTATCTATGAACGTTGTGTGTCTAACTAAGTTCTGATTCCTAAGAAATTGATGAACGGTTTCTCATCTAGATCTGAATACAAACCTAGATCCAAATTGTTTCTAAATATGATCTATTTGAATCTAGTAAGGAAATAAGACAATGATTTTTTTTAAGTTTGCAAAAGAGAAACATGTATTTCCTGTACTGACTAACATCAAACCAAGAATGGCTTATATTGGAGTTTTTTCCCTTATAATAGGTACTTTCTGATCATAAATAAATCTTAGGTTCAAAATCTTGATAGGTTGGGAAGAACTATTTATGCTCAGATTGGAAGCAAGAACTTATAACTTTTTCCCAGTTTCTTGAGAGGATTCAGACAAATGATTGCAGTTCTGGAGGACCAACCTATTTAGCTCAGCATCCCTTGTTTGATCAGGTAGGCATATGCTACAAATGAGTTTGTCATTGTAGCCATTAGTAATTGACTTTTTTTTATTTATTTGAAATGACAGGTCCAGGACCTACGGAAAGACATTTGTATACCAGATTATTGTTTTGCTGGTGGTGGGGAGCTCAGGTCAATTAATTCTTGGTTCGGTCCGGCTAGAACAGTAACTCCTTTGCACCATGATCCCCACCATAATATTCTCGCACAGGTACTTGGTCATGCGTTTTCTTTCCCCTGTTTCGAAAAGTTTGAAGTAAATATTAACAAAACGAATAGAGCACAAAGAAGCTACTACTAGCTTCATGTGAGAGTAACAAACGAGAAAATCTATCTATTAATCATCTCATCGACAATATTAGAAACCTCCTGTCACGAGACTCTCACCCTTTAAGAAAGATGTGAAAACAATCAATTTTATTTAATCCTGTTTAGAGTTCTTCCTTCAAAAGTTCTTATGTTTTTTTTCCGCCTAATTCATTTCCTGCCTATACCCTAAGAATCTATTTCCTTATATAAAACATGACCTAACAACTTACTGCCATGTCACTATCCGAATATGAAAAGGAATGTAAGCCCTTGTTCGGTTATGACTTATGGACTAGTTGAATAACCAATGGGATTATTCAAATAACCTTGTTCAGTTTGGGTTATGAAAAAGTGAATTTTTTGGGTAAAAAGACTTAAAGGGTATAAATATGTAATGAAAAAATATATAAAAAAAAAGAAATATAGGGTATTTTTGTAATTTGGTTGATGCTAGGATGGAATAAAAGACAATGGGCTATTTAAATAACCCAATTCGAACAGGCAGACAATAAAAGACATCTAGACTTTATATTGTTATGCTTAATCCTAGGTATTCTTAATTCTCAGCCCCTAGCTCATAGGTTTTCTTGAAATCTCTTATTCATGAAAAACATTATTGCGTCATTTATTTTCTATACTTGAAAATTGGATGCGTTATTTATCTTAACTTTGTTTAATATATTGTAGAATATCCATCTTTGACACACTAAATTACTTAGCAATTAATTATGTTAAGAAGTTTGTTTTGTGGAACTGAAGTAAAACTAGAATCTAATAAGGTGGAAGTCGCTCATGTCTTCTTCTAATTGGTCATTCATACTTGTAATCAACTTTATTTGGAAACTTTTATTTTGTAAAATATCCTTCTTCACAATCTATTGGAAAATCGCCAATGTTAAAAATGAATAATAATTTTTCTACATCATCATCCAAATTATAGTCCAACAGATCTTCTATGGTTTATAAGAGAAATTAGATGAGAAACAAAAGAATATAGATAATTGAATATTGTAAGCTAGAGATGAGAAATAGTCTTTGTAAACCCTAATTACTTCCTCTATTTAACTGCTAATGGGCTAAGCTTGACCCATTACATCAGACCGATCCACTCATTTTCTTTGATGATTAAAAAGTTATTATCCAGATATTGTGATTTTTAAAGAAACTAATAAATGAGGATTGTTGGGTAATTTGCAGGTTGTTGGGAAAAAGTATATAAGGCTATACCCTTCATCAGTTAACGAAGATCTTTACCCTCATTCTGAATCAATGCTTTGTAATTCCAGTCAGGTAATTAGATGAACTGTCCGATTTTGTCTTTTAATATTGAAATCGAGTCACAAATAGATAGAAGTGTTATTTATTTTCCTATGCTTGTGATAATGAAAGGTTGATCTAGACGACATAGATTTGGAAGCATTTCCAAAGGTGCAGGATCTGGAATTTATGGACTGCATTTTAGAAGAAGGTGAAATGCTTTATATTCCACCAAAATGGTGGCATTATGTAAGATCTCTCACTATTAGTTTCTCAGTTAGCTTTTGGTGGAGCGATTTCGAATGATGTTCATCATCCATTCATTGCCAAATCGCTACTCAGTTAACTTTTGGTGGAGCGATTTCGAATGATGTTCATCGTTCATTCATTGCTGCTACACCCCCCTCTGGCTAATGTTTGTTTGTCTCTCCTTTTTTTCTTTGGAGGGTTATCTCACTATTAGTATTTCATAATTTCATTTCAGCCTAAGAAATTGAGTTCATGAAATATTTATAATAATTACTTAATTTTAATGTATTAGTATAAATTATAAAATTAATTATTCCAAAAATCTGACTGCTTGGTTACAATCAGAAGATACCAAATTTGTGTGTGTGTTGATTTTTAAATTTGTTATTGGAATACTTACTTGCTTAGTGATTTTCTTGAATCCTACTATGGTTGAATAAAGAAAATATATTAATTTTGAAATTGGAGGGTATAATTCCAATTTCAATGTTAGAAGTTAGAACATTTAATTTTGTAATTCTCAATTATATTATTTTTAATTTGTAATTACAATTCTAATATTTATTCTTATTAATTTATCATTTATAACTAATTTATTTATTTTTTTATTTAAGAAGTTAAATTATTGTATTGTTATTTTTTTTATTTAATTTTAATGTAAATCAACTATAAAAATTGAAGTACGATTCTTATGATTATTGTGAAATGGAAATTAGAATTTAGTGTTAATTCTAATTTTTATTTTCCAAATTCATATATTAATTTAATCTATTTATTTATATTTTTATAATTAATTTTATTTAATTAATATTAAAGTTGATTAAAATTATATATATACACCTCGTATAAGTATGTAGTGAAAAATAGTTATTATTAGGGTTGTAAATGTTTAATAGGGGAGAGTAATTGGTAGAGAAAATAAATTATTTTATTTTTTCAATTAATTAGATTGTTTTGTTATTTTTTTTCCATTAATGTTAGGATCGTATAATTTAGTTGGGTTCATGAGCTGATTGTACGTTAAGAATTTGTTCATATTAAGTAAAGAGTATAATTTTGAATTCGTTAAAAACTTGTTCATATAAAGTAAAGAGTTTTCATACGAGTTTCAAAATAACATGTTTTGAGTTGATTAACTAACCTTTAAATGAGTCCATTAACTGTCCTCTAAACCAACATAATTGGGATTAAGATTAGGTAACTAAACACGATCGAGATTCTATCTAAAAGGTTTTTGGCTTGAGTTTTAAGAATAACGATTAAATGTACCATATTTTTATCAATTAATTCATTCAAAATATCAAATTATCTTGATTTAAATATTTTATAATATTTTTATTTATTAAATATAAAAATATTTAGGTACTATACATAAAAACAAAAATCAGTTTTTTCTCATATCCTATCACACTCATTTTTTTTTACCCAATTTTTATCCTCAAATAACCAAAAGATGAAACAAGCTCTTATTATTGGTTTATATAATTTTACTTTTTAAAATTAAACTTGTACTTATTTCATTTTTCAAATTTTGTAATATTAAATTACAATTCTCTTATTTAAGAGTACAATTTAGTAAAAAATATCCTTACAAATCCCTACTTAGTAGAACAACTGCTCTTCTTCGTCTTCAACCTAGCAGCTTCCAAAAACTGATCCATAGCTCTAACAGAAGAACCCTTAAAACTCCCATCATCTCTAATGGCATCTTTAATCAAACTCCCAACTTCACCAGCTTTCCTCCTCATTTCCATCCCAATCTCACTCCCCTCTTTCATAACCTTCCCAATCTTCCTTTCAATATCCTCTACCCTTACTTCAAAATTCGTCCCCCTAGCAACCTCCACACAAACTCCCATTTCCTCCTCCAAAAATTTCGCATTAAAGAATTGCTCCGCCGCCATCGGCCATCCAATCAAAGGCACCCCACAGCTTAATGCCTCCAATACCGAGTTCCATCCACAATGCGTAATAAATCCACCAACTGAATTATGCGATAATATCTCCATCTGAGGCGCCCATTGAACCGCAATCAATCCCCTGTTTTGATCATTACATAAACGGTTCATAAACCCCTCAGGCAGCCACTCATCCGGTTTGAATTCAGAGTTTATGTCAAATCCTAGAGGAGGACGAACAACCCAAATGAAATTCAATTCCTCAATTCGCTCAATTGCATTCGCTAATCTCATCATCTGAGTTGCTGTAATCGTGTTTTGTGAACCAAATGCAATAAACAGAACTGAATTCACTGGTTTTGAATCCATCCATTGAACACAAATCTCCCGGGAGACACCTACCTGTTTCTTTCCATTATCTCCAGAGAGAAGAATCGGTCCAATTGGCCATACCGGAATACCCAGTTTACGTTTGAAGTAAAGAAAACCTTTTTCATCAATCATATCCACAGAATTGAACAAAATCCCATCTGAATTCCTCCACCCAGGAAGATTCTCTCGTTGAAAAATCGACCAATCGTCTTTCCCATCAGCAGCAAGGAAGCTAGCAGCAAGCTGAGTAACATGAAAAGTCCCAGCTTCAGGGAAATCAGGAAGTGAGAATTCCTGCAAAGAGTTACTTTCACGATGGGGAAGATTAAGCCAGACTGAATAATAACAACCCAAACCAAACCCACCTGCACCACTGAAAATAACATTAAAGATTCCCAATTCAGATGAAATTTGAGCAGACCAACCAAAGAATATATCAGCGATAACACATAACGGCGATTCATCTCTATCTATGAGATTAGAAAGGATATTTCGAAAAGGTTGTTTGAATGATAGAGATGCTTGGAGGAGACGGATGATTAATGGGTAAGGGAGAGTGTCTGTGTTTTCTGCTGTTGGTGGGAGGCCGTGAGAAGTTGGATCAAAGGGGATCGGGAGAAGACGAAGAGTTGAAGAAGGGGGAATTAAGGGTTTGAGGTTTTTGATGTTGAGTGGAGTGGTGATGAAGATGATATTATAGCCTCGTTTCTCGATTTGAAAAGCTAAGGCTAGAAATGGGATTATGTGACCTTGTGCCATGAAAGGGAACATTACTATGCTTCCTTTCGTCTTCGTCTTCTCCGACGACATTTCTCTGTCTTCTGTGATTGATTGTGAGGAGAGAGAGACGGTCTGGTTCAGGTACATTCCGGTTTAGTATAAATTTTAGACTAATAAATTATGATTTAGTTAAAGTCTATTGATTTGGTTGGATTTAAGTTTGACTAGGATATTTTTTTAATAATTAATAAAAAAATAATGTTATGATTAGGAAAGATTATATATACAAAATTATAAATTAATTGTAAATATTTACTTAATTTAAATTAATTATTATAATATTAATTAATAATCTTATATAAATAAAAAACAATATGACATGATTTTTAAATTTTTTAAATTTAATTTAATATTTATTTTTTTTAATTCTAAAAAAAATAAGTAAAATTACACTAATTTATACATTTTATTTATAAATAAAAAATATTTAAACAACCCAATTTCAGATCCTGGATCCTTATATATCTAATCTAATCCAAAATAAAAAAAAAATGTATTTTTTTTTCACTAGATTATTGTAACTCACTTTTTTTTTATATCTATATATATATATATTCTACATTCTTTTCAGCAACTACAAGAGTAATTTTTTTTTAGAAAAAGTAAATAATTTATAATTATTATTAGACAAATAAAAAAATAGATTTATTGACTATATTATCTTATCATTATTATAAATAAATAAAATTAATTTATAACAAAAAAAAGTATTATTAACTTTTTTTAATTAGGTTATTTGTAAAAATAAATAAAAAAATATAAGTGAGATAAGCATTAATTAGAAGAAAAAAAATATAGAGCAAGAGATTATGAAAAACTAGATTATCTAAATCATATTAATATAATTGTTTGGATTATGAATAAATATAATTTAGATTTAGTATGAATTGGATAAATTAATTTTACCCATTTGTTGAAATTAGGGCATAAATAACAAATAATTTGTATCTAGGTTTAGGAAGTTTGAAATAAAGAAGAAAATCTAAAAATAAAATAAAGATCTACAATTATTTGTTGGTGTGAAAAGGGAGTGTGGAAGTCTTAGTCAGCCAATTTGGACAGAATATATTGGTGAACGGTTTCTTTGTCAAATACATTTATTTTACTTTTCTGACCAATACCATTTATTTGATATTTTGTTTCATTTAAGTATATTATTTATTTATTTTAAATTAAATAAGTAGCACGCATCTTTATTAGTTTGTAGTCATGTTCCCACTAACTTAATTTATCTTTTTTTTAGTAAAAATAGAATTGTTTTTTTTGCTTTGATACATTACTTATTTATTAGTGAGTTATTTAATCTTATCATCTCCAAAAGCAATTTTGTTGCTTCATTTAAGTTTGTTATTCAAATTCCAATTTAACTAATAAAATTTTCATCAATTTTGATATTTTTGTAAGTCAAGTTTCTTATTAAAACAGTCTTTTTTTTTTTACATCTTAAACTTTTCTTTTCGTTTTGATAGATACTCTAGTTTTGTTTTTCTTTATTTCCTTTATTTATTGCTAAGAAAACAAATTAATATTATGATTTAGATCATCAAATACTATGATAAAATGAAAGAAGGGATATTAGAATTAGACACAACAATTGAGCTAAAGCTTAGAGCTTGAAAAAACATTTCTTATATGAACTAGGATAGTTGCAACTTTCTTCGAAAGAGAAAACTTCTTGTCGCAGGTGTTTGTGTTTGGAATTGATCATAGTCGATCGAGTCCTGAGCTTAATCGTAAAACAAATATATTGTGAGATGATTTACCATACGAGCTCGTTATTATGCTGACAAAACAAATCTGTTCGTGAGACAATTTCATCATACTAGGCTTGTTATTACACTGACTTTAATTCAATATTACATGATCAACACTAATCAAAATACATCTTTACGTAATCATATAAAATAAAATAAATGTATGGAAATATATTAAATGAATTAACAAGGATGATGAGCCTACCTTAGTCCTTTATACATATTGACTCAATGATATGAACAATTTAGAAATTTGTCAATAAATATTTATTTTGCAATTTTATTTTATCAAATTTGTAAAGTTTTTCTTAAAATATTACAAATAAATATATTCACTTTTATTTATATAATTTTTTTAAAATTTAATTGCATTTTTCATACTAAATATAAATAAAATTATTTTCACAATTTATTTTGATAATTTTTAAAAGGGATTGTGATTATGATTAGTCATTTCATATTACAATTTATTTTATGTTATTTGTTATTTTATTGTTACTTAAGAATGTGTTTTGAAAATTGTTTTTTTGTCATAATTATCATTTAAATCTCAATTGTTTTTGAAAGTTTTAAAATATATTTTTAATATCTAATATAATTTTTTTGATTGAATTAAACTTTATTTTATAATAGAAAATACTAATATTTTTGTTTTGTTTAAATTCAATTGACTTAAAATATTCACATCAGACAAATTTAAGTTTAATTTGAAAAAAAGGTTAATTTTTTTTTTCAACAAAAGCTTGTTAGGTAAGAAATTAGTTGTTTTTATTTTTTATTTTTTGGTTTTGATTCATGCTGTATTTGATTTATAATTTATAATAATTTGTAACCCATGGATAGTTCAAATTATATTAGCTAGTTTCCTAAATAGCTACTTTTTATTTCACATATCTACTTTTTTTTTCCAAATAGGCCCAGCCCAACGAGTTATACAAACTATTTATTTTCTGTTTTAATATAATCACTTAAAAATATGAAATCTTGTTTTTGATAAGAACAATATTAAAATTAATGAAATTTTTTAATTAAATTATGAGAATTTAAAATAAAAAATATTAGTTATATATTCTTATTATATATATAATTATGTATAAAATTTAATCTAAGAAAAATTAATAAATAACATTAAAAAAACGAAAGATACAAAATCAATTTTATGAGTTTATTTATTTTAATAAGTAATGATTTATTTTTAAATTTATAAATATAAATTTAATTTATTTATGTAAATAATTTATGAAATTATAAAAAATTATGATCATAAGTTTAACTTATAATCCTTAATCTCGTTTATAATAGTAAAATTTTAAAGTAAACTCGATATTTTAAATGTAAATTAATACATATATTTGACTTAACTCAAACATCAGGATAAGTATATAACCATTTAACTAAAAATGGTATAATTAATAAAGTTATACATTAGAAGACATATTTTTCTAAATTGGTTGAGTGTGTATATTGATTATATGTTTAACCCGATGAAGTTAATTGCATTCCCAATAATTTACGTTCTAAAAAAAAAAAAAAAGAAGTATTGGTGCATTATTGTGGGAATGTATTAGTTTCAATCAACACTTCTTTTAACTTTAAAAATACATAAATAACATAATATCAACCATTCTTTTATTTATTAATTCCATTGAACATTATAAATAATTTATAATACATACCGAATTAATAGATAAGTTGAACCTAATAAATCGTATGTAAAAAAAATAAAAAATATTATATTCAAATATTAATTTAAACAAAATATTATTTTAAAATATATCTTAATTATATAAATATTAAAATATTTAATAACTTTATGTTCAAATTCAATTTCACGTAAATAAAAATAAAAATTATGAACAATAAGGTAAATCAAACAATCCTATGAAAAAAACAGTCCAATTTATTGAGCAGAAATCCAAACTCTTTTTCTTCAGACATGGCTGCGAATCCCAAACACCCGTGCCCTTCACTTTCTCTCTCACACACACATATTACAATTTACAAAATATATTTATGGTACATCAACAAATTAATAAAATATTAGCTTTCTTAATCATAGTTAGTGATATATAAAATAAAATAAAATAATATTAATAAATATATATAAACATCAATGTAAAAACAAAGACCATGTAAAAACAAAGACCAAGCAAGTGGCTATTGATATTTAGTGAATCAAACAATAATGTTGTATTTTTTTAGGTTCATATTATCCACATTTGTTAATACTTTCGTTTTCTTTTAATCAAATAGCGACAATTATCGCTAATTTGTATCAATATTGACGTTTTTCAAATTAATATATGAACTCATTCGATGTTCGTTTTTGCAATACTTTATCCATTTGGCTAGAACATAGTTATATTCTTTGATCTTGATCCATTTGTTTGTTAATATTTCATTTTTTGGTACTCACCAATTAATATCGAATAGTCAAAATTAAAATTTAAGTGATTTGAATTATGATGATGGCAAAATAGTAAAAAACGAATCATAATATAAATTAAAAAGAGTTCAAATTAACATTGATTTTATCTTGTATGATTACTTATCTTGATTCAAGTCTTTTGTTTTGTTTGTATTTTATTCAACTTAAGATAACTTTCATAAACCATTTTCAATATGGAATAAAAAAGGAAATTGTAAGAAAAATTATATAAAAAATAAATTAGAACTAAAATTAATAATAATATTTATTATAATTTAAAAAGTGACATTTGGTTGATGGTCTTTTGAGGAGTGTGGTTCCCAATTAGATGGTCAACAGATTTCAGCTTGGAAAACACAAAAGGAAATCGCCCCAATTCTCACACCCTTCTTGAATTAATAATATTTATAACTATTAATATTTAATAATAATATAATATGTCGGGTATTAATTATATAATTTACATTTAAATTAATTTAATTTAATGATGTGTTTTTGTTTGTCCACATATAGGCAGTCGCGCCCGGGGATCTACAAACATGGTTTCTGGTGAGTGCACACATTTAATTAAGATCAATCCAATCTACAAAGCGTGCATCAGAGTTAAGGATCTGTTTGTTTCAAACCCTAATTTATTTTCTTATTATTAATAAATTGTAATCGTAATCGCAACACGCCAATACGTCGTAAATATGTAGCGGCCATCAAAACAATATTGCCCGAAGATCTAATATTTGTACGAAATAACCTAAAACACTAAATCCTAATCTTCCGTCTCAATGCTAAATCAACATGCTATAATGTTACAAATATTTTGCGATAAAATTACTAAACTAAAAATACCCATTTGAAAAAAAATGAAAAATAAATTTACCCAATCGAAAGATGATAATTAGAATTCACTTTGCGTAGAGAGTTGGTCTAGGGTTTGTCCAAGTGAAAGATGTTATTGTGGGAATGCTGGGTTTTGAGGAGTCATGTATTGTATTAATCGAGGGAGATCGAGTTCCAATAAATTAGTTAAACCATTAATTCATTAATTAATTTCAAATATATAAATTCATTCATTAATTCTAGAGAGAGATTGGACTTTTTTTCATTTGGAATTGTGATGCATGTTTGATCTTTATAATTAGTAAAAATAAAATAAAATATGCATGCATGCATGAACAAACTCATGTAAATTTAAATACATTCATGTACCATTAACTTAACCATTTATTTATTTATTTATTAAAATACTCATAATTTCATTATATTTTTGAAAAAAAAATAATTTGAAATGGGTACATTAGTTTTCGAGAATTAAACACCGTCCAATTTAGAATTATTTCGCAATTGTAAAATTTAAATTTGGCGATATTTAGCTTTATTTTGTCATTAAATTGTTGTGTAAATTTACATCTTTGTACAACTTAGTTTCAATTTATATATAACACAATGAAAATTGTTTTTTAATATATTTTAATCCATATTTGGCTCATTTAATGATTCTCTTTTGGGTATTGGAAATTTGTTAAGTGAGGTCGGTTAGGAACCCTAGAACAAGAGAGAGAGAGTGAGAGAGGGAGAGAGAGATATTTAAATAGCTCATATCTTATCTCATTCCATTTATTTCTCAAATATCCTTTTCACTTACTTTGCTTCATTCTCTCCATATCCTTTCTCATGAATTGTTAAAGAAGAAGAAGATCAAGAACAAGAAGAAGAAGAAGAGTGAATTATTACATGATGAATTCCAACAACTGGCTTTCGTTTCCCCTTTCTCCATCTTCAAATGTTTCATCTCAACCTCATCATTTCTCCCTAGGTTTAGTCAATAATGATGACATTCATAATCCATTCCAAACTCAAGGTATGCATGTTTCTTCTCAAACTAGCTATTAAATTATCTCAATGGAAAAAGGGTATCAAAATCTGTGTTTATCTTACTTCACTTGTTTTTGAGTGGTTGGTCGGTTCACTATTTTTTCGATATTTGTCTGTGATTTGTGTCAGATCTTGATACTTAGGAACTATGTTGTATTTTATAATGATTTGTTTTTGTTAGATTAATGTATCATAATCTTACAATCCCTGCAATATTTCAATCAATGAAACTAGTTTTTTTTTTTTTAAATGGGGATACTATATATAATATATTTTTGTATTTATGATAGTTTTTAATGATTTCTTTTATCAATAGATTCATTCTCCAATGTAGTAATAAATTACAAAGATTGTCTTTTTTTATTCCTATTTTGACTAAAGTAGTCATAAGTTATAATCAAGACAAAAATACACATTTGATGTTCATTTACATTTGTGTAAAGATTTAATCTATTTGAGTTTTTTTAATCTATTACATAAATGTAGATTGGGGTGGAGGGAAAGTTCCAGAAATGGCTGATTTTCTAGGTGTAAATGCAAAGTCCGAAACTCATTCCACAGACATAGTGTCTTACGACGAAATGCAAGCGAACGTCACGCATTATCTTTTTCAAAGTAACAACTTGAATAATCCAATTCAAAATCATTTGGGACTCGTGACTAGTAATAACGGGACTTATGATTTTCAAGAAAACCCTAGCAATTTGCAATCTTTGACACTCTCAATGGGAAGTGGAAAGGGTTCTTCCTCATCTACATCCGATATTATGGCTAATGCTGATAACCCTAGTATTGCAAATAATGCTATTGTTGAAGTTGTTGCCCCTAAAAGGACTTCGGATACATTTGGACAAAGAACTTCAATTTATAGAGGCGTTACAAAGTGAGTATTACTCCTTTTCTTTTAAATTATCATAAACTTGATATTTCTTTTGTTTTATAATATGTTTTTCGTCTTCCTTGTTCGTGTTCTTGTTTATAAAGGCATCGATGGACCGGAAGATATGAAGCTCATTTATGGGATAATAGTTGTAGAAGGGAAGGACAAACTAGGAAAGGTCGTCAAGGTGTGTATATATCGATGAAATTAAATTATGTTTTTACATAAAGATTGATATTATTATCAATTTTTTTAATTATTTTTATTTTGTATTTTGCTTTCGGGTGGAATATTTGATGTTCATCCTCATCTTTTCCAGTCTATTTAGGTAAGTACTTAATATTTATCCTTGTAATGATTTTTATTTTTAGGTATATATATAAATATATATATATTTTAATTTAACTTTTGTTGGTTTATTTTTGTAGGTGGGTATGATAAGGAGGATAAGGCTGCTCGGGCATATGATCTTGCTGCCCTTAAGTATTGGGGTACAACCACAACTACTAATTTTCCGGTAAGATTTTGGTTTTAAAAATCCTTTTTTAACAACATTCGATCGAACGTATGTAATTTTTTTTGTTTTTTAAGCGATATCAAAATACTCAATATTAAAGAGTTTAGTAGACTATTTAAGTTCTTTTCAAATTGCCTGTCACTTTGGTCATGTAGTTTAAAGGTAATTCAAGTAAAGAAAATTTAACTAATAGAACAATGTTTCAAATTAGAAAAGTTTCTTCTAGCGAATGATTTAAAAAAAAAATGAATAATTTATTTTCAAAATTCATAACCATTTAATATTTATTTGTGTTTGCAGATTGCTAACTATGAAAAGGAAGTTGATGAAATGAAACACATGACTAGACAAGAGTTTTTGGCTTCAATTAGAAGGTATTTAATATATAAAGCACTAATTCCATAATTATTATTACACTTCAATTGTTTCATCTTCATATTCATTCCCTATGGGTTGAAAAAATTAGTTTAATCCTAAATCTTCATTATTACACTTCAATTGTTTTGATGTTATGTTACAACTTATTGCTATTAGTCTGGTTTTGTTCATTTTATCTAGTGATTAGGTTAACATTTCTTGACCATGTTCATAATTTTAGGAAGAGCAGTGGTTTCTCGAGAGGAGCATCCATGTATCGTGGAGTTACGAGGTAATTTGAATAAACATTCTTTAATTTTTTTTTTTATATTAAGAACAACAATAAACCAACTAAACACGAAATAATGCTTCCGACTATGAACATATATATTTAGGCATCATCAACACGGAAGGTGGCAAGCACGCATTGGTCGAGTGGCGGGAAACAAAGATCTTTACCTAGGAACATTTGGTAAACACTAGTTTCTTAACCTAATCAACATACATGCATGTCTATATTTGTGATGTTTAGTAAAAAATCTTTAATTGATTATTATTCAGGCACGGAAGAGGAAGCAGCCGAAGCATACGACGTTGCAGCAATAAAATTTCGTGGCCTAAATGCTGTAACCAACTTTGACATGAACCGATATGATGTAAAAGCGATTCTCGAAAGCAGCACACTTCCAATAGGTGGAGGGGCAGCCAAAAGGCTAAAAGAGTCCCAAGCCATCGAATCTTCACGTAGACGCGAAGAGTTAATGGGCTTAGCGAGTTACCATTACTCGAACCCAAACCCGATTCAAACCCTACACCCCTCGCTCGATCAAGCCCAAACTGTTCTATCCCTACAAAACCACCAAGACTTATCTAATCAATATCCAACCTCACAAGAAATAACACATTATCAAAACTACATTCAAACCCAACTTCAAAACCACACCCAATCCTCATATGGTTTGTCACCAGTTTACAATGGTTATTATCAAGGGTTTCATGGGTTGATGAACGGTACTGGTGATGCCACGCCATCATCATCATCTATGATGGATCTTAATAGTCCCGGGGCGAGTTATATGACTATGGGTGGGTATACTGGGCTTAATGGACTTGGGGCAAGCTCTGGTTCTGGTTCTAGTTTTGGTTTGAATGTAGGTGATGGATCGGGTCTTGATCCGAATTTGGGTTTGGTTAAGGTTGACTATGACATGGTGGGTGGGTCGGGTTTTGGTGGTTGGTCGGCTGGGGAGTCGGGTCAAGGGGGGAGTTTTTACAATGTGGAATGAGTAATGATAGGATTAGGATTTTTTTGCTTTATTGTTAAAACTTAATTAAGTTAATTATATGAATTGTTTATGGTTTGACATTTATTCCATAAAAATTAATATTGTTTTTAATAGATTGTGATGTTGCAATTATCATTTTTTGTTGTTGAATTGTTCTCTATGATATATATTAATGTTCTAACATATAACCACTTTTATGTTAAAACAAATCATAATATTTTGTGATATTTTTTAAGGGCATGCTTGATAAAGAAAATAATTTAATATAAATGTTTAGTTAGAGAATTTAATTAATGAAAGTAAATTATATCCAATATATTCTATTATATTTTATTTTAAATAATTTATATATAAATTTGAAATTGCTTAATTAACTTATTCATAAAATAAAATTATTCTTAAAATTTAATTATTATAGTTAGTTGAAATTTTAAATCTTATAACAAAATAAGAGTATTTATTAGTGCATCATTTTGATTTGTAATAGGAAATTCAGTCATTTAGATCATTTTTTATAATTTGACCTTTTATTTGAATAGATATATAAAATTTTATTTGCCTATTTGAATAATCTTATCCATTAGTCTTCTTAATATTATGTTTTGAAAAGTTATGTTCTTATTTAAAAGTTTTGTTTGAACATTGTAGATCAAATCTTTTCGAACTTTTTTTTTCCATCAATGTGTCTAATTTGTTATCTCATTCTTATTAAAAATGATTTGCCTCCTATCAATAAACAAAATCCGAAACTAAAGAAACTATTATTACTTCAACAAACAATACAACCTAATCACTAAACAAATTCGAAACTAAAGACGCTACTTACAAAACAATATATGATCTCTTTATTTTTTTTAATATTACTTAGTCATTAGTCTTACATTAAAGAAATGATTCTTGATACCAAAACAAAAGAATAAAAAAATTAAATATAAAATTTATTTTTTATTTATTTTACTCCAATTAATTATTTCTTTTTTCTATTATTTATTTATCTATCTATATATATATATTGAATTAATTAATATATATTTTTAATAAAATAATAAAGTGAATAAACAAAATTAATAATACATATAAAAATAAATTATATTGTTCAAATTAAACAATATCAATATCAATTGATAATTATTACTAGGTCTTAGTAAATAGTATTTAGTCAAACAACACTAAATACTAAATAGAATCATTCATTTTCATTACCATTCCTTATATTATAAATTTCATTCTCATTCAATTATTTGAACTAAGCGTCCTCTTATAGTTTGTTCATTTTTTTTTTCAAGTTCAACCATTATTAAAATATGTGGCATGGTTCGGTATGAGTTTTTAAATAACTATAATCTAAAAACATATATCATTCCCCTTCTCCTTCATCACATCACTCGATTCATTACTCAAAATACTAAAATATCCTATATTTTAAATTATTATTTTTTTATTTTATCATTACCAAAAATATCATCACATCCTCAAAATGACCATAAATCATTGTTTTCTAAATAACTCGGTTATTTAAATAACCCCAATTCGAACAAGGTCTTTACCGTCTATTTAATCAATCACAACTATCATTTTATTAATCAAAATACTAAAATATTTTTTTATCATTATAAATTAATATCATTTAATTTATTTTACAAAAAAAAAACTATTTTTTCTCAAAATTAACACTAATCAACAATTTTCAAATAAATCAAAAAATATTTATATAAACTCGAGGAAGCTCTAAGGGCTTGTTCCGTTGAGATTATTTAAATAACTCAACTTATTAAAATAATATTTCACTTTCACCTCATCGATTCGGTAACTCAATTCATTAAACAAAATATTAAAATATCATATATTTTAAACTATTATTTTATATTTTATCATTACATATTAGTACAATTAAGTTTTTTTATCACAAAAATCTACCCACCCTAAAAATAATCAGCCATCATTATAACAACAAAAACTAAAGAACGTATTATATGGTAATCTAGTGAGTCTCGGGCAACTTACTGAGACAAGTCACAGGGTGGTGATGGACGAAGAAGAGTTTGAAGTCTTCGCTAAGAACCCTTCATGCCTTATCATGAAAGTGAGACGAACTCATAATCGACTATATCAAATTTGTTTAAAATTAACAAAGTCGATTTGCCTTTTAGCTAATCTTGAAGATCCAGCATGGTTATGACATGCTCGTCTCGGTCATGTTAACTTCTAAGCACTAAAGTCCCTTGTAAATAAGAGAATGGCTGCTGGTGTTCCGCAAATTTCTCCTCTAAAACATCTTTGTCGAACATGCCTAGTTGCAAAACATACGAGACAACTGTTTGCACTAGAAGCCAAGTTTTGAGCGAAAAAAGGCACTCGAATTGTTGCACATTGACTTATGTGGACCAATCACGTCATCAACCCTAAGAGGAAATCGATACTTCATGCTAATTGTTGATGATAATTCCAGGTGGATGTGGCTCCATATGTTAAAAGAAAAGGACGAAGCATGCTCTTCGTTTAAGAAGACGAAGCAATTGGTCGAGAATGTGACCGAACTTCGATTCAAAATCCTTTGTTCGGATAGAGGAGGTGAATTCTTCTCGAGGAAATTTGAAGAGATGTGTGAAGAAGCAGGGATAGAGCGACAATTCACCGCATCGTACTCTCCTCAACAAAATGGTGTGGTAGAGAGGCGTAATCGAACAATGATGTCCATGACTAGGTCGTTTCTCAAAAACATGGTAGTCCCGAGCAAATATTGGGGAGAGGTAGTTCGTCATGTAGTCTATCTTCTCACCCGAGTTCCAACCAAAGTTATTTGAGACAAAACCCCATTTGAGATGTGAACTGTATTGAAGTCGCACCTAGCGCACCTTCGTGTGTTTGAGTGTACAACGCACACCAATGTGACAACTCCTCATCTAAAAAAGTTAGACAAAGAAGCCAGTCGTGTGGTTATTTTGGTGTTAAAGAGGAAGTAAGGCACACAGGTTGTTCGAACCACAAAATAGAAAAATCCATGTGAGTCGTGATGTTGTGTTCGAAGAAGTTTGATCGGTGTTCGTGATCTCGAACCACGCCAGGACTAAGGGGGAGAATGTTGGATTACTCTTGGCTGTTACAAATTTTACAAATAAATGGAAAATCTGCATTAATGAGAAAAACGACAGATTTGCAATAATGAGGAAAACAAAATATTTGCAATAATGAGGAAAATATAATATTTGCAATAAATTCATTAAATTAGAAAATTAAGAGTTTTTTTCTTCAGTTTAGTATAAATAACATTTATGTTATTCTCATTAGATAAAGAAAAATAAGAAAGAGATAACAACTCTTGTAATTGTTTTTAAGATATTAAGATTTTATAGAAAATTTCTCAAAGTCTTGTGAGTGATTCTCTTCCTGGGCCAACAGTCTGGTGTAGTAGAAACCTGAGGAAATCGCTATAGGAAGATAATTCAACGGTCGTCAGTGCTCTTAGAATGATCCTACGGTAGAGAGAGTTCAAGAGGGAGTTCAATACTAGATAAAAGCAAAACTAACTAGACCTTGACAACGTCGCTTGATCGTTGACATAACGCCAACAATCACCAACGGTCCATTAACGTTTCAGGAAAATGAGTATTCATTTTCCCCGATGAACTTCATGAAGAGACGACGAACACATGGCTACGTACCCAAATCGCAACTTTGACTACAAATCACCGTTTGGCATGAGACGAAGCCCGGGCTGATTACGACGATGCAAAAAGCTCAACCACGTTGTCCACTTCTCATCTTGATGCCCAAAAATCTGCAATTAACTACGACAACTTGCAAATGTTAAATGAGAAAATCACATGAGATGCAGTGAGAAGTTAAATTAGAGCAGAAGATTAGTTTAAATAGTGAGCATGTGAGTTATAAAAAGTAGGTGGATAAGTTAGAGAGATGAGAGCTTGAAGAGAAGTTGAGAGAAATCTAATAGACTTCGTCGGAAAATCCTCCGAATAAAGTTCGGCAAGGTAGAGTATCTTACCAATGTCAAATTGAGAAAATGAGTGATTTGGATCTAAACAAGCAATGCGAGTAACTACATCCGTAGTTGATTCCGAAAATCGATTGTTCATCTCAATCATCGTATCAAGAATTTATTATTATAAAAAAGCGAATAAAAAATGCTATTAGAAAACAATAAAATTCAATAGATTATTTGACCACGAGTGATTAAAATTAATACCTCACAAAAAATTCCAACACAAATAGTGATGAAATTTATTAATCATTTGCCCATTACCTCTGGTGCTTCGACCACGAGTTCTCATATTTTCTTTCATATTTTGTATTGGGATCATATACTGACTACAAAATGTGTTGACGTCGTCCAAATGTTTCTCCCATCCTTCCCCTCTAAATTTCTGTAACCTATCTTTCATCGTCTTGATCAAACTAACAACTAGTACCATGTTTTAATCCCTTTGTTGTAAAGCAAGTGACAATTCATTTACGATCCCCAACAATTATTTCATAAAATGCATCACAAACACAAATTCATAATTCTCTTGCCATACCATTACTATCATCATTAATACCATCATTATACACATTTTTTAGCATTTTTAAAACAGAAATCCACAAAGACATCAAACAAATAATAGTGATATAATGTGAACCCCAACGAGTATCTCCTGGTCGTGTTAGATTGATTGACAAAATGCAACATCTTTTGAAATGCTATACTCTAACCAAGAAAACCTTTTAAACCAAGCATCTTGAAAGTTTCTATGCTCTATACCAAATTGTTTTTGAGGATAGCTATGATCAAATGGTTGACAAGGACCTCTAATCAAATATTCTCTTCGAATCTGATCTCTAATGGAAATATCAAATTCATTAATCGGTTTGTGTAGTCCTGGATCACTAGTAACCTCATCCAGGTTGAATTGAACGCAATAAGGTTTCTTCTTATTACTTTCTTCATTAAAACTTCTAGAAGAGTCAATACTTCGTTTTAAATACTTCTCCATTACTTATATTAAAATAAAAATTAAATAAAATCTATCAAATTTGATTATTGTTTATCATTTCTTGATTGAATGATTGTTTAAAAAAAATACAACATTTAAAACCTCTAAGTTTTAATTCCCCTAAGTTCTAATTAATTCCAGCAATAATCTAATCATGAAATACAGAACAAAAACAAAAAAACCTCTTCAGTTCTAATTCTTCTAAAGAAACAGAATGAAATCAATAGATAAATAATAAAATACTGAACATATGAAGAATTGATGAATAATAACATAAACCTATAACCTATGCATATGAAGAATGGATGAATAATAAGATAAACCTATAACTTTACCACTTACCAAAGATCAAATCACTGTGCCGTCTCCAAGATCGATGACGAAAGATTTCAGGTCAGGGCGCAGGATTGCCGAAGGAGTCTGTATACCTAATTTAATTATAAATTTATAATTTATATGATTAAATGTTTTGAAATTAGCCTCTTATTTATTGATTTTTTTAAATAAGTTCTTAATTTTATTATATATTCAACTTCACCCTTAAATAAATAATTTGTATAAATTATACCCAAACTTTTCACAAAAGTCATGGGGTACTTAAGCCCCTTCTTGCATCCCTTGGATACGCCACTGCTTGTACATGTTCCTAGGATGATCTATAAACTATCTAGTGGATCAAAAATAGACTAAACGTAATACATATTAAATTTGTAGGTCATCTCATTAAAGAACAAGTTTAAAGGAGATGATCTAAAATGTTATATGAATGATTTGTAAGTTATTGATGAGAAGAAATTCATATTGTGACGAGGTTTGATTGACTGTACAAAATTGGTCCAAAAATATAAAAAATATTATGATTTGGCTGGAGCAATATGTTAATCTAAGACTTGCATCATGTATGTTTGTATAATGATTTTATGATAAAATGGAACTAGTTTGACTCTATTGTGTTTAAGAAATTTGAATATTTTTGGATATGTTCTTCATTGCTCCGACGGACCTTCGACATGATTTAGAACTTTAATTAGATATTCTGGTCGATGCAGATAAGTCACTAATCACGTTAATAACTTTTTATTTTATTTTATGATAAATATCTTTAATTTTTAATTTGGTCTTAACGTTTTTGTAGTATCCACACTAAATTGATTTTTTGTTTAAGTAAATACGTTTTTTAGGTGTCAAATGTATAATATCAATTATGTACCCAAATTAAGGTATACCAAAATCAAGGTACGGTAAATTATAATTTTTTTTATATAGAAAAATTTTCGAGAAGTTTTACGGTATGGATAAAAAATTAAGGTATATTAGATTGACCCACCCCTAATCTCGATTCATGACAAATTGAAATTAAACATCGTTATATATATATATATATATATATATTTTTTTTGATTAGAAATTAATACAAAATTTTTAAATATATACACACAATGTCGTTTATTTATCAAACTTTATGTTGAATTTAAAATATAAAATTTTATTAATAAGTTTATTTGGTTAAAATGTTGAACTTGTTAGTAATAACGTACATTCATCAAATTTTATGTTGACGAACTGATTAATTAGTATATTGATAAACATGATATATATACTCATTTATACTGAAATGAAGATTAACAATAAAAGTTGGTGTTTTACACTCATTACTAAAAATATATGAACTAAAGTATGCATGTTATGAATGTAAAATAATGTGTTACCTAATTCATAAAATGTAGTTTAAATCTTAAAACTATTTATCAGAAATTAATACAAAATTTTAAAATTATATAAATGTAATTTCGTTCATTTATCAATTTTTATATTAAATTTAAATTATAATTTTATTATCTTATTTGATTAAAATGTTGAACTTATATCGAAACATTGTACATTCATTAAATTTTATGTTGACATCAAAATATAAAACATTATTAGTCTAATTAGTTAAAGTGTTGTACTTATATGGTTAGGGTGTAAATTAGGGTTGCAAATGAACTGAGTCGAACTCAAGCTGGTTTGAGCTCGAGCTCGGCTCGATTCATTTTCTATTAAATTGGCTCGAACTCGAGCTTGAACAAGTTTGTAAGTTTGAGCTCGAACTCGATTAGAAAATTTTGAATTAAAATTAAGTTTTCAAACTAAAAGATTAAAATGAAGAAAAATAACTAAAAGTAGGAATTGTTTGCAATTTTAATGTTTTATTATAGTTTTCAAGTTTGAATGCCAATTTTTAATTTTGTTTCTTTTATTTCGGTATTATAAACTAACGATGTTTGACTGACTATGAAATGAAAAAACGTAGTAATCATATATTGATGATACACTTATATAAACAAGTTAACTAATAATGAACTTTTAGTGTTGCTTTATTGAGACGAACAATTAATCGAATGACTAATTAGGACTTAGGTGCATCGAGTTGAACAATAATCTCGACAACCTTATAAGAAGTTTCTGAAAGGATTAATGTCTCAACAATAACTTAAGCAACCTGATCTCGATATATTGATCGCGTAAAGAGTACCATTGGGTTTCATAACTATGTTCGAATTGGTGGGTCATTCTTCAATCGACCAGGCCTTACAATGGTGTAATGATTTCAAATTTCCTTATATACTTATCAGCTTGAAACTTAGCCACCAATATTAATCCAAATACATTTAGAAATATGTAAGCTGAATTGAACACTTAACTTATTGCATCCCCATTTATTGATATAAAACTTATAAGAATAAATCTATTTATACCCTATTTACTGCAACTAAAAGGTTTACTGTTCCAAAATTGCAACGAATATTTTCTTCTTTTCAGATCAACTCGTCTGAGTCTGATAGTTTTCTTTGATGCAAATTTGGATCTATAAAATCATATATTTCATTAATTAAGAAACCAATGGAGGGAGATGAGGACCAAATAAAATAAAGTACCAATGTAGTAATTTTGATGGTGGAAGAATGATTGTTGTGATGAGAGGAAGGAGCCTAGAACTTGTCCTGCAACTGTAGGGTATTTCTAGAATTGTCTATATGATTATAACTTCACCAATGCCCAACTTCCTACTTACAAAGTGAACTCCTTTCTCTTTTTGTCATGCAACTGCTTCATACGGTTCTAGGCTCTTTGTAAATGAAATTTCAAGAGTTGAAGTGTGGCTTCCCTTGCTGCTAATGACACATCCACCTATTCCACTCTAGTGTCTCCTACAACATATGGTGTGTGGATAGGGGAGAGTATCCGTATATTGCTTCGAAAGAGGTTGTTTGTATGGATGTATAAAAATTGGTGTTGTACCACCATTCAATGAAACTCAACCAATGCACACAATCTTTTAGAGTTTGGTTAACCATGCAGCGTAGATAATTCACTAGGAACTTTGTTGACAATCTTGGTCTGACCATCTGTCTGAAATGATAAGTTATGGACAAGGCTTGCTGATCTTCTTGTATCCTCCAGAATTCCCTCCAAAAGGTGCTCAAGAACACCTTGTCCCGACCGCTAATGATGGTTGTTGGCATTCCATGGAGCTTTGAAACATTGGCCACGAAGGTTTAATCAATTGTCCAGATAGTGAAGAGATGTTGTAAACTCATAAAATGGGTAATTTTCGATAGTTAATCTACTACCACATGTACAACACTTTTTCCTTTTGACTTGGGTAAGCTCTTGATGAAATCTATGGAGACCGATTCTCAAAACCAGTTGGGAAACGCTAAGTGCTGTAGTAGACCTTTGTATGCTGAATTATCTGATTTGTTTTTCTGGCACACTTCGTAAGTACAGACGAATTCTCTAATATCCTTTAGCATCCTAGGTTAGGAGTAGACCAGCTGCATCTTCTTTTGGGTGACTAGTGTTCCCAAATGACCCCTCTCTACTCCTAAATGCATTGTTGCAATTAAGGCAGTTATGAGCTCATGTTATCCGCCTAGACAACGCGTTTGTCTCCAGGTTCTCTTTCCCTCTTATATATTGAACCACAAAATATTATTTCACCAATTTATAAAGTCATTTCTTTTGGGCTGGGGTCTGCACTCTTTGTTTGAGTAGGTATTTGAGGGCTACATTACCTGTCTTTACAATGAACTGCTTGCACCTAAAATAAGATCTACATTTCTCCACAATAAAAGTCAAGGCCATCATCTCCTTCTCGTATGTGGATGATGGTAACTTCCAAGACACAACCGAAACGTCGACGCCACTTAATACATGGTCAAATAGACTTGGCCAGTTCAATTGCCTTGTTGATGAATGAGATGGGTCGTCCTTCTTACATCAATATCACACCAATTCTAGCTCCATTAGTATCAGTTTCCACCACAAAGGGAATTTTGAAGTTGGGCAGCGCTAGGACTAGAGGGGACAACATACACTGCTTGAATAACAAGAATGCCTCCTCGACTTCTTTATTCCATGCAAATTGTCCTCTTTTTAGTAGGGTAGTAAGGGGTCGGGCTATAGAACCGTAGTCTTGGATAAATCTCATATGATATCCGGTCATACCTAAGAATCCTTTCAATTGCTTAGTTGATTTTGAAATCGGTCATGTACTCATTGCTTCAAATTTATCCAGATCAATAGTCACTCCATTTTTATCTAATATATGGTCTAGGTAGGAAATTTTCTTACACCCAAAACTACATTTCCCTTGTTAAGGAATAATTTGTTCTATTGCAGAATTGAAAGGACTTAATGTAGATGGGAGATATGCTCATTCCAGCTCGGGCTGTACATCAGGATGTCATTGAAAAATACTAGCACGATCCTTCTTAGGAATGGCTTCAAGGTTGTATTCATTAAGCTTTGTAAATAAGATGGAACATTAGTTAGACTAAAGGGCATCACCATAAACTCGTATAGGCCTTCGTGAGTTCAGAATGTTATCTTGTGGTAGTCACTTGGGTGTATCCTTATCTGATGAAATTTAAAACGCAAATCCAGTTTAGAGAAGACTCTAGACCCGCGCAATTTTTCCATCAACTCTTCAATGATAGGGATAAGAAACTTATCCTTGATGGTTACTAAGTTCAGCCGTCTGTAATCGATACAAAATCTCTAAAATAAGTCTTTTTCCGAACCAGCACCACAAGAGCAGTAAAAGAGTTATGAATTCTTCTAATGACTCCCCTGTCCAACATATCATTAGCTAAATGTTCAATTTCTGTCTTTTGCAGGGCAAGATACGAGTATGAACGCAGACACACAACACAACATAATATCATAATCTGTCATGGTAAACACCTTCATGTTTGTTTGGTAATCTTTACCTTCCATAGATCATTTCAGATCTTGGCAGTAACTGGAGAAAAATATGTTGAGTCATCTACCACTCGAACTAACAACGCCTGGGTGGGCAGGATGTCATGGATTATGTTCTTCATTATCCTACTATTTATGAAGTTATGAGTGTTACATGTATCAATCAGAATCACCATTGAAAGGTTCCCAATCTTGCCAAGAATCTAGAGTGTTTGAAATGTTTTAGAACTGGTCAATGCATGTAAATAAATGAAATTCTCTTCCACTACCGTAGGCTGTAAAGTAGGATCATAAAAACTGGCTCTAGAGTGGGTGTTTGGAAATATGGTAAGTCTTCTTGATCATTAACCGAGACCATTAATAACTTTGATTTACTTTTGTGGTTAGGTTCCCACTTCTCATCGCATGTGTAATGTAGGCCTTTTTTTCTTTTTTCATTCATTGAAGCCGGGTCTAATTGCTTAATGTGACACATGTTTACGCTGAAAGAAGACGAATTGGATGAGCTTGGCTTGAAGTATGGGGTTTTATTGGCGCTTTACCTGGTTTAATATTTGTTGGTTTGGGTAGAAGCGGTGATTCAGCACTGTACAAGTGTCTGTTGCTCATCAGGGACCTATATGTTACTTCTTAGACATTTGCCATCGACATAGTTTCATTCAAGGATCCGAGAAATCACAGCCTGATATAGTTTGCGATTTCCTCCCTCAACCTAGACAAATAGTAGTCTATAACATACTCCATCGGCAATGTATACAGTTTTTTGGGAAATTGATATGTATCTGAGATTGTATTTTTGAACCAAACTAACATGTTTCAAGTTAATCGATTGTCTCATGGGGTGTCAAGTATGTAAGGCCTGAACTGTAATAAAAGGTCTCTCTTGAACACCTCTCATATCATAGATACTTTATGGTTGTTTTGTTGAAGATATGACCCATACCACATTTTTGTTTCACCAATGAAGTGAATGAAAGTAAATCATTAGTCATGTCCACCCTAAAGAACTGCTCAACGGATATAATTCATCCCTCCACATCTCACATCGAACCAATGGATATCAACCTTCGTGAGCCGAGTTGGAGGAACATATTGTTGGCCAAGATGGAAGGGTCTATTCGGGGTGGGCCATGGTAACATAATCATCATAGGGCTTAGCAAGAGTATCTTGTCTAAGACCAAACTTATCATCACCTTCTATGGATGTCAATCTTTCTTATGTGGCATTGAACTTCTTGTCCATATTATTACTCAATTTCGTCATGTTCCATTGCAAGGTAGCTTGCATAGAAGTTGATTATTGGGTTAGACATTCAATTAAAGTTTTAAGAGCATCCATCCCATCTTGCTATCGAGTTTCTATCATCCCAAAACTGCCTGCCTCAGATACCAAGTTGTTACGACTTAAATCTGTAACTTATGTTAAGCGTTCTTGATCTCAATAATCGAGTGAGAAATCTATGATCAAAATGCAACAGAAGAATTATGAGAAGAAAAATTTCAAGAATATATAGGAGAAGAGGAAACAAATATAAGAAAAGAATATTAATAGTAGAAAATACAAAATGAGATTAAGAAATTTCAAAAAGCTTTTGATATATCCCTACTGGGAAAGTGAGTTCAACATATATAGTAGTTGAAATACCTTAGAATATTCAGTTACAAATATTACAACAACTGCTAAAGAATTAACAAAAAATAGAATCAAAATAGAGTTATTAAACAAAAAATAGAAACTCCGCAACAATATCTAGCACAAGTGTTTAATTGGACATTGGAGGGTGTTGGCTCTATTCGGGGATCGTAACACAACCCTGAGCACATAATCTTCATCTCCCGAAGATGGAGCCTAGACAAAATTATGTGCTCCAATGCAATCAATCATTCCCATTCTCCATAACCCTGCTATTCAGATTAACATTTCATGAATGAAACATTGAGAACCCACTCCTCCTACTTTTAATTTTGTTTAATTTATTTTAGTAATATAAACTAGCGATATCTGGTTGATTTCATCTATGAAATGAAAAAAGAACAGTAATCATATGGTGATTATACACTTATCTGAACAAGTTAACTAATAAGGAATTTTAATGATGCTTTATTGAGTTGAACAATTGATCGAATGACTTGTTAGGACTTAGGAGCATCGGGTAGAGCAATAATCTCGACAACCTTATGAGAAGTTTTGAAAAGGATTAATGTCTCAACAACAACTTGAGCAACCTGATCTCTAGATATATTGACCGCGTAAGAAAAGATAGTACTATTGTAGTAACTTTGATGGTGAAAAACGATTATCCTGAAAGTAGGAAGATGTCGTCATTTTAAGAAAAGCATATAAAGAGAAAAAGAGGAGTGTAGTGGAAGAGATAGGGTTTTGACTTTTGACATTCCCTAATAAGATTCATTAGAGAATATGTTAAGGACATATAATTTTTTGAAAAAAAAAGTGAAAAAATAGGCTCAAAAAGTTCGACAAACCATGAAGTCAATATTACATGGTGTTCGACTCGAACTTTATCAATGTCAATAATAAGTTCGAGACATTTTTTATTTTACTTTTTTAATTTAATTGTTTTAAATTTATGTGCGGGTTAAGTCAAAATCCGACTCAAATATTTATTTATTTTCACGAAAAAATGTTAAAAAATAATATAATTATATATATAGAAGCAAATAAAATAAAATAAATTTAAGAATCCACAATTGTTCATGAGTGTATATATCCTTTCTCCCTTCGGTGGCAGAATCCAGAGAGAGAAAAGGGGATTAAGGGAGATCGTCGTCGGGCCCGGGGCCAAGTGGAGAGAGAATCTCTCTCCTTGAAGAAGAAGAAGAAGTACCTTACTTTGAGATCTCTCAGCCTTTGAATCTCTCTATTTCGCAACATTAAGGTGATCGCAACTCTATCAGGTTAGGGTTTCATCTTTTTACAATCGTTTTTCATTTCATTCATTCTTCTTTCTTTCTGTTTCTTAAGATCCAATTTCTATTTCCGATTTGCCCACTAGATATCATGGTATGTATGCTTTCTTCATACCCTTCAACTTTCATTTCTATTCTATAACATGTTCCATTGCTGTTGCTCTGTTCCATTTATTATATCTAATTTGTTTCAGTCTTATCATCATCATCATCTCTTGTTACTAGTTCTCTGTTATGTCTTTCAGATTTACAGTATGTCCTCAATCTAAAGTGACAAAGTTCTCTGTTATGTCTTTCAGATTTACAGTCAAACTGGATTATCAGTAAGGACCTTTGTTTATACAAATCTTTTTCTTCAAATTTGTCACAGAAATCAGATTATCAAATTTTTGTTCTTGCTTTCATGTAGTGTTCCTAAAGTCTTCTGCTATACAAATTCGAGATGATTGACTAATACTATGAATGGGTTTTATACCTGAATCATGTTTTCCAATTCTGTACATACCTTGGATTAGAGATGATTGTTTTTAAGTACAAATACACCAACAAAATGAAGTTGGAGCATAACCCATCTTGAGTAAAAATAAGAATGCTTGGGTTGAAATCATGATGGTCAAAACAGAAGTTGTCTTATATTCATTTATGTATTTGAACTGCAGAGAGTAGAAAAAGAATAAAGATGGAACATGATAAGACTGGATTTGAGGCTTCACCTGAAGGTCCCATTTTATGCATCAACAACTGTGGTTTCTTTGGAAGTGCAGCTACCATGAACATGTGTTCGAAATGCCACAAAGATATGATATTGAAACAACAGGCTAAGCTATTAGCTGCTTCTTCTATTGAAAACATTGTTAACGGATCAACAAGCAGCAACAACAACTTAAAAGCTGTTGTTGATGTTCAAGTGGAGGTTTCAATTGAATCTTCTTCTAAAGTCTTATCTGTGAGTCAAGGCTCTGTGTCTTCTGCAGAGATGGTGGCGGTTACGGAAGAAGCAAAGGGAAAGGGAGGGCCTAAACGATGCTTTACATGCAAGAAACGGGTGGGATTGACTGGATTCTTGTGTAGGTGCGAGAATATGTTCTGTGGGTCTCACCGATATTCTGATAAGCATGAGTGCCCGTTTGATTATGTTGTTGCCGGACAGGATGCGATTGCAAAGGCTAATCCAGTTGTCAAGGCAGATAAGCTGGATAAGATCTAATGATGATGATGATGATTGTTCTTGTTCTTTGTTCTTGTTCTGGTTTGTTTGGAGTTTGTTTGAGGGAAAAAGGATGAAGAATGGTTGGTTTGGTTTGGGATGTTTTAAGTTTAGTTTTTTGCACAGATTTTTATGTGTTTAATATTTTGCATGAAAGTTGTGGTTGGTGGTTTGTACTAGTTCTTGTGCTCAAACACTAAATCATGTGGAGATTGGAGAGACCATCATCTATATATATATATGAATGAATCTTATTCAATTGTTCTTCTCTCATAATCTCACAAGAATGATTCTATTTTTATCTTGTGAAGTTGATAATTTGAAATCAAAATTAGACATTATAAATTTGGCTGGATTGTCAAAATGGGGACTCTTTGGCAAAATCTTTGCAATTTGACATCTTTATTTGTCATTAATTTTAAATTAATTAGCGAAGTTTAATGACCGAAATTTCAAAAAATTAAGAATTAAAACTCTTACTTAGTTAAAATGTGGTAATTAAATTAGTGACATTGATTTTTTATCATTTATAATAAGTTAACATGGTTTGAAATTCGTTAAGACAAAATCTTATTTTTGTTAAAAAACAAATAACGAGATTTGGAAAAAAAAAAATCCAATGAAAAGCCCGAATTTAATAATTCGGCCAAATAAATTATATTTATATTATAAATTATATTTATTTGATATTAGGTGTAAAATGGAGAATTTATTTAGAATAGTTGGTCATTACATAAACATAAAATTGAACAAATTGTTAATTATTAACTTAAACTTGTAAATTTAAGAATTTATTAAAATAGTTAATAAATTAAATCAAATAAGAAGAGTTCATTATAAACTTTTCTTACTGAAAACAGTTAACAAAGTAGATCAAATAAGAGTTTATTATAAACTTAAATTTGTAAATTTAAGAATTTATTGAAATTATCATTGTTTTGAAAATAGTTCCTATCGAACTGTTTAGTAATTTTGTCACTGGCCATTATACTTTTCCATCTTCTTCCTCAATTTTTTTTAAAAATAAAACTTTTATCTTCACGGGGTTAAGCTCATAGCCTACAAACACACTTAATCATTTAATTAGGCGCAGAACTTATCGTCTGATGGGCTCAAACCCAAGACCTCATGGAGGCATGGGGATATCCACCTCTTGTTATCGCTAAACTAGGAAGGGATATCTATTTCTTGATATGCATTACAAACCATCAATAAACATTTTATGGTCAATTTCAAGATTTCAAATCCCTCACAAACAACCTTCTCATGTGAGATTCTGGTTCAAAGTGACTTATTAATCCAACATATAGTCATACCCAAGTATAAGTAAGAATTATGTTACTTCAAAATGATATGTTAAATATTAAACGAGGCATAATCCATTCAAATAATAGAAGCGTGTGTTTTACGTAATTCCCGAGGCCACATCCAACAATTGTCAAAAAGCGTTTGAATCAAATCAAAGAACTACAATACAATAGATAAGTTATATTTAAATTACATACAAAAAGAAGAAACTAAGAAACCATTTTTGCAAGAAACTCTATTTAATCTGAATTCAAAATAGAGAAATTCAAGCCCGAAGCTTAATACCTGAATCTGTATATACAATTGTCGAGTATAAAAATCTTCAGACCCTAAGCAGATCGGCGCGTAGCTCTAGCCAATAATGGATATTCCAAAGTTAGTTCCACAATCAAGTGTGTGAGATATAACTACAGTGAACTATGTTCAAGTGAAAAATGATGGTTGGATTAGAATTCTCAAACTTGAAGACTTATATTTTTCCACCACCAATCTTTAAGAAATATTTATTTATTTGTGTCTCGGTCCTTACTGTACTATCATGTGTGCACATATAATATATTATCCTTCTAAGCACATCAGATTTAAAGTAGGGTGTCATACATATCCTTCATATGGAGCAAGAACAGCTAGAGAACACCTCACCAATCAATCAGATGGTGTCCTAATAATATTATTCCTTTTACTAGATTGTACATTTTTCATTTTCGTATATTCTTTTACCAAATTCATTCTTCAAGATACATGGTGAATAATATTAATATAAAAGCTAGTTGCTGGATTTTAGATAGTAGTGCCAGTAGACATATATGTTGTGACGAAAAACATAACACATATTAAACTTGTTCATGTCTTTTTACCTGATAATACCACCAAAATCGTAACCCATACATGATATGTTTATCTTACAAAGAAGATAATACTCACAAATATTATGTGTATTCCCACATTTCATCATAACCTCGTGTCTGTTTCAAAATTATCAAAGGATATGAATTTGAAATTTATTTTTCACCCTAATTTATTTTTCACCATAATTTGAATTTGAATTTGAAAATTAACAATAATGAGATAGTTGATTAGGAGAGCTATTTGGAAACCTTTATTTTTTTTTAACAATTCTTGCATCCAAGTTAATCATAAGTCTAGTTTTAGTTCAGATTTCAGTACTTCTTTCATTTTCCTAAATGTATGTCATAAACGACTTTGTCGACATGCTTCAGTTGATGTCATCAAATATATCTATCCTTTCATTTCAATGTCAAAATCTGCTTTGCATGATGTTTTCGAATGTGATATTTGTCCGAAAACTAAACAACATCGGATTTCTTTCCCATCTAGATTTATAAAATCAACTTTTTTATTCCAGTTATTACATGTCGATATATGGGAACCTTATCAGAAAACTTCAATCATAAATACTCTTTTTATGCTAACAATTGTCGACAATTTTTTCCGATATATTTGGACATTTATGTTGAGTTTCAAAACCCAAGGAATTTCTATTTTTGAAAATTTTATCCAAATTGTACAAACTTAATTTAACAAAACTGTTAAAACCATTTGTACTGATAATGACACTGAATTATGTTCTAACTAGTGTCAAATGCTTCTAAATAAGTTTGGAATTGTTCACCAAAGAAGTTGTGTTTATACACTACAACAAAATGGGTTATAGAGAGAAAACACAAACATCTATTACAAATAGCAAGAGCTCTTGTTTTCCAATTCAATTTGAGAAATGATTTATAGCATTTTTCTATTCTTCATTCCACTTATCTCATTAACATTCTGCCTACTAAAATACTCAATTGGAAAACATCATATCTACTATTACATGGTAAGAATGCATATTATGCTTCTTTAAAGACTTTTGGTTGTAAATGTTATGAAACTAATACTTTACCACATAAAGACAAATTTGATCCAATAGCTTCTAAATATATCTATCTTTGTCTTAGTCATGGAGAAAAGACATATATATTGTTCAATGTTGATACTGGCTCAATTAATAGAGATGTTATTTTTCATGAACATGTTTTTCCTCCATTGATACTAATCATTTTTTAGAGTCATATTCCTTGTGTCTCAATTAATGGTGATATTGCTTTTCCTATTCAACATATTCCAGCAGTAACTCCTGTAGTAGACCATTGTTCATTGTCTACTACATCTTCACGACCACCTGATGCTCTAATTGATGATACTATTCCACATGTAATCCTCTTCGAAGTATTAGAATTAAATTTAAACCTGTGTGGATGCAAGATTTTGTTATGTCTAATTTTCCTAATCCAATATTACTTACAACAAAACCATTTACATCTCCACATACACCTAATACTTACCTTTTTCAAACTTCATCATGCAATACATATTTGATTTGCAGGAACCATGTTCTTATAGATAGACATCTCATGATTCTAATTGGAGGCATACTATGACTGTTGAATTAGAAACTCTAAAGTTGAATAATACTTGGTATAAAACTGATCTTTCTCCAGGTAAGACAGTCATTAGTTCTAAATGGATATATAAACTTAAGCTTCATCCTAATGGAACATTGGATAGACTACCATTATAGCTTCTCCTATATTGCTGAACTCGTAATGGTTCAAACATTATTAGCAATTGCAGCCTCTAAATCTTGGCATCTTCACAAACTCGACATAAATAATTCCTTTTTACATGGCGTTTTGGATGAAGAGGTTTATTTAAAACCACCACCTAGTTATGTTACTCTTAAACCTGGTCAGGTGTCAACTAGTAAAAAACCTATATGGTTTTAAACAAGCAACATGTCTGTGGCATATTGAATTCTGTAACAAGTTGCTAGCATTTGGTTTTAAACAATCTGCAGACAGTTGCTTATTTAGAAAATCTAGTGGCTCTAATTTCACATCATTATTGTTATCTGTTGATGATGCTCTTGTAGCAGGAAATTATTTATCAGAAATTCAAGTTGTCAAGAATTTCTTCACACATGTTTTACTATTAAAGATCTCGGTCGGTAAAATATTTTCTTGGTCTTGAGATTGCTCAATTACCTGAAGGAATTTATGTTAACCAAAGAATATACACTCTAGACATTATAAAAGACATTTGATTTATTGGTGCTAAGCCCTCCAAAACTCCATTTCCTAGAGGGCTCAAACTGCCAGCTAATGAAGGTACTCCCTTTGCTGAATCAGAACATTATAAACGATTAGTTGGTCGGCTATTATATCTAAACTTCACTCGTTCAGACATCACATATGGGGTACAACAATTAAGTCAATTCATGTCTCGTCCTGTGGAACATCATTGTACAGGTGCTACCCAATTAGTTAGGTTTTTAAAATTTGATCCCTCTCCTGGTTTATTCTATGTTAACTCAAATATTCTAAGAGTTTATGCTTTTGATAATTCTGATTGAGCTAGTTTTCCCTGACATTCATCGTTCCTTGAGTGAGTTTTGTATATTTTTGGGTTCTACTATAATCTCTTGGAAAACCAAGAAACAAACAACCGTCTCGAGATCGACTGTTGAGGCTGAATATCATAGTCTTGTTGTTGTTGTGAGCTTCATTGGCTCCAATTAGAAAATTTGTTGACTAATTTTCAGATTCAACCTGCCATGCATATTCCTTTGTAATGTGACAACAAAGCTGCTAAGGAATAAATTCAAGGAGGATTTCATTATACCTTCGTATGATAGCACTTCCAACCAACTGGCGGACATATTTACAAAGGCACTAAACCTTAATCTTTTTCAAAAACTCTCTCAAGTTGGGCTTGTTGGATTTCACTATGTTACAACTTAGTGGTGCTAAAAAATTATTTATTTATTTGTGTCTTGGTCCCTATTGTACTATCATGAGTGTGCACATTTAATATAGTATCCCTTTTAATCTCATCAGATTTACAGTAGGGTGTCATACATATAATCTCTTCTCCAACGGTCTCACATGGAGGAAGAACAGTTGGAGGTCGACACCTCCCTAATCATTCACATGGTGCCCTAACAATATTTTTCTTTTTACTAGATTGTACAATTTTTATTTCTGTATGTTCCTTTTACCAAATTCATTATATGTAAATACAATATTAACTCTAGTTGATTCATTTAGGTACATAAATAGAGGCTCATGCCTTATATGAAATGTAGAAGAAATTACATCATCCCATTGCTTTAATTGTTACAAATCTATAATCTTTCTAACAAGGTCATGAGAGTAACCAAACAAAGATGAGGAGTACACGGTAACAAACAAGATGAGGAGTACACGATAACATAGATGACATTTTAAGTGTAAAACAAACTTCGAATGGAACCAAGTTTTTGCTTAAGTGTAAAACAAATTCGAATGGAACCAAATTTTTGCTTAAATGTAAAACAAACTTCGAATGAAACCAAGTTTTTGCTTTCCCAATAGACAAATCGAATGGAACCAAGTTTTTCTTAAGTGTAAAACAAACTTCGAATGGAACCAAGTTTTTGCTTTCCCAATAGACAGAGTTCAATCTCTCAATGATCTAAATAAAATTCAGATGAAATGGAAAAGAAAAAAAAAATCTCAAAAATTTGATTGAAATTTAGGTACAAGAAAGAAAGGGAAAGTATTGGCTAACCTTTCCCATCATAAAATTTCGGTTCCGATTTCGGATTAACGGTTAACTGTTAAGTGTTAGGTCGTACCGGATTTTGACCGATTCGAAAGGTAAGGGCATTGAAGACAAAAATCGTACATATATCGCGATCGGACCGTTGGGCAGACCGTGTATTTTAAAACTATCAAAATTAGTTAACTATTTATTACCCAATATTAGTTATATATTTATATATATATATATATTAAAAAATAATAAAAAAAAATGAAATTAAAAAATATGTACATAATCATAAATTTTTTATTTAAATCTCTACGTTTTTTTATGTAATTTGTATAAAATTGTAAAATTAAAATTATTTATAATTAGTAAAATTAAAAAAATCTTATATAAATTTAAGAAACATATTTTAAAAGTTTACCTAAATTAAAATCAATATAATACAATTTTAATTTTTTTATCAATTAAATATTTACTCTAATTCTTAATAATATATATATATATATATATATATATATATATATATATATTTATTGTTCTATGGTGCCACTTAAAAAAAATCAATATTTTTATTTAAAAGAAATATAAATATTTATTTTTTAATTATATTTTATAAAAAGGTATATATATATATATTAAAAATAAAAAAATAAATCGTTTAAGTACAGTTGAAAACATTATATGAAAAGAAAAAAAAATAATACTCAATAATTTATCGAGCTCGTAAATACTCGAAAAAAACGATTAACTTCCGACAGTCTTTACACCTTTCCTAAACGAATCTCGGAAAAATCATAATAATAAAAAACAATTAACTCCCGACATTCTTTACGTCTTTCCTAAATGAATCTCGGAAAAATCATAATAATAGTATCATGAATAATACGCATCAAAGAAATACGATAATTAAAAGTTCAATAATTTTTTTTAATCAGATAATACATCAAAAATAATTTGGATAACAATCAAATATTTAGAAAATATAATTATGATATATATTTTAATTTATTAAATAGTAATTCTCATTATATTACATGTCTCATTTGATTTAAATTGTCATTCCAAATTCCAAGATAAATAAATAAAACTTATTTAAATAAATTCAAATCTTCCAAATTATATATTTTTACTAAAACAAAAAACAATTTCAAAATAATAATCTTGTTCAAAAACAAACAAGCCCTTATGATAAAATTTTAAAAAATGAAACAAGTCGACAAAATCCTTTAAACCTAGTGTGGGACCCACCACGTGTATCTTTTTCAGACAATCAATAACGTTAATAAATTTTATTTGACCGTTGAAGCTTTTTTTTCTCTCTCTAATAATCATAAAAAAATAATTCAAAATCTCTGTTTCTTCAGAAATTACTATAAATTTCATCCTTCACCCTCTTCTCCTCTCACAACAAATCTACAATCTTTTTCCAATCTTCATCTTCTTCCCCAAAACCATTACAATGGCAGCTCTAAGAATTTCAAGATCTGTTTTTCTTTCTATCTTCGCCGTGGCTTGTATCTTTTTGGCCGTAGTTGAGGCTCGTGAAGGTGACTTTTCTCCGGCTCCGGCACCGGCACCGGCTAGTGAAACCGGCGCCGGTTTCTCTGTCAGTTCTAACGCCGGCGTTCAGACGATTATCTCTCTTGTGTTCTTCTCCTTTATTGGGATCTTTCTTTAAGTGAGGTGAGGGTAATGGGATGTTTAATTTGAGATTATTATTATTGTTATTTTTAAGTTATTTAATTTAATTATTTGTTATTATGATGTAATTGAGGGTTCTTTTCCTTTAATGAAATTTATTTGTTTTATTTAAATTTGGCTCTAATTTCTTCTATATGCAAAAATAAGATCTTGGTTTTATTGTGATTTTAAGGTTTGAATCTAAAAAAAAATACAAATAAAATTGAGATGATTTGACAGGATTTCATAGTCTTAAGCATTTATTATCTAGTCATATTTAGTGAATTGTTAATTTGTTTTTATAAAAATATGACTTCCTGTCTTCCTCTAGATCCAATCTAAAACTCTTTTTCAGAAAAAAATCACAAAATAATGGGTATTTCAAAATCTCATTCAAAAAAAAATTATATAACATATTATTGAAATATAAGTTTATATTGACAAAAAAAAATGTTAGTTATAAAAGAAAGTATAACGGATAATAATTGCTTAAGACTATAACCATTGTTGCCTTATTGCCAATATTAGTTATAGGCCGAATAAGATAAAAATTAAAATTAAAAAGATCAAGGTTTTATTTTTTATTTTATTTTTTGACCCAATAACTCCAACTTAAAACGTGAATATTTGATTTTTGTATTTTTTTAAAAAAAATTGTGACTTAAAACTAATATAATGGATAATATACAAATTTTATTATAAAATATACAACTGTAATTAGCTTTAAGTACAAGATCTTTTTTTTACATTTAATGAAATTATTTGTTCTATTTAAATTTTGCTATAATATCTACACACAAAATAAGATCTTTATTTTACTGGTATTTTAACGTTTGAATCTCAACCAATTAAATGGTTATAAATTTTAACTTCATATATTTTTGTTATTTCTTAAAAAAAAAATACAAAAAATAAAAATTAGATGATTTGACAACATTTCATAGTTTAAGCAAGGTCTTGTTTGCATTTGATTTTTTTTTTTAAGAAAAATGATAATTTTGCGACGGTAATTTTTTTCTTATAAAAGATATTAATATATAATAATAAAATAAAATTAATAATTTAAAATAAATAATATTTTTATATTTTAATTAATAAACTAAGTAATGTAAATCATATCTAATGAATTTATTTTACAAGATATCTCAAACTCTATTTTTTTTAGAAACAAATCACAGAATAATGGGTACTTCAAAATTTTAATCAAAAAAAGTTTAATATAACACATTACTGAAATTTAAGTTTATACTGGGAAACAAAAATACTTATAAAAGAAAGTAACCATACCTTGTTTGGTATAATATAAGTTATACCACTAATGTTTTTAACAAATTTATATTATAAGGTATAAAATTGTAAGTACAAGATCTTGTTTTTACCACTTAATTTCTTATTTCTGATTATATTCTTTATTAATAATAGTAATATTCTTTATATATATATATATATAATATAATAATTTAACTATTACAAAAGTGTATTTATTATTATAATTTTTCTATAATTTAATTAAATTATAAATAATTATTTATATTTTATACAATAAGTTATAACATTTAAATTAAATAAATATAATTCACTGTTTATATTATAATAATTTTTTATTTTAATTTTTTATTAATAATTAAAATATTAAATAATAATGGTACAATAACTTATAATAAAAAATAAATTAAAAGAATATTAATATTTAAATATTCATAATATAAAATAATAACTCATAATTTTATTTATTAAAAAATTAAAATTATTTTTTATACTTACACTCCATTCTAATATCTATCATATAAAATTATAAACTATTTACACAATTTATACAAAAAAAATAAATAAATTATAATTCAAGTTAAGCAATAATAACCTTATAAAGTACTATATATTATTTATAAATTGTAACTTTAAAAATTGCATCTCATACCAAATTTTATTTAATAATATATAATTATTTCATTTAAAACACATTAGTTTGAAATAAATATTAGGACTAATTTTCCACATTAAAAATAAATTAATTAATATAATTATTAAAGAGTTGTATAATTTATAATACACTTGAATAAACCTAAAATAAAAAATAATTAATAAATATACAAAAGGCAAGACCCCCACCTCCATTAGAATGGAGGCATGAATCATCCTATCATAGAATCATATTATATTTTAAATGTGAAATTGCAATATTCTAAATGATGTATTCTTTTTATTTTATTTGAAGTTTAACTGTATTGACATTATCTTAAAATAACTTTTTTATTTATTATAATTATAATAATGTTTAGTTTTCTAAGGTTATCTTATTTTCTCGATAGGTAAACAGTTTCTATATGAACTAGCATGTATCTCGTGCATTTGTACTAATAATAATATAAAAAATCGTGAAAAAAATATTACGGTAAAAAATTTATGGGCGGGTCAACCCACAATCCGACCCAAGTATCCATTTACTCTCACATATATCCAAATTAAGCACAACTCTCGATCCGGCAATCCAGACCTTTTAAAAATTAAGCATCATTATATATATATAGATTAGTTAGTTAAAAAGTTGAACTTATATTGTTAAAATGTCACGCGTTTATCAAATTTTGGGTTGAATTTAAAATATAAAGTGTTATTAGTCTAGTTGGTTAAAAGATTGTACTTATTTTGTTAGGTTGCAAGTTCAAACCATACCTATAGCATTTTTAATTTTATTTTTAACCGTTTTAAGTTTATGGGCGGGTCAACCCATAATCCGACCCAAGTATCCATTTACTCTCACATATATCCAAATTAACTACAGCTCTCGACCCGACAATCCGGACACTTTAAAAATTAAGCATCATTATATATATTGAAATTATACTCAACTTTTATTTGGAAAATTATATAACTTTAGTAAAATATTTTTATTTTTGATTCTACTATGTACTAAAATTATATTGAATACAAATAATAGTTTTGTAACCTTCAAAAACTGATGAAATAAGATATTATAGAATAGAATAAGCCCTAAAATAAATTTAAAATTTTAATGTCTTTCAAATATAACATAAAATTGTTTGTAATTTTTTTTTTCGGATTAAGTATGTAGCCCGCAAACATACTTAACCATTTAACCAGCGCAGAATTTGCCGCCTAACGGGCTCGAACCCAAGAACTTAAGGTTGGTATCCACCTCTTATCTAAAAAAAAATTGTTTGTAATTATTAGGTGAGAAAAAATTGTGAATTTCAACATTTCTAAAAATATAAAATTATTATTTAGTCAACTTCTAAATATTTTTTTTTATACAAGTCCTAAGATTTTGTAAACTTTTGAAAGATTTAAAAAATGTGATATATAGTTTATGAAATATATATATAAAATATGATGTTTAATTTTTAAAGTGTCCAGATTGTTAGGTCGAGAGCTGTGGTTAATTTAGATATATATGTGAGAGTAAATTGATATTTGAGTCGGATTGTAGGTTGACTCGTCCATAAACTTAAAACGGTTACAAATAAAATTAAAAATGTTATTTGTATGTTTCAAACTTGCAACCTAACAAAACAAATATAACCCTTTAACCAACTAGACTAACAACACTTTATAATTAAGATTCAACACCAAATTTGATAAACGCGAGACATTTTAACAATAAAAGTTCAAATTTTTAACTAACTAATCTATATATATAATGATGCTTACTTTTTAAAGTGTCGATACATTTTAACAATAAAAGTTGAAATTTTTAACTAACTAATTAATATAATATATATATATATATATATATAATACATAATTTTTAAAGTGTGGAGATATTTTAACAATAAAAGTTCAAATTTTTAACTAACTAATATATATATATATATATATAATGATGCTTAATTTTTAAAGTGTCCAGATTGTCGGGTCGAGAGCTGTGGTTAATTTGGATATATATGTGAGAGTAAATGGATACTTGAGTCGGATTGTGGGTTGACCCGCCCATAAATTTAAAACGGTTAAAAATAAAATAAAAAATATTATTTGTATGTTTCGAACTTGCAACCTAACAAAATAAGTACAACCTTTAACCAAGTGTGATTGAGATGTGATTTGCCGATGAATAATATGTCGGTATCATTTGAAAATGGTTAAACAAATATGAATCAAATATTTGATTGACCAAAGTGTGAGGTCACAATGCTAATTATTAAAAAATATAAATCAAATATTTGATTGATAAAGTGAAAGTATAAAGTTACGAGATGAGAGATTCATTCGGAAAAAATATGTGATGAAATATGTGAGAAAATAAGTTGTTTTACCGAAGTGAATAAAATGTAGAATGAGAGCGTTTTATTTTTTATTTTAATATATTATTCGTTTTTTTTTAAGAATTTTAAACATTGAATACATATTAAATTTTCCTAGTTAATGTAATATATAAAAAACAAATTTTGATGCTTTATATTAAAATCTAAAAATAATATAGCAGCTTATTAATGGTTTTATTATAGATAAATATCACATTAAAGCAATTAAAGTAAAATTCCCTTAACAAAAGTTGATTCCTTAGTAAAACTAACAAGATTTTTATAATCATAATCCTAACTTTAATTTAAGGTTATTTAATGAAAACCCAAATACTATATATACCTTTGTTCTTTTAGTCCATATTTGTTTGACCGGGTATAAATACTTTTTTTTTAGCATTACATGAGTTAAATTAAAAAAAAATGTAATTATTTTATAAATATATTTATAACTAGGGCCGACAATCTTAAATCCGGTACGAAAACACGACCCGAATAAAAAAACATGAAAAAATCAGGTCAAAATAATTTATGTTTAGGTTCGTGTCAAAATCAGGTAGACCAATTTAACCTTATTAATAAACATGTTAAAATTGGTTCAATCTTAAATGACCCAAAATAGTCCCGACAACCCGTTTTGAACCAATTTTAAGTTGTTTAATAACTCGTTTATAATATTTTTTTATAAAGTTTTGTGTTTGACATTTTTTACTCGCTCACTCATCTTTTATAATTGAATTTGTAACTTAGCTTCATTATTTATTGTGTTAATACCATTTTAATTTAAAATAGAGATGTGATATTAATTACATCGAGTTAAATCGAGTTAGGTTCGAATTGAGTCAATTTCATCGAGTCAATCATATCGGGTTCGGATAATTACAAATAAACATACTAGGTTCATGTTAAATATTTTGACCAAATTATTAAACATGTCCGATTTAAGTTAGTATCACTCAACCCTTTAACTTGTCAATCCGAACCCGTAAACCCGAAAGTTTGTAATATTTTTTTTTTTTTGGATTGAGGAGGTTTCTCTCCACACAAACCTACAAAAAGCTCGAAGGTTTGCTTGCAGCAAACATCCAAAATTATCTCTTTCTTCTTCCTGTAGATATTCTCACCATATATATATATATTGCTTCGGTTGCATAATTTTCACTGGGGAGTCTGGACAAACGAAAACTTTCAAGTCTCTCTTTCAATTTCATTTCATTCCCGTACTAGTATAACTTCTATTTCCTGTTAACGCAAATCCTCAATCCTTGACTCTGAGACCGATCAACGACATCCTCCAATTGTTCTTTTCTTCAAACTCTATATCAAACCCTAGGAATGTTGTTTGCCCCACTCGATTAACCCTTTTTTCCTTTTACTTTCTCCCGGTTGTTGTTGTTGTTGTTACAATTATCATACCGGGCAGAAATCATCATGGATTCTCAAGTTTTGGTGGCTTTAGCTCTTTCACTGGTCGGTGGCTTCAGCACATCACTTGGTGAGTGAACTGATTCTGATTCCTGTGTTCTTGGAATTGAGATTATATGTGTACTTTTACAGCTGATTCTTGAATCCCAACACTTGTTTGATTTCTAGATGATTTATGCTTTGCTTTTGCAAAATGTCACACTAAGAATCTGTTTAGGCATCTGGGTTAACTATCTTTTTGTAGTTTGGATAGTTCTTAAGGACATAAATGAAGTTCTACAATGAAAACAATGGCCAGTCATCTAGTAAACATTCACCCAAGTAGATGAGCAGGAAGTGAAAGAAAACAAAATGCAAATAGCTTCTCTTAAATGGCTTCTATATGGTTAGATTTTGGAGATGTGAAATCCATTGATTTTGCTGATCTATTTATTGGCTTCTTCCTTCATTTGGAGATTAAAAATTAATGAACTAAATGAATCATTCTTATTCTTAAAACTGGAGAAGTACCATATGGCTATTTAACTAGGACTGGAGTCTCCAGGTATCTGGGTTATGATTTTACTTGTTTTCTGAACTAATAGTTTATGGTTGCATGTGGAGCAGGTGCTCTCTTTGTAATTCTCAACAAATCCCCCAATCTTAAGATGCTTGGGCTTCTACAGGTAAACCTTATTTTACAAGTTTCAATCCTCATATTGAAAAGAGTGATTTTTCTGACATTTGGATACAAATTACTGCGAGCGCCCGTGCCTGTTCAATGGGAATGATAGAAAACAATTCTAGATGTTAACTGAAAAGGATATGTTGGGTGTAATTTGGATTCACAACCTTTTTATTCTTTCATTTATTCAAGCTTTACCTTAAAAACTCAACTAGGGTAGCTCAGTGGAAATAGTCTTGCCTAAGAGGCCAAAAGTCTTATTGATCGAGATTCGTACTAAGAACGCCTTAAAGAAGTGAGGACATGACTTGTGGGGGTCGTGCTAGGCTTCCTCAAGAGAATAAACTTTGATTTAAAAGAAAAGGGAAAAACTTGACCTTACAAAATGAGAGAATATGTTGAGTGTGACATTAATAAAGAAAACACGATTAGAGCTTAATAGTGATATAAAATTCATATAGCTGAATTTAATTAATTGGTGAATGGCTTAGTTGGGTTCAGTTGTGTTAAGTTTCATTTATACATCTAGGTGCATATCAATTGGATTAAGTTTGATTTACACTTCTTTAGTGAGTGATCTTACAAAGGTAATGGTGAGGGTTTTATGTTTTAGTAATTTTGTTGGATGAGTTATCATGGAAGTTGATTTTATATATAACAGGTTCATTAACTTTGAGTGTCCTCGATGCAGGGTTTTGCTGCAGGCCTTATGCTTAGCATCTCTTTTTTTGACCTTGCACACAATGCTATTAACTCAATTGGCTTCTTGAAAGGAAATATCTGGGTAAGAAATATTTATCATTATTTAAACCATGGACAATTTTTTTTAAAGGTAGATTCATGATTTATCTGACCATAAGTTGGCTACCCAGTTCTTTTCTGGTGTGATTTTCTTTGGTATTATTGCCACTTTTATTCCAGAACCATCGCTTGCACCAATTCCAGATGTAAAAAATAAAAAGGTGATCAGTTCTTTTAATCTGCATCACGATGTAAATACACATTTTTTGGTTTGTCGTCCTGATAAAATAAACTAAAAATTTCACAAAGAACAGAATAATGGGGATGGGGGCAAGGACATGATGAAAAAGCATCGTCGTCAAGTTCACTATAGTGGAATCATCACAGCTGTAGGTCTGTTTTTTTCTTCTTTAATTCATGCTCCTTTTGCAGCCCATTTTGGTTGGAACTGTTCAAGTGTCAATCTGCTAATTGTTGGTTATTTATACCTTTTGGTATATTTTAAATATTTTTGGATATTCCTTTGTAACACACATACAAAGCGGATAATGTAGAAGTGATGCCATTGCCTGATTGTTGTTCCTATGGTTGTTTATTGAAGCAACATCTGAACAACGTCATCTCACTTCCGTGACTGTAACAGATCTAGGGTTTATTAGAGAAATGAGATGAGAATAAGAGAATAATATAGATGAGAATGGTTAGAGATGAGAAACAGTTTGTCTTTCAACATATAGCATCTGCTACAATTAACCTATCTACTTCCTCTATTTATAGTAAACTAATAAAATGTAATTAACAATAATTCTTCTACTAATGGACTAAGTCTGGTACATTACGTCTGACCCATCAACATCTATGTCCGTTACATGACCCCCACTTCAGTTAAGGTGTTCTTATTGGGAATTGAACTGACACCTCAACCTCTTAGAAATAGGAATCAAACTTCGACAATACGTTCTGAGATACTTCTTTAATATAAAAGTTGACCTTTCTTTTTATTTTTTTTGGCAACCATCAAGTTATGTTTTGTTTCTATTCGGATAAATAGTGAAGGTGTAACACAGTGCATATGGTAGATGCTATTTATGTATACAGAGTGTTGAACCCTACTATAAGATCAGTCTCTTTATTTTATCTCCTTGTATTCTTGCGATTATGTGAAGATTCATATGCTTCTTTAAAGAGTTGAAATCTGAAGTTCTGTACTTGAACTGTCTATGCAATGATCATGATAAATTGTTTTCATTAGTCCGCTCATAGCTAAAACGGATATTTATATTGCAGGCATAAGTTTGCACAATTTCCCTGAAGGCATGGCCGTATTCCTTGGATCGATGAAGGTATTCATCATTTTTCATTAATTTACTGCAGTAATAACCTGAGAATTTTATGTTTTAATGATACCTTAGACAAAGCAGCGATTACCACCCGAAGTCCATGATTTACGATACTAAAAACGTAACCATATCCCATATTTCACACTTAAAAAGTCATTTATTATTTGTAATTTCTCTAAATCTCCACAATTTTGATACCCAATGGCCTTATCATTGTACGTCGCAATGGCCAGTATTAATCCCAGTTAGAATTTAAGTGGTAGCATATATTAATCATAATACATCTGAATGGTTTCTTCCTTTCTAGTTATGACAATGTTTGTCAGCACTTACACTCAACATAACGTATGATAAGTCAGATGTGTGGTTTAGTTTAAGATTTCACTCTTATATAGACCATCTACTTACATGGAAGATTACCTGAAGACACTGTTATTCAATATTATATTTGAATACTTGCAACGTAATATATACTATTTAAGAAAATTGAATAAGGAAATCATTGAGATTTACATTTCATGAAAACTATGATTCTTAGCTAATCCGCCCCTTCAATACGGTGATATACATTCTTGAATTGAAGAATGAGAAACACTATTAAGTCTAGTTAAATTGGTTTAGTGTGTTTACGAGCTACGAGTTTAACCTGGAGGGATTAGTCGCACTCTAAAGGAGTTGCGGAACCTAGCGTTCTAAAAAAAGCACTATCACAATATAATAGTGTGATATTAGGAATGTTATAATTCCATTAATCAATTACTTCATTTCGTGCAGGGACTTAGGGTGGGTTTGAACTTGGCTCTGGCCATTGCTTTGCACAATATTCCAGAGGTATGTTTGTTTAGTATTTTATTATGTAAACTAGGTCTTGTATAATTCCTGGTTCTGACATTTCATATTTATTCTTTCTCAGGGTGTTGCTGTTGCACTTCCAGTTTATTTTGCAACACAAAGGTGAGAATTCTAAGATGCACATTCGTTTATCATTTGGGCAAGTTGTACTACTTATGTTGATGCTAGGAAACATGAAGATTGATAGTTTTTGCAGTAAATAGAAATTTTCACAATCTCGTAGAGTTTGTCTCATTTTTTGTTTGTAAATTATGATCTTAATGATGCTTTCGTTGTTTAATTTTACATTTGTAATGCTTTATAGTAAGTGGCAGGCATTCAAACTGGCCTCTCTTTCTGGCTTTGCCGAGCCCCTGGGCGTAATTATTGTAGGTAAGAGGCTTCTCTATATTGTTCTATAAAATAGGAATGTGTTTATACAATCATTTACTGTGATGTCTCAACACAATAAATATGAACTACTCATAAGAGTGAGACTAATAGACTATAGATACCTTTATGGGTACCTATTGAACTTGGGCTGTAGTGACTCAATGGTTTGCTCGGGTATTTAATATTTATAGTCTATTTCTTAATGGGTACCGGGTTCGAGGCTTTACACTTACAAAAACCCATCATCAAGTTTTAGTTGATATTTTGAGTTCTTATTATAGTTGAATGTCTCATATTGCAGCTTATCTGTTTCCTAGAAGCTTGAATCCTGAAATTCTTGAGGGCCTTCTTGGATCAGGTCATTATTATTATTATTAAATTTTTATTTCAACTTTTTTGATTATTTGGTATTTAGAATTTTGATCATATATGCAGTTGGTGGTGTAATGGCTTTTCTAACGTTGCACGAAATGCTACCTCTGGCTTTCGATTATGCTGGGCCGAAGCAATCTGTGAAGGCTGTGTTCTTCGGAATGGCTTTCATGTCTGCAAGGTAAAAAAATATGTTAATCTTACGTTAATTGGTTAATTGTCATCGTTTTCTTATGATTGACTGATGGTTGTTGAATGTTGTTTGCAGCTTATATTTTCTTCAAACAAGCTTACCCGAGGATATGAGTTTGTAGAAATGGAGTTTTCTCGCAATTCTAGTGCCATTACGGTCTGATTTCATTTGAAAATATGTTATAGTTGGAACAGTTTGATAAAATTTTATGTAGATTCTAAATAAGTAGTTGTTTTTATTAATCAAAACCTAAATCTTTTCATTTTAATATGCTTATTTTTTATATTGATCTTGTTTCAATTACTTCTCGTGTTGATTAAATATTGTCATGATTTGTATTGAAATGGTTTGATTTTCATTATATCTCTTAATGGGATTTCAATATTTAAAAGAAAAAAATTATTAATAACAAAAATTATTTATGGTAATGGATTTTGTTTGACCATGTTTTTGTAATTCTATTTATCATAGTTTTGAACCAAATCCTAATAATCTGAATTATTATTGGTTTTATATAATAATAAATAATATAAAAATAACAAAAAAAATGCATCAAATTAATTATATTATTTTTTTATTTAGATAATAAATTAGGTTTAAATGTCTTTCAATACCAATTTAAATCGTTTTTTAGTATAATAAAAATAGGATGAAATGGTTAAGCAAGAGGTGGAACTTAGACATTCTGAAATTCACAATGTACCTGCATGAAATAAGAAAAAAAAGGGGAGAGAAAGAGATTGATTAGTGTGAAAAAAAAAAAGTTAAAAAAAAAATATAAACCCGCTAGATTAACCCGGGCTTCCGGATTTCCGGTCCAACCCGGTCGAGTTAAACAGGGTTGAATTCATTTATGATATTTTCATCAACTCAGCCCGGTTTGACCACCAATTCACCGGGTTTGCCGGTCCGAAACGGACCGGATTTCAAAACTATGCTATTTATAATATAAAATCTAAACAATCAAGGCCTAAGTATACTAAATAGTGTTCGGATTATTTGAATAATTTAAATTATTCAAAAAAATCTTGTTATGTTTTTAAAAAATTTGTGTTTTTGAATAAAAGTATTTAAAAAATATTAATATATATATATATATATATATATATATATATTATTTAAATAAAGAAAAATTCATTTATAAATTACTATATAAATAAAGATTGTGAATTTTTAAAAATGATTTAACTATTCCTAACAAAAAGTAGTTGATATAAGTTAAGTATTTTCCCTAAATCTAGGCATGGTTTTTAATTTCTCTTAAATATTGTTTTAATTTTGAAAATAATTGACATGGTTTCAATTTCTCTTAAATATTGTTTTAATTTTGAAAATAATTGACATGGTTTCAATTTCTCTTAAATATTGTTTAATTTTGAAATTAAATTTATATATTAGTAATTAATATTAGTTATGCAAATAAAGTAAGATTTGTTAAGTTTATTTGTATAAAATATAGATTTAATTTTAAACTAACTATTTCCTTAATAAAAAAAAATTAGCATATCCTTAATTTTCTGAGGTTGTTTTGTTTTACAATATAAAATCTTATTTTTATGATTATTTAATTTATTAGACAAATTTAATTTTTTAAATATAAAAATATTATAATAATTCACTCTATCAAAATTTTAAATAACCTAATTTTTCATTTGAGCATTTTTTAAACTTAACAGAAATAAGTCTGTCAAACACTCTTAGAGCTTGGGTTATTTTTTTTTATGAATTATGTAAATAAATAATTTTTCTTTGAAAATGTTTTAGAAGAGCTATTTATTTAATACCATTTTGTATATTACTAGGTATTTAGATATGATTTTAATTTTTACTTATTGATTGAGTACTTAATTTGTGATTATTATATTAAAATATTTTAATATTTATAGTTATAAGTTAAATGATTTATTAGTTAAAAGGATAATGATAAAATAGATCTATTTTTTAGAAAATTGAAAAAAAAATCTTGTCAATAAATTTGATTTGAATAAGTCTAGCCATCCTAATTCAATAAAAATATTAAATAATACCATAAAAACTAAAAAAAATCATGTTTTATTTAATTTATTAAAATATCTTTTTACATGATTTTTATTATAATATATATATTTTTAAATATGGCATAAGGGAATTTTCAAATTGGTACGTAGTAAAAAAACCAACCAAATAAAATGCACCGTCTCTCCCAATTTCATTTCAAAAAAATTAATAATATATTTTTTTTATTAATAAATAAAAATATATTATAATTTCAAATAACTTCAAAATTCAAATATAACTAGATTCACGTTTAAAGTCTAGATTTTTATTTATTTTTTAATTCTTTATACATTGAGCCTACTTTATCTCCTTATTAGTTTTGATCTATTTATTTCAGGTTTACATGATCAAATTTCTATATACAAATTTTGTTTAGGTTGAGGTATAACAATGGTTAAACTCAACTACATAAATAAAAATTTCTCGGAAGAACATATAGTTCTTTATCGACAAATAGATTTGCAGAAGACAATAACAAAGAAGAAGTTATATCTTATCCTCGATCTCGACCAAACACTTCTCCACACAATCACCAACGTAACAAATTTCGATAGCGACGAGATGAAACAAATCATTTCAAAAAAGACTTTACAGAAGAACATCTTCTTTGTCAGAGACCTACACATGGTGACAAAGCTTCGACCTTTCGTGTTTGATTTCTTGAAACAGGCCAACGATTTGTTCGAGCTCTATATTTACACGATGGGCACTAGAGATTACGCAAAAGTAATGGCAAGATTGATTGATCCACATGGAACACTTTTCGGATGGAGGATAATTTCGCGCGAAGATTGTACGATACCAGGGAAGAAAGGACTTGACGTTGTACTTGCAGATGAGAAGGCAATTTTGATTGTAGACGACACAATTTCGGTTTGGAGTAATCATGAGAAGAATTTGATTAAAGTTGATGGTTTTAATTTTTTTGGAACGGGTAAAGATATGGAGGAAATAGAATCAAAGGATGATAAATTGGCAAATGTACTTTGTTTGCTTAAGAAGATTCATGCTAGGTTTTTTGATATTGAGATTGATGTAACGAAAGTTATTGATAGAGATGTTAGAAATTATTTAAAAGAAATAATTGATAGAGATGTTAGAAATAATTCGAATGTCCCTCGAATGTAATTCTCTAGTTAAGGAAGAAAGAATATTTTTGAATATTTGAGATTCTCTTGTTTTTCTATATCTCATTCTAATTCACAAAAGATGTATTAATTATATCATGAATTTTGATAAATTTGGGATGAAATGTTTCAAAATCATTATATTATATTTGTAATGTGTTATCAAATTATGCTGAAAAAATATTAATGGATATATGTAACTTTTATCTTCTTCATCCCTTTAAAACCTAATAGTATATGTAACTTTTATTAATAATTTTAGTTATTAGATATATATTAGTTGATTGATTAGAAAATAAATTAAAAGATTGTAAGTGTTTTATAAATTATTTAATTTTTTAATTGCCAAGCTTTGATTTAGTTAGATATTTTTTTTTCTAAATCAATGCAAGTTTTCAATTTTTAGTATTGGATTCTCTTTTAAATATTGTTTTAATTTATTAATTAAATTAGAAATCTATGAATAATTAATATTAATTATTTGAATTTTAATTTATTAAACTATTTATAATAATGTTAGTTAATAATTAATATATATATTATTTTTCAAATTACAATGGGGATTTTCTGAAAACTCGTGGAGAAAATAAAAAAGGTAAAGAAAGTGAAAGTATAAGGGATAAACAAACAATAGAGAATAATCTGGGGATCAATTTAACAATTTAAGCTTCATTTGCAATTTCTGAATGGAGAGGGGAAGAAGAATTCAACTAGATGGTAGGGTAAATAAATAAATAATTATTAATTTATTAAATAATCCAAAATCTTATTTTATATATTTATTTAAAGAAATTGTTTTTTCCTTTCATAATCTAAATTATTTGACTTTAAATACTTAGAAACAGAAAAACCTATAAGTATTAAATATCAAATAAAATATTTATTTATTTAATATTAAAACAAACAAATTAAAATGTAAAAAATAGAGAAATCTATAAAAATAATTTATATTAATAATGTTAAAAACAAAATAAAAAGCAATTTTAAAATTATTAATTAAAACCTTTTCATTTTAAAAGAAATGAGTGATATATTTTTATTGATGAATAAAATATAATTTTAATTAATTTCAAAATTCAAATTAAAAAATTCTAAAATCTTTATTATAAACTATAAATTTTATTCTCTATTTCATTATTCATTCTCTACCAAAAAAAAAATAACCAATAGAATTTCGAAAGACAAACTATACTAGGAATGTCGAGAGTTGAACTCAATTATATAAATTAACATTTCTCTTTTTCAATAGAAGATATGGCTCGATACCAATACCGACGAATCGATTTGAAGAATAAAATCAAAGAGAAGAAGTTACATCTTATCCTCGATTTCGACCACACCTTTCTACACACAATTAATATTGAAATTTTTGATAAGGACGATATGTCAAAAATCTTTACAACAACAGGTTTACAGAAAAATCCCTTCTTTTTCAATGACTTTAACATGGTGACAAAAATTCGACCTTTAGTATTCGATTTCTTGAAAGAGGCCGACAATTTATTCCAACTTTGGAATTATACAATGAGTAAGAGAAATTACGTGAAAAGAATGGTAAAATTGATTGATCCAAATGAAAGATTCTTCCGGTGTAGGATAATTTCGCGGGAAGATTGTACAATTATGGGAAAGAAAGGACTTGATGTCGTATATGCAGACGAGAAGGCGATTTTGATTGTAGACGACGTTGTTTCGGTTTGGAGTAATCATTTGAGAAATTTAATTAATGCTAATAGTTTTAATTTCCTTGGGGTTCGGTAAATATATGAAGGAAAGAGAATTCAGATTATGAATTGTCAAATGCACTTTATTTGTTTAAGAAGACTCACAATTTTTTGATCATAAGATTGAAACAACGAAAATAATTGATAGAGATATAAAAGATTATTTGAATTTTGCGATAGAAGAAATATTTTCGAAAATGTAATGTTCTATTTTTAAGATTTGATATATTCTTAATTTTATTTGTATCTAACTCTAATTTTTAAAGAAGTAGTTTATATAGTGAATTTTAATACATTTTGAATAAAATATTTTGAGATCATTATATTATATATGTAATTTGTAGATCAAATTTAAAGGATTTTAATGGTGAAAATGATAAATAACACTTGTCGCTTGAAAAAAATGTATTTATTTTGAGTTACTCATTATTCATACATACCCTCATCAAATATAGAAAAATAATGCGTGCTCTATTTTGATTTAATGGATTGGAGTGAAAATATTTTAATCGGTTAACTTGTGTAAAAGAGAAATAAAAAATGAAAGAACTACTTATTTAATCATATATTTTTTATATAACTAGATATGTATATATATATGTTTATTAAACTCGTTGAATTTATAACTTTTGATCTTCTATAAATCATTCTTTTATGATTTAAAATATCTTAATGAGTTTATAATAAATACAATGAAAAAATTATATTCAAATGACATTGTAGCTCTTTAGAGTTAATATAAAATAATAACATACTATTCACCTGTCACATTTTTTACATAATCTCAAATATAGTCAATATAATTATTGTTAATTAAAAAACATTGAGTAAGCAGTTGTGGATGAATGCAACTAATTTTATTATTTTATTTTGAAGATTTGATATATATTTTTAGTTTTATTTGCATCTTACACTAATTTATAAAAAAGTAGTTTATATAGTGAATTTTAGTAAATTTTGGATAAAATATTTTGAGATCATTATATTATATATGTAATGTGTAGATCCAACTTAAAAGATTTTAATGGAGAAGATGGTGGAAATATAGTTGTGCAATAGCATTTTGTATTAAATTATGATCTATCTTGTTATCTTGTGCAACCTAATTATATATGTAACAAATTTAATTATTTTTAAGAGTTATTAGACGCTAAAGAGAATAAATGTAATGTAATAGAAACTAGCGTGTAACTAGATGTATTTATCTTGAGTTACTCATTATTCATACATATCCTATAAAATTTAGCAAATTAACGTGTGCTCTACTTTGATATTTTGAAATCGAAATTTAATTGTTAATTTGTATAATGTATATAAGAAAATCATAGTGGAGAAAAAGACGAAAACAATTACTTATTTAATCACATTTTGTATATAACTAGGTATGTATAGATAATTTTATAACGCGTGTGAATTTGTATATACATTACACAAATTAACAATGTATATATGTTAATCTTACATTAATTGATTAATTGTGATCGATTTATTATAATTGATGGTTGTTAAATGTTATTTGCAGAGCTTATATTTTCTTCAAATAATTTTATCGAAGATATGAGTTTGAAGAAATTAAGTTTTCTTGGTTTTAGTGAAAATAAAGAAAATAAAATTGCCTGCCATTTCGACCTAATTTCATTTGAAAATCTCTTAAAATATATTATTAAAGCTGGAAGTTGGAACAGTTTGATAATTTTTTTTTTATGTAATTCTCTAATTCCATGAATGATAAAATAAATGGGTAATTGATTTAGTTGTTTTTATTAATTAAAACCTAAATATATTTATTTTAATATTTGCTTCTATTTTATATTAGTTTTGTTTCAATTACTTCTCATGTTTACTAAATATTATTATGATTTGTATTGATCGAACTGATTTGATTTAAATTATTTTCCGACTAAAATATTGGTTTCAATATTCTTTTTTTTTATATAAATTAAAATGATTAATAACAAATATTATATATGATAATGGTCCGGTTTTGTTTGAATAATTTAATAAATTATTTAAATAATCTTGATATGTTAGATTAAAAAAAAACGTTTTTTTAGATAAAATATTTAAAAGATATTAATCTATATTAAATAAAACACAAAATAAGGAGTATTTATTTATAAATTATTAATTGTGATTGGTTACATGATGGTGAATTTTTAAATATGATTTAACTAATTAAAATTCCAATAAAATATAGTTGACTAGTTTTCATAAATCTAGGCTTATGTTTTTTTAATTTCTCTTAAATATTGTTTTAAAACTGAAATTAAATTTATATATTATTCAATTTAATCACCTATTAATAATTAATGTTAGTTATGCAAATAAATTAAGGATTTGTTCAGTTTATTTGTATAAATATAGAATAAAATTTGAAAACTAACTATTCCTGTAATACAAAATTTAACATATCCTTAATAATTATAACTCAGTTAGAAGAGTTTTTTGTTTGGGAGGTTGGTTTAATTATTTTTTACAAAAAATCTAAATATAAAATCTTGTATTTTTTTAATCATTTAGTTATTTAATTTATCAAATAAATATAAAAACACTCATATTTAATTTATATAAAATCAAAATTTTAAATTTAAAAAACCTTATAATAATTCACTTTATTAAAAATTCTAATAACCTAATTTCTCACTCAACAAACTTTTTAATGACAAAATTATGTCCAAAGATTAGAGTTAATTAGTATAAAATAGTATATAATTCACCGTTATAATTGATTGTTACATGCATGATCTCAAATATAATTACATTTTTTAAGGCATATAATTTTAATCATTTTAAAATTAACAATAGGGAATAATTTGGGGAGCATTTTAGATATTCAAAAGCTTCAATTGTAATTTGTAAATGGAGGGGAAGAAGAATTAAAAAAAAAAAAGAAGAGTTTTTTTATTATAAAATATTAAATGGAATAAATATATAATTTTTTTCATAAAAATAAATAGTAAATATTTCAATATCTTAGTTGATAGGTTGAATAATATGATTATTAGAAAATAAATAAAAAAGATTGTGAATGTTTTATAAATTATTTGTATTTTAATTGCAAAGCTTTGACTTAAATTAACTATTTCTCCTAAAATGAAGGCATGGGTTTATGGATTTTTTTCCTAAATATTGTTTTAATTTAATAATTAAATTAGAAATCTATTCATAATTAATATTAATTGTACAGAGTAAGACTATGTTCGTCTTTAAATAATTTTTTTTTTTTATATTTATTGAATAAAGAAAATATTTTTCCTTTCATAATCCATACTATATGACCATAAAATACTATTAAATCTAACAAAGTAAAAGAAAAACTTAACTATATATTCATTAAGTATCAAATAAATATGTATTTATTTAATATTAAAACAAACGAAAATGTAAAAAAATAGAGAAATCTAAAAAATAAAATAAAATAAACAATATAAATATAAAAGGTAATTTTAAAATTATTAATTAAACCCTTTTCATTTCAAAAGAAATTAATTGTAATTATTAATAAAATAAATTAAGTGATTATAAATTTAAATACCCTCAAGATTCGAATTAGAAAATTCTAGAATTCCTCCTTTAAAATCTAGATTTGTTGGTGTCATTGTTCAAACTTCATTTATCATTCTTTCATTCTTTATTCTTCGATCTTCATTCTTCAATCTATAAGCTATCTTCAAAGAACAAATTTTGTTTACACTATAAAATGTCGACAGTAGAACTCAATTATATAAACCAACATTTCTCTCTTTTAGTAGAAGAAATCGTACGATACCGACAAATCGATTTGGAGAAGAAAATCAAAGAGAAGAAGCTATATCTTATCCTCGATCTCGACCACACTCTTCTTCACACAATCGACATCAAAAATTTCGACAACGACGAGATGGGAGAAATCTTTACAACAAAAAGTTTACAAGAAAACCTATTCTTTCTCGAAGACCTTAACATGGTGACGAAAATTCGACCTTTTGTGTTCGATTTTTTAAAAGAGGCCAACAATTTATTTCAACTATGGATTTACACAATGGGTTCAAGAAATTACGCTAAAAGAATAGCGAAACTGATTGATCCAGACGAAACACTCTTCGGGTGTAGAATAATTTCGCGAGAAGATTGTACGATTCCAGGAAAGAAAGGACTTGACGTCGTACTTGCAGACGAGAAGGCGATTTTGATTGTAGACGACACTCTTTCGGTGTGGAGTAATCATGGTAGAAATTTAATTAATGTTGATGGTTTTAATTTCTTTGGTGCGGGTAAGTATATGAAGGAACGAGAATCCGATGATGATGAATTGACAAATGCACTTTATTTACTTAAGAAGACTCACGCCATGTTTTTCGATCCTGAGATTGACATAACGGAAATAGTTGATAGAGATGTTAGAGATTATTTGAAGCTCGCTCTAGAAGAAGAAGAATGAACATTTTCAAGTTTAATGTTTTATCCAAAAAAAATCAATGTCTTGATTATATCATTGTATTATATATCTCGTCTCGCTTATTTTATTCGATTTCCTGCTTCGAGTGAGTTCCACCCAATGATATCCCACCAATCTTTTCCATCTTATATGTAATGTGCCTACATAATCATTTAGGCAACCTAATTGTATATGCAACATGTTTTTATTAATAATCTATTTTTTCGAATTATTAGAAGGTAACTATTGTTAATAAAATGCAATAGAAACTTTAGTGCAACCAAAAATATTTAGTTTGAGTTACTCATTATTCATATATACGCCCATCAAATTTAATAAAATAAAGCGTGCTCAATTTTGAATTAATGCATTGAAGTCAAAATATTTTAACTATTAAATTTTGTAATGTGTATACCAAGAACTTGATGGAGAAAAAAAAAACTACTTGTTTAATCACATTTTGTATATAACTAGGTATATAAACATTTTTATTACGCTTAGAAATTCTCAACTTTGATCTCTTATATATTATTTTTTTCATTTAAAATATCTCAAAAAGAGATGATAATAATATAATATACAAGCACTATTACATGATATCAAATATAGTCAATATAATTCTTGTTAATTAAAAAAAAAAAGTGAGTAAGCAAACTAGTTGTGGATGGATACAGCTGATTATTTTATTATTTTATTGATTTAATCTAATTATTTGAGTGTATTAATATTGTATTATTTTTTTAGAAAAACTCATTTTTTTAAGGGTTATAGTTTTAATTATTTTAAAATATCATAAACAAATATTTACCATTATAATATCTCGGTATTGTTGTTACAATTATAATTTAAATTAAAATAAATATTTAGAAAGTAAAATAAATATTTAATTTTTTTATGACCAAGTTTATTTTTAGGGTGATTAGCATTATCCCTCAAAATATGACTCCTTAAAATTAGAATGTTAAAAAAATTAAATTTAAAACTTTTAATTTATTAGTTATAAATAATGTTACTTAACAATTAATATATTTATATATATATATATATATATATATATATATATATATATATATTATTTTTCAAAGGTATAATACTCTATATACATTTAATTATGTTTTAAATATTTATTTATACATGATTTTGTTTGAAATTGTTCATTATATATTTATTTTTGTTTGAAATTGTTCATTATATATTTAACTTTGTTTAAAATTGCTCCTTATACATATATTTTTGTTTAAAATAGTTAAACTTCTCTCAAGGAGTAAAAATGAAAAACATAACTTCAGGTATAAACATTTCTTATTTTATAATCGAAATTTAAATCCTCTTGATATTAATTTGAAACTATTGATCACCTAAGTTTTCAACTAGGTTGTATTTCTCGGATTTTGATTAGAGCATATTTTGATTAATAAACTCATTTCGTCTTCAAATTAATAGTCAGTCGATTTAAATATATTGCAGGTTTTATATTAAAATATTATATTTTATATTTCATGATTCATATCATATTATTTATATCGATATTCTTTAGGTTTTATAGATGATTTTAAAGACATAACACACAATATTTAAATATGGAGAAGACGAATGAATAACAAGTTCGTCATCGTCTTAGTCTAGAATCGTTGTCTGAAAATAAAACAAATCACATGCGCCGTTGTTTGAGAATGAAGTTTAGGAAGTAATTTCAAAACAATTGTGAGAGTCTACGGTAGTACTTAGAATATATATATATATATATGGTAGTACTTAGAATATATATATATATATATATATATATATATATATATATATATATATATAAAAGAGGAATTTGTGCATATTTTGATTAAGCATTCTGGACCAAATGGTCAACATGTATGCATGATCTTCGAATTCTTGGGTGATAATCTATTAACCCTTATAAAGTATTCAAACTATTGTGGCATTCCAATAAACAAGGTTAAAGAAATTTGCTTTCATATTCTTACTGGACTCGATTAATTGCATCGCCAACTTTCAATCATTCACATCGGAAAAACTATTGTTAGGTTAATTTGAAATGCAAATTTGTGGATTTAGGAAATGCTTGTTGGACGTATAAAAAATTTACATCTGATATACAAACGAGAGAATGCAGGTGTCCCGAGGTTCTTATTGGATCTAGATATTGAACTTCGGCTGATCTTTGGTCGTTGGCTTGTATTTGCTTTGAGCTGGCCACTGGTGATGTCCTTTTCGATCCTCATTCAGGTGACAACTATGATAGAGACGAGTAATTATACACTCTTTGAATACAATTTAAACTACTTTTAGCTCTTAGACTTGATGAATAATCCCTTTATTGTGTAGGATCATTTAGCACTGATGATGGAGCTTCTTGGGATGATGCCACTCAAGGTATAGGGTATTTTAGTATTATTAAAATTTTAAGATTCATTGTTGATGAAGACAGATTGCTTTAGGGAGTCTTATTCGCGGGATTTCTTCAATAGGAATGGTGATTTGAGGCATATTAAAGAGTTGCATTTTTCGACTATGAGTCAAGTTCTCATTGAGAAATACGGTATGAGTGAGGAAGATGCTAAGGAAATGAAGATTTTGTACCCGAGAAGAGACCAACAGCTGCACAATGTCTTAAACATCCATGGTTTAGAGTTCGGCCTAAGCAGCTTCTAAATGTAAAGCAGCAAGAAGAGATGGTAATTGTGTAAATGAAAAAAGTGATGAAAGTGAAGCCTGGGAAGTTGGAGTAGGAAAAATGGCTATTGCTGATGCAATGTAACTTGGGAATTTAAAATTTAATTTTATGTAATTTAAATATTATGCCTTATTTGCATTACCACAACCAAATAGAAAAAAGAATCTAATATAGAATATGTAATTTGAATAAATAAATAAAAAAGCACCACCCACGAATAATAATTTTAAAGATTCTAAAAGAAATAATTAACAATTACAACACAATGGACTCAAATTATACCCAGCCTATTCATGCCTGCAATAGTGTGAATTGTTCTTATTTGAACTTACAGAAATAGATTTTCTCAAACAAAAAAGTTCTCCACACCCTAATCCTATTATACAGAACCCGAACACAATATAATAACATAAAACCCTATATATGTATAAAACAATGGCAAACACGCAAACAAACCAACCGAAGAAGAAGAGGGCAAGAATATTGAATGCCTGATGAATGAAGTGAAATGAATTGGCTCAAAGTAGAAATAATATCAAACTATAATACTTAGCCGGCCAACTCATGCTCTGTATAAAATGACTGTTTTTTTTACTAATTCCGAAGATCCAAAATATATTATTATCACATCAAACCGGCAAGCAAAGCCCCAGGATCTGATAAATCCACTTGCGGAGGCTGTGTTGGTGTTGGTTCAGGTGCTCGTGGAATCGAAGGAATGCTAATCAGTTGTTCCTTAATAAACTCCTTCAATCTGTATTCAAAAACCCATTTCAATGTAAAGATATAAATATTGAGAATGCCGATTTTGAGTCCAACATTTAAGCCTTTTTTTGAAATTTTGGTAATGAAAAGTTGGGTTATTGAGTTAAAAAGACTTAAAAAGGGTAATAAAATATAATGCGAAAACTACCATTTTCTTCATCACATCATTTTTCAAATAACTAACCCCAGATCAAACAAGGCCTTAAATTATTCCACTAAATACCAAGGATATTTTGGTCATTTAGCATAAAAGTGAAAGGAACTGAAAAACATACTCAAATGTAAGGGCGGGATCTCCTGAAGCAACGGTCATACGCAGCTGTGTTCTATCAGCTGGGTCTGTTTCGATTCTTACCTGAAGGGGAGGGCAAAGAAAGGAGACACATAAGTAAACACACAAATTTTCTTTAAAATTTGTTTCTTCATCATAAATGGTTAAAATAAAAATATCAGTCTTACCAAGGCTAGCATTGCTCGTGTAGTCTCTGAATAGAAAGTTGTGCTTGCGACCAAATTATTAGGATTTGGATCCTGCAAATTAAAAATCAAACAGAACCCTAATAGTTTGTTCGTTTTTTCCTACACGAGACTTTAGGAAAAAGGAATTTGAATGAAAATCAACTTACAAGTCCTGGAAGAACCATCACATTGAAACTGTTGAATATGTTGGCCATATCATTAAGTTGCATTGGTTTTACACCTCTAACCTATATCATGTCAAACTTTAACATAAACAACTTGTTGGATATACAACAAAAATAAAACATAGCACTATATTTTTTTTTTGAAAACTTCTCACTTTTATTGTACAAAACGATATTGTACACTTTTCAAAAAGGCTTGTTAAGTGTACAATTGACATAACTGGTAGATGAATGTATTTACCACTTCTTGAAGTTTTAGAGGAGGCCCAGAAAGCGATCTCCACTGAAGGAAAAACTCTTCACCATTCAATGATATAGGTTGAAGAAATTTATTTAGGACAGCAGGAAGGCGAAGTCTGACATTAACCTGTAGAGAGATAGATAGGGACAATGATCAACAACAAGGAATCTATCCACATTACTATTTTCTTTTCTTTTTTTGCAAAAAATATCCACATGACATTGTAGTAACAAGGGCATACAACATGCGAAGAAAACTTGTACGAGAAGTCAAGAACTGCCACATCTCTACTCGGGCGAAGGTTGATAATCTCAAGCGGGCATTGCACCTACAAAGATGAAGAGCAACATTCTAATTTTGAGAAAGTGTAGAGGCAAATTGTAGCAAGATATTGTGGATTACTTTTCTATTGACTTGAATAAAAAGAATATTAAGAATAATATAATACATGCAACTCTTTTTTAATGGAAAAAATAAAAGTTCTTTATTCTTAAACATTTTAATAGTGTAGTAGCAAGTAATTATATTATTATTTTTTTAAAAAGTAATTGTAATACATTTGTGTTAAATACTTCAAAAGGAAAGCAACAAATAGGAAAGAAAAACATAAAAATACATCCAAGTTTGTCAATGTGAAATAACATAAACAAAAATCATGATAAATCAAAACACAATAAAAAAAATAGGCCGAAACCTAAAAAAAATTATTGATCATTTCATGGTCGATGTTAAAGATAATTATCAACCTTGGTTAGGAGGTTCCCACCATTTAAAAAGATGAGAAAGAAGTGAAAAATCATCCTTTAATTCTATCCTAATTGAGTCTTTCCTTCAAATATTCTCATATTTATTTCATCACATATTTTCCACCAAAGGGTGATCGGAAGTAATTAGAGTATATTATATAAGTAACTATGTATTCCCTATTTCAGACAAGATCTTTAGTCTTATGTTCCTAACATACCAATATTCATACATATCGTGGTGCTTCCTAGTCTATAATACCCTACCACCATTAAATCCTCCAAAACACCATATAATTGAACATATATCATTGGAAATAAAGACAGAATGGGTAATAAAATAATATATATTAGCATGTTGGGAAGATGTTGGTGATACTTAAAGTGGCCCTAGTGTGGCTTCAATGAGTTTTTTTTTCTTATTATCATTAAATCTTGACTTATCTTTGAGATAATTCAAATGTATTTAGATATACTTGAAAACTAAAATAGACTGTCTTGCCTGTGCCCGTGGGGGAATAGTATCAGGCACTAACGAGCGCTCTATCTTCAAATGAGAGGGGGAGAGCGTTAAAGCTTGAACTGAAACAAGTGGTGCAGTATTCTTGTTTCCCATGTAAAGCAGTAGGCGTCCTTGATGTGCCCTCCATTCTGCCTTGATACCAATCTGTAAACAGAACAAAAAATGAAAAAAAAAGGTTTAAATGCAATATCTTTTTAGCAAACTGAAAAGAACCATGTGCAACCAAAAAAGGTTGTAAATGAATCAACTACTACGTGAGGACACATACCTGAATATAAGGATCCTCATATAACACACCACTATCCTTGAGGCACAAAATACTAAATCTTTCAGCAATATTTCCAATTGGCTGCAAGCATTTAACATAAAACCCAATCAATATTTCTAGCATACTGAACAACATTTCAACCATATATTCTCTGCAGTATATTTCCTCTTGGTTGAGAATATATATCAAGCTCATTTAGAAATGATTGACAATAACGTGATAGTGCTAGATACACTTGTTATGCGAGCGCTTTAACTTGAAACTCAATTCTTTGAAACCTGGTTCAGATCCACAGTGGACCTAGTAAGTGCTAAAAAACAGTATGTATCAATGGTCTAAATCCTTTATATCAAGGATCTCTCACTAAGTAGTCAATGTTGAACATATTAGGGGTTACAATTTGACACCGGAGACACATTTAAGGTCTAGTTAAGAAACTGCCAACAATAATTCAAAAAAAAAAAATAGCTTCTTGATTAGGACAATTATACAAGTTGAAGGTCCAAATAAGTACTTGACATCTTGGAAATATATATGGGTTCTGCTTTCTTTTAACAATGCAACAAAGCAGTTTCTAGGAAGAACTCGCATGAGTTATATAAGTGATTAGCAATGTTCTGTAATCACATGTTTAACAAACATGCTATCAAGTTATTGTTGTTAGTGTTACGGTACCAATATGCACAATAAAAAGCTCAATCAACAATAGTGCATATAATCATCAGTGTTATGATCAAGAATTAGGATATAATCCGTTTAAAACAAATAATATACTTCATCCTTTTACAAGATCCACCAGATCAATCAATTTTGTAAAAGCACATAGAGAAACTAGCTAAGTATTCTCATGGAAATGTTGTTTCCATGCCAGATGTTCAAACCTTAATAATAGACATTGAGAAACTGCTAGTAAGGAAATAATCGTCAAAACACAAATATATGAGTTGATGACTACCTGGACAGAATTTGGCTGCTCACCAACAGTTGCAATTGCTAAAGCATCTTCACTTGGAATACCTTCATGTGGAGACATCATCTTATGCTCTGAAGTGGAACCGTTATCTGGAGGACCTTCAATCGCTAATGGACCTAAGAGATCACCAAGGAGATCAGCAGAAGAATCAAGAGGTTGGGGATCCACTATGGTTAACACCCCATTGGTATGAGTCAGTTCCTGATCTCCTGGTCGATGATCCTGTCAGCATAAGCAGATTTTCAATAATATCCAAGTTTAATTGAGGACTACATTACACCATCAATGATGCATTAACCTAAATTTCAAGTCGAGATTTCAGGAAACCATGAGGATATTATCTCACCGTGTTGCTTGTGCTAGGAATCTTTACAAGGCCAAGCTGGCTGACAGGTACTGTTCCCGCAACAGGGGGTTGATCAGTTACTACCAAAGCATTGGAAGCTTGCTGTTGTGTTCGCATCTTAATAGCACTTTGCTCTGCTGTATCAGACTCGGTGTCTTCAGCCTTTTTTATTAGAGCAGACTGAATTCGGAATTGAAGAGGCATTAGAGTTGGAGACTAAGTTCAATTGACTTGTAGAAATTAAAAAATAAAATAAATTGCATCATGAAATAGAGAGAAATAATAGCTGACTAGTTTACAAGTAAATTCATCTTTGTATACCTGACGCTCTGTAAATTTTGGCATTTCAGCCAATATATCCATTAAAGCTGCACCCTTCTTACTCAACTCAAAATATTCAACAGCTCTTTGTTGAATCTCAACATCAATACAACTTTCATATCTACAAACAATGACATTATTCTTCAGCCATATTGAGGAGGGAGGATAAATTGTGTGACCTCAAAGAAAATGAAAGGGAAATATTCCCAGGTCAGTGTTTTTTAATCTTACTTGCGGAAGATCATCCAAATTTGATTCTGTAATTCCGGATCTGGAGGTTGAGTGTGCATCAAAATTTTGGCATATGATGAAAGCAGGATGGGAATGGTTGAAATCCTGATTATATACAATTCCCATAAGGATAAATGATAAAACCATCAATCTCAAAAGCAGAAAACCAAAATCATTCTTACGAAACAGTGGGAAGCTTTTCATGAATAAGATTAAAAATCTCCCTTGGACTGAACCCAGGACGACTAGCCAGAAGGTGACTATATTCTCCAAGGATATAAGCACCAACCTGCTTCAATGAAGTGTGTACAATAGTTAAAGACTACACACTTATCACGGGAATGTGGAAAAATACCTCAACTAACTATGCAATTGACATTGTGAAAGACATGGGAATTGTATAATACCATAGTTAAACAACATTGCTTGACACATCACTATAAGGCACAATAAGAATCTTTCTAATTTTCTTCATCACTAAGTGATCTTAGTTAAAGAACTTTTCTGTTTATCTTAGACATTACTCTATTTTTTTTTAAATGGTCAGGATATTAAGACTCGGACCCATAACCTTACGGACATGAAGACATTACTCTGTAAGGAATTCAGAACCTTGGCTAACTGGTAAATATTTTTAAATCCTGAATAGTAAAAGATATATAAACACAGTTTATATACTTCACCTCTAACAAAACAGAAAAATAAACATAAACTTTCTTGGCCTGCTTTTGATCATTGACATATATTCTATAGAGTAGAATCTTAAAGTCTTGTCTACCAGTAATGCTACTGTACGCACCTTGACCATTGTCTCATGTATAGCAGGCTTGTCAAGATACTCTTTAACTTTTACTGCCGCGTAAGGCTGACAAGACAGAGAAATGAAGAATGTTTGTCAGTCAATTATCTTTATAAACTACAGGCACAACACATTCATTTCAACCAGATTTTTACCTACCTGCAGGTCCTCGTTATTTGTAACGAATTGCACAACACGAAACCATATATCATCACTAACAAAATCACCTGCTTTATCAATCAACTGAAGGATCACATCCACATACCTGAAAATAATTGGGGGTGAGATACATTGAAGTACAAACCATACAATTCAATCCAACCATTAACACAATCAATTTTCACTCCAGTAGCCACAAAACTGCTTGACTCTCTTGCTTATTGAAGTTCAAACAACTTTAAGGGTGTGTTTGGTAGAAAGTACAGCCTGTATGGAGTACAAGTTGTATATGTTATTATTGTTTGGTTGCAAGTATAATTAATGAGTATAAGTTGTATAGGATTTATAATTAATCAGTAAGTTGTATAAGACATTTTTTCCCTTTCAATTTAAGTGATAATTTGTTTATTTTTTTTTATAAAAGGTCAACTTTTATTATTTTCTATATATAATCATTATAATGATAATAACAATTAATGTTATTATTTGTTTAATTGTATAATAATATTAGTAAAAATTATAGTATCAATAATGATAAAATATAATAAAAATATATATACATATTATATATGTGTAAAGTATCATATAATAATAACATATGATACTAATATAATGATATGTAATCATAACCAATTACACTATAAAAAATTATAGTGTCACAAATATCATTTTGTTAATATAATAAATATCATTCTATAACAAATAAAAATATTTTAATATTATAATGGTATTATTAATTTATTTTTTCATAAATAATACCTATATAATATTAAAATAAAATATTATTTTATTTAATTATAATTAATATATTTTTAATAATATGGTAAATTTAATAATAAAATATGAAATTTGTTTTATGCATCTTATAATATTAAATTATAAATAATAATAAATGAAAAAATGTCTCACTTTTTCAAAAATAATTAAATATAATTGGAAATAAAATAAAGAGGTGTAAAAAATGTCTTGTACCTAAGGGCAGCTATGAACATGCTTATATCAATGAGGTATAAGTAACATAAGGGGAATAAGTTTGTACCTAGAAACAAATTACCGATGTTACTTGTACTGTCCAAACAGCGTTGTACCCTTTACCAATCGCACCCTAACTTGCTACATTCTATGTACTTCTAGACAGATTAAGAGTATCCTAAATGATGAATATTTATGATGTCTTGATTATGCCAATGCCGAAAACTTCACAAACTTGGAAATAATTATGTGAAACCATAGGAAAAAAACAGCTATTGACTAAAATCCTCAGCACTGTCAATAGATTTACATGGTGAACTTTGTGTTCCATAGTTTGTATGTGAAGTTCTAAATACACTAACCATGTGGTGTGTCTTGGGCATATGTAGTTCTTCAATTACACAAAAACAAATTGAACAATTCAAGAATTTCATCTGAGTTAGAAAACAGTACCATGATAAATCGGGGGCAAATTTCTCCGCAAGAATGGCAGCTTTTAGTGACAACTCTTCACGAATCACAAATTCTGCAGTACTGAGGTACTGAAAAAGAGAGTTGTAGAAATATTAGTTCATACTTTTTCTAGAAACATCTCGTGCATCAAGGGAATTGCAATGTCTTGATGTTGAAGATGAGAGTTTATCTAAATCAAGGTAGGAGTAAGCTGTTGCTCCTGGTGAGTGGTTACCTGCAATAATTCTTCAACTATGTCCTTCGCATTAGAAACATCACACATGCCATATAGAAGATCTAGGGCACGTCTTCTTATGCTGATGAATCCAAATTATGATCAATGTTAGAATTGGTAGTCTAAATTTTGTCTAATTTTACTACATGTTTCAATAATGATTAGCACAATATGTATATATGTACATATGCAAACACACATTAAATACTTAACACAAAAAAGAAATACCGCACACATTAAGTAGATATAAAGCAATTGTGAACTTCGCTTCTTTTTTAATTTCTGTTAACTGGGAAAGAAGTAGTCTTGAACAACAAAGCATTATTCACAGTTGGGTACCACTTAGATTTTCAGGCAATTGAAACAATGAATATATGACTTCAAAAATGAAATTAGTTAAATGTGCAATTTCTCTTCCATGCTTAGTTTCCAAATTCGAGGTGGCCAATCAACAATCTACAACTGAAGAATTGAGTTTCTGCTTTCAATGACGCCAAGATTATTCAGACTGATCAAACAACAGACCTATGGTTTCACCAAATAGAATGTTAAAGACATGGGAAACAACTCCTTTGTGCATGAAGAGAATAGGAAGAGAAGGAAACACAGAGACTTTGTCTGTAGCACTAGAATACTCCTTTACCTCCTTGATGTGGGACTACTATTATGGATTACATGTTCACACATGCTCAGAAAGTGGCATTCAGGATCCTCAATCAGATATGAAACATGTCTAGGTGATATCAACATTAACCGCCCATCGAGGCCTAAAAGGTCCACAAAAGGAAACCCCTTCATGATATACCGTGGTATGGAGGAACTACGCATCAATGATAGAGCGGTCTAATGAACAGGACCAATGCAGGAAATCTCAAATTGAAATGCAAAAAGAAGTTAATAAATAGGATAAGCAAAGCTGGAGTAACATAGAAACATAACATAAGAATATCAGCACACAGAAATTCAAGTACAACAATATAAGTACTAAAAACAACAGCTAAACCTAAGCTTCAAGAGAGAGTATAACATCAAGGCAGGGTTGCGTCTAGAACTAACCTGATGTCTGGATCCTTTAATGAGGTGATGATCTGTGCTTGATGTCTTTTGATAATGTCTTGCACATCTGTAACCATCAACATCCTGGACATATTCTCCTGCATGAATTGCCACGTCAAGCTATCAGAGGGAAGAAAAAGCAACATAATGTAGTCTAACATTCCCAATTATAATCAAGAAAGGTAAGTGTTTGCATCTTACAAGACCAAGGTATCTAATATTAGGCTCACGAACAGCTATAAATTTCCCAAGCAATGCAACACATTGAGACATCATTTCCTTTTCCGCATCCAGATGCATGACCTGTTCACAAATATCAATTATCAAAGAGCTCTTCCCATTTCTATTTTTGTGATCTGAAAACGCGGGCTAAAAGAGATAGTGCCAAGTGTCAACAACTAAAACAAACTTTTACCCAATTTTCGTCAAGCTTTACAAGAGAAAGGGATTAATCATGCATGTTCTCCTGTATAATGCTCAAATGGAAAGGTACTTACAAGAGAAAGGGCTTCAAAGAGAACTGCATGGGATGCATTGTTTTTGTTGACATTTTTCACAACATCAGTTCCCATGAGAATCCTTTGCAGAACCTAAATCAGCAAATATGTCCTTTAGAATGATGAAACTGGGTAAGAATGCAGTAAATATAGAGGCCAAAATAGACCTCAAACAATGATCTTCTGCTGCTGGGATCTTCAATGACTGGGAAATACTGAAGTGCCCTCATTGTCTTAACCTGAAATGACAAAAACCAGTAAGGGCCAACTACCTATAAGCCATATATATCATTTTAAAAATAACTACATCAAAAATCACTATTTTTAAAATCAACATTTCTATATCTGGTATTTGGCTATTATAACGAGGAAAGCAGCCTAAATAAATTCTAGAAACCTGAAGCCAAGGTGATGGTATCCCATAGTAAGTGTATTCTTGAGGAATATCCTGGTTCCTAGCCAGTCTTTCCAATGTCTTCACACACTTAGGTAAGCAGCTCCAATAGGCATCATAATTATTTGACACTAAAGAAACAAAAAGACTCATTGAAGATGTCAAAACACCCAAATCACGTTCATCTAATAACTGTGCCATCCGGTCTGACCTGTAAAACAAACCCAAAGAGGAAATAATGCAAAAAAAAGTCAATGGTAGAGAAAGTTTTATAAATAGTATTAGAACTTTCCACCAAGAACATAAACTGCATACCAGCCATCTACATTGACAACATCAGGATTTTTTCTAAACAGGCGAAGAAGACATAGTGCTGCCTTTTTTCTCACAAGTGGTCTGCAACTACTTGATATCTGAGTAAAAGAAGTCAGTTACTTCCAGTAATACCTTAAGAAAAATTAAACATCTGCATATGCTTTTCTTACAAGAATTTTCTGAACATCTGGAGCTAGGGATTCAGCAAACTCTCTACCACCAATATTACCAACCTGAGGAAAAGGTTCAAATAAAACTATCTAAGTCTATGAATAATGACTAGACACCGTCTCTAGGTTATAATTTACAAATAACCATCATTTAGGAGGTTATAGAATTTTAAGAATATAGTAGAAGACAAAGTGAAGGACAATAAGGACCCAATAATGTACCACGCCATAGTGAAACTCTATGGAAAACATTTAGATATACTTACATTTTGATGTATAACATGTGGACCAGAATATCATGACAGGATATAAGAACCATACCAGTGTGAGTGCGAGGCACTGAAAAGTTTCGTTGCGGCCAATAATGTCATTGCGGACTGTATTAATGGCCAATCTCAAAAAATCATGATTCTCATTGAGTAAACATGATGTTACAATGTAACCAACCTGCAATATTTGCATGACTATAGAAGTTAGTTCGAAAATAGAGGCTCTGGAGACAAATAAAGAAATGCATAGCATACATATAAACCATTCAATGCAAGTTCTTTCAGAATTAACTACATTATTGTTCAACCTGCACATATGTGAAGTGTAGAACCCAGCCATTACTGTACAAATACAAATAAACAAACATCTAACCAAATTCAGTCTAATAGGTAAGATTGGAATCCAAACGACTTAAGCATTAGGATAAGTAGATATAATCATTTTTATTTCCAGATTTAAACTTGAAAAAGGAATTTGTCACTCTAATTCACACAAAAGGAGCCTAGGGTCCTGTATCCACACTATGTCTAAGGCAACAGTTGTTAACCAAGTAAATTACGAAAATATTGTTAGACAGTTCAGACTAGCATATCCCTTGACTATTACAGCTTTGTATCAATAAAATCACCTAAAACGTTTTGATACAGTCTCAGAATCAATTCCCTTCCACTACCTTGACTTGTGGCTAGCTCTATTTGTAGCCATTGGCATAGCACCTATCAAGCTTGCACTGCCCCCAATATAGCATAATCTCAATTCTTGTTTTTAATCAATACAATTTGGTTCTTTTATTGATCACCTTGATTTCATTCTGCTTCTTGCAAGAGAAAACATGGTCCTTTATCTTCTATGAGACTGCAACTCTTATCATATTGGACTAGATCAATTTACGTTGATAGGATCTAGTTGTGTCATAGGCAAGGTTCTTATATCCTGCCTGGAAGTATGATTTTACGTTCACTTATAAGTTGAAGGATGTATTGCGCTATTATTGAGCCATATTACCCCAGATATTTTCCTTGTACCAACATATGCTTGAGAAAAAGGTGTTTAGACACTTTTATATTTATATAATCCTATTAATACTAATTTGATTATCCTTATATTTAAAGTCATCTGAAAATATCCTATAATTGTAAACATATATATAGGGACATGATCTCACTCTAATCCATATGATTAATATTCCAGAAAATTTCTCATTTGTTGACATTACGAAAATAAGAGCTATAAGAGGTGAGAACGAAGATAAAAGCTACATGGAAAAGGGATGATTAAAGTAATCAGAACACTACATCTTCATCAACAACACATGATAACATGTGCACTGTAATAGACTTGTATCTTCCAGTCTGTTAAAATCCCTGATCACACACTCTAAGTCTAAGGGATGATGGACTTTCCCCTAAAGAAAACCAACCAACTGCTGTAAAGGGTAGTTTTGTTGGCAGTGCTGTTGGGATTATGTTATCTTATGTAACATGTACTTTTATCTAAATCTTAACTAGCCCTTATACAATTTACATTTGACAAGCCCTCCTGCCTAACATAAGAATATTATTAGTGTTCTCTACCTTCAGGTTTATTATCATGGTACATTTTCTTTAACATTCAAGATTATTGTTGGGATCATATCTTATAATATGATCACAATCTTCAGGTTACATGGTGGCATTTCACAATCTTCAGATTACATGGTAGTATTTCAAATTTATCACATGAAGAATAGTATGGATCCGATGTTTATATGAAAAGTGGTGTCAAAAAGTCCAAATTCTCTGAGTCAATACATTCAAAGCATCTCAAACTTTGACTATATTATAAGAATGACAAACTTGTTAGCAAATCAGAATTCATTTTACCTGTTTTTCTGGATACTTTGGGGCAGATATTAAAGAAACAGCTTCCATATGACCAAAATCAACATCATAACCAAGCATATAGATGTAAAGCATTTTCCAAACATATTTCTTCTTCTCATATGGCGCCAAACCCTGTCAATCGGACAAGAAAAATTTAAGTTCCGTGGATGAATCGTTAAATGTCTTCCACCAATTTCTTACTATTGTGGAAATAGATCACCATTCTCAAAGAAAATTATTCAATACCATGTCAAACATATTGCAGTTAAAAAACCATCATATAGCTAAGTTTTGAGAATAGTACATTGCTAAAATATTGCTTACAAGACAAACCGAGAATGAAGTTTTAAACCTATTTACATATTTTCTGAAGATGTACTAATAATTTTCATTAAACTACCTTCGAATTTGACACATTAGTTTCTTTGAAATGATTCTCAAGCATAAAATACATTACAAATCATGAATGTCTAGAGTTATATATTGACTAATGGAATGTGATTGCATTAGTTGGATAGGTTAGTGTTGAAGGATGTTGAGCAGCTTAACTAAGGCTATTCAAATGTCGAGACAAATCAACTACTGCATTTGTTTAATTAAAAATTTCCATATTAAAATTCAAGTTTGTTCTCTATCTCATATCGAGAGTAGGACTCGGACTTGGAGTCACTCTCTTTTCTCTGTAGTTTCTTGTACAGGCTAAGATAGAAGAAAATGGATGTGGTTGTTGGAGAAATGTCACACATAAAGGCATAATTCATTGATCGCACAGAATTCAGCCTTTATGGATTTGAGGTAAGTGATGAATTACTACTTCATTCAAGTAGCTGGAGAGAAGAAACCAGTTCAATTGCCTCAGTTCCATTACATAGTTCAAGCTATACACTAAAACAGGAAATGAGAGCAACATTCTACCATTCCTAAACAACTAAGCTAACTGTAGATGACATAGTTTCGAACAGATACAATTCAATGAAAAAAACTTCAAGTTGTAATGAGAAACCCTAACCTTCTCATTTTTGAAACGAGTGCGAACTTTACCAAGCTCTTTATCAACGCGCAAACGTTCTTGCTCTTTGTTTTGACAATTCCGAATATCGCTGATGAAAACAGATAAACCTCTCATACCTGACAACGCCATCGCCTCTCAGATCCAACCGAGAGGATGCCGCTGCTGTGGACAGGACTGCCTGGTGTTTACCTTCACTAGATCTCACTTGTTTTCACGTTTGGGATCGAGTTTATGAGAAAAGTTGGAAGATCGATGTGAAATTCTTAGTGAGAAGACGAGACTGTTGATGATCTAAAGAGAGAGAAAGAAGAGAGATGAAGGTGGACTGAAGATTTTCCCTTGTTTTGGTTGGGTTCGAGAAGCCATCGAACAACAGCTGATGAGCTGGAGACGACTTTTACTATTTCTTACTACTATTATTCATCATCATTTCAAATTTTTAGTTTTACATGCCAATTTTTTCATTTAAATTTTTTATTTTAAAAATATAATACATAATTTTATTTTTAAATTTTAAAGAAGAACTCAATAATTAAAATATAAATTATTTTAAATATTAAAATTTAGAGTTTTTATAGTTAAAGTTATACGAAAGTATATTTTATTATTTAAAAAGTATTATCTACTTAAATAATACATTTTTTTACGGTATAAATGTAATATTACTTTCTTATTTCTTAATTTTTTTAATTTAATACATTATTCTTTTATATAACTTTTTAAAAAATACAACTTGTTTTTATCCACCCTCGGTTATCTATAAAAAAAATAATTTTTTTAAGTCATCATAATATTTTTTCAAGTTCACTCCAACTCGAATTTTTATATTTATTTCTAGTGACATTTATAAATAAATAAAATATTAATGTGAATTAAGAGTTTTAAATATGAATGTTTTAAAATTCATTAGTCAAAATATTAATATAATATGAATTTCAGTAAATTAAAAACTGTATCTCGTCTATGAAAAGAATATAAGAAAAAAAACATGATACTTATTTTCCACAAGGAAGAGATAATTTATATTCTTTTCTAGAACAAAATATGTTCTAAGATGAGACAAACTAGGTAACCTATTAAGGTCACCAAATTCAATTATAGAATTTTATTTAAAAAATAAATATTTAAATGTTTAAATTAAGGATGACAACTATAATTTGTTACACATTTTTTTTTATCTAAATTGTATTGTTTGGTGCAATTTTTATCCTATTTGACTAGTGATTGAATAAATATGGGACATGAATGATTTTTTGTGTTGATAAACATCTTTTAATATATATCATTAATAATATATTTATTATTTATATTTTATAAGAGTATTAAATTTAATATTTTATAATAATGTGAATTTTTAATGTAAATGTACATCATAAAAAAACATCAATTTATAGAATTTTATCATAAAAAAATATTTTTCATTAAATATGGTATAGCTGATACCTATGGAAAATTAACAAAATTTAAAAATATATTAAGCCTAACATATAAATATTAATAAAGAGAATATCATCTAAATATTGTTCAAATCCATACCACATTGCAAAATAGCATTCAAAGAGCAAAATGTCATATCTTTTCAACAAAAGTCATACTTTTTTCTTTTATTTTAGAAAGTTGAGGGACTTATTTTATGTCTTCTTTATGAAACATTTTTTTAAATATTCTTTGATGGTTAAAAAAATATATAATTTACAATTTATCTAGATGGTGCATCTTCTCTCCTTAGTCCTTCTTAGGATTTTTTTTTTCTTATAATTATATTTTTAGTTAACTATAAGAAGATTGCAAACTAGTGGTCTGAATATTAAAATTGACTAAATATTTTCTTTATCTCCAAATCAAACTTCAAATTAATTTGTTAATTAATTATCTTTTCAATAAAAAAATATTGATTTTAGAAAGTTTGTATTTGAGTACATTTACATCTATCTAGTAGAAAATATTAAAATGAGTGTTGCTCGAGTTGACGTATTTTTTGTTTAACTAACCGAGATATTTATTGTTTGAGTACATTTACCTTTACAAATGCTTGAATAAAGAAAATAAGAATGAATATGTCTCATTTGTGAATCCCAACAACACTCGCTTTGAAACATTGAATAGATATAACATTTGTATAATCGAATACAACACTACATACAAGACTACATAAAGATTTTAATTTATCAAACTTACTACATACTAGTTAATTATTGTCATTTATGCCGGTACCAATGGATCTTGACTATCATAAATGAGGATAAGAGCTTATATATGTATTGGACTCGAAGATGATTGGAAAACCATTGTCATTTGTTAGGTAGTAGATTATCATTTATAATAGGCTAGGTTTTGAACATAAGTTTTTATTTTTTACAATGTAGTGGGGTGAAAATGTATTATGCCTAAAGGGGTATTTTAAAATGACCAGGTTTTACATCATTGATGGTGTGTATAATATTTGTGACTATGTATGTAGGCATTATTTTATAGTTCTTATTATTTGAATGGTGAGTAGTTGCATTATCTTCTAAATTTTGTTAGGGTAACCTACAACAAAGTGGTTGCGTTGAATTTGAATATTGTATAATGCGTTACCGGAAATAGATTTGCTTAAAGATAAAATCGACAATTAGAGAAGAAAATATTATTTCTTCATGGAATGCATTAACATATTTCTGTTTAGTCTTGCATAAGATGTCTACTTCAACTCACATTTTTTTTTCAGAATTATTGGTTAAGCATTAATCAAAATTATGAACATTATACATTTTAAATTTCAGTTTATAAGATAGACAAATACTAATACTAGTATTACAACCAATCTCAATATGTCGAAGTTAGAAGTGAATGGAGATTGTGAATTTTTGGTTGTATTTAGATATTTATATATACATCTAATTGAAGTTGGTAGGTTAAACATGTGTCAAATTGAATTTCTGAATTCATTTGGTGGTAATAACTTAAAATTTTATTTTGGTTAAAATATTGTCGATACATTTTTAAAAATATATTTTTACTACAACACGGTATATCTACATTGTTTTTCTATAATTAATTGGAATGCATAAGAGTTTTTTTTGGTTGCATATTACTATCTAATAACTAAAAAAATATATTAATAAAATATTTGAATTTGATCTACACTAGAGCGGTAAGACGGCTAACCCATGACGGAACAGGCCTACCCACCAAAACCCATTGTTTGACGAGTCGACGGGAGCGGGCCCACCATTTCAATGGGCTGAAAATCCTCAACCCAAGGTGGGTTGCGGGTTGGGCTGGATTACCTCACTACAAATAAAAAACATTAAAAGTTTTAGAAAACAAGAGTTCAAGACCATGATCAAATAGTCATAATACACACCAAACAAGAGTCTTGTTTATCGTTACACATTAATTGACAAAATAGTTCAACAAAATAACTAAAATTTGAAAGATTCATAAAATAAAATTTTCAGTAAAGTCAACATTCTTTAAATATCATCATCAATAGCCTATAAATCAGATTTAAAAAAATTTATGCCAACCTGTGGGCCTACTCAAGCCCGACTCGCTTAGGCCCGTGACCCAAGCGGGCTAGCCCGTGTAAGCTCACCTCCAAATGAGTTGCTAATATTTCAACTCAACCGGTCTAAATTGTTTGGCGGGACGAGCCAACCCAACTGACCTCCCTAATTGACAATTGACCCTAATTGACGTCTCTAATCAGCCCATTACAAATATAATATAATTATTTTAAAACATTTCATATCAAATTTATCAAAATTCATGATATAATAAATACATCTTTTTGTAAATTAAAATGAGATAAACAAAAATAAGAGTATCTTCCAATCCTCTAAATAAAATATTAAACATTCATAAATACTTTATTCTTCAACTAGAGAAGTAGTCTGTTCTATGTTGCATCAATCTCTCAATCCCAAAGAACATAAAATTACCATCAACATTAATCAAATTCTTCTCATGATTACTCCAAATTGAAACGGTGTCGTTTACAATCAAAACTACTTTATCATCTTCGAGTACAACGTCAAGTTCTTTCTTCCCCCGTATTATCTTCCCGCGAAATTATCCTCCATCTGAATAGTGTTCCATATGGATCAATCAATTGCGCCATTCTTTTTGCATAATTTATAGTACCCAATGTGTAAATATAGATCTCAAACAAATCGTTGGCCTATTTCAAGAAATCAAACATGAATTGTTGAAGTTTTGTCACCATGTTTAAGTCTTTGAGAAATAAAGGATCTTCTGTAAAGTTTTTTATTTAAAAGATTTGTTTCATCTCGTTGTTATCAATTTTGTTTAGGTTGAAAATTGTGTAGATAAGAATGTGGTGGAGATTGATGATGAGACATAACTTTTTCTATTTTTATTGTCTTCTCCAAATCAATTCGCCCATATAAAACTATTTGTTCTTGGTGATATTTGATTTATATAGTTGAGTTTAACCATTTTTATCCAGTAACCTAAACAAAACTTGACTTTAGAAATATGATCATCATATCATGAAAACTTAAATTATGAGATCAAAACTAACTGAGAGAAAAAATAGACTCAATGAATAAAGAGTTAAAGAGGATAAATAACCATTAAAACTATACTTTAAAATAGAGAATCTACTTTTATTTGAATTTTGAAGTTATTTGAAATTATAATATATATATTTTTATTTATCAATAAAAACATATTATTAATTTATTTGGAAATAAAATATTTCGATTAATAATTTTAAAACTATTTTATTTTAAATATTATTAATATAAAAGATTTGTTTAATAAATTTCTCTATCTTTCACATTTTTGTATTGTTGTAATATTAAATAAATATTTTATTTAATACTTGACCATTAGTTAATACTGGAGTTAGGATTGGACTTGGTCATAGAATTTCTCTTAATTTAATATTTGAGAGTATTTATGACAATATATTATGGATTATGAAAGTAAAATATATTATTTTTAGTAAATAAATAAATAAATAAAACATGAGTTTTCTTTCAGATCTAAGTTTTAATGGGATTATTTAATTTTATTTAGGATGTCTAGACTTATTCAAATAAAATATATTGTCAAAGATATTTTAAAATAAATAAATTTAATTCATCATTATAATTTTAACTAATAAATCATTAAATTTATAAATTTAAATATATAAATATAATATTTATTTTTATAAATTTTAAATATTAAAAAATATTTTAATAATTTAATATAAATAATCTCATTCATTTCAATCAATAAATAAAAATTAAAAACATGCCTAGATTTAGAGAATATAATTAACTTAAGTTAATAATTCACAATGTAAAATACAAATATTAGTTAGATTATTTAAATCATTTATGAAAACAAATTACAATCTTATCATCTATTATTTAATCAATCATATCATTTAATTTTATTTATTTATTAACATTATTAATATATATAATAATTGTTTTTATAATTTTTTATATCTTCTATATATTGTTTTGTTAGTTTTAATACTAATTAAATAAATACTTTTTAGGTTTTAATTAATAATTAAATCACATAATTTATGAATTAAATATAAATATATTTTTGTTTTATTTAATTTTTATAAAATTTAATTTTAATAATTTAATATAAATAATTCTAAATTAACTATTTTTAATCAAACAATATCATTTTAAATAATTTATAAAAAACAATAACCCAAGATCATACAAGCTCTAAGAGTGTTTGATATCGGTTATCTATATTTATAAAAATAAACAGAACAAATCCTTACTTTATTTTCGTAATAATAATTACATGATTAATATATAAATTTAATTTCAAAATTAAAACAATATTTAAGAGAAATTAAAACCATGCCTAGATTTAGGAAGACTACTTTTTTGTTGGGATTAGTTAAATAATTTTTAAAAATTCACCATCTTTATATATATATATATATATATATATATATATATATATATATATATATATATATATATATATATATATATATATATATATATATATATATATATATATATATATATATATATATATATATATATATATATATATATATATCATGTAATCAATTTCACAATTAGTTATTTATAAATACAATACTCTTTACTTTGTTTTATTTAATATATATTAGTATATTTTAAATATATTTATCTAAAAATATGGTTTTTTTAATCTAACCTAACAAGATTATTTAAATAATTTATTATATCATCATCCAGATATTATAATGGTAAATATTTTGTTATGATATTTTAAAATAATTAAAACTATAACCCTTAAAAATCATGGATTTAAAATAAAATACAATACTAATACACTCAAACAAATAATTAGATTAAATAAATAAAATAATAAAATTAGTTGCATTCATCCACATCTAGGTCGCTTACTCATTTAATTTTTAATTAACAAGAATTATATTGATTATATTTGAGATTATGTAAAAAAAAAAATGTAACGGTGAATAATATGTTATTTTATATTAACAAATATAAAATATGATTAAATAAGTAGTTCTTTCATTCTTTTCTCTAATACACAAATTAACCATTTAAATCCATTAAATCAAAATAGAGCACAGATTCTTTTTCTATATTTGATAACAATATGTATGAATATAATAAGTAACTCAAAATAAATAAATTTTCTTCACCAACAAATGTTATTCATCATTTTCTCCATTAAAATCATTTAAGTTGGATCTACACATTACAAATATAATATAATGGATCTCAAAATAATTTATTCAAAATATATTAAAATTCACTATATAAACTCCTTCTTTATAAATTAGAATGAGATACAAATAAAACTAAGAATATATCAAAAAAATTACATATTCGAAAATATTTCATTTACCGCCAGCTTCAAATAATCTCTTACATCTCTATCAATGATTTCCGTTGTTCCAATCTTAGGATCAAAAAACATTGTGTGAGTCTTCTTAAGCAAATAAAATACATTTGACAATTCATAATCCTCAAATTCTCTTTCCTTCATATATTTACTGGTCCCAAAGAAATTAAAACGATTAACATTAATTAAATTTCTCAAATGATTACTCCAAACCGAAACAGTATCGTCTACAATCAAAATCGTCTTCTCGTCTGCATATACGACATCAAGTCCTTTCTGTCCCCTAATCGTACAATCTTCCTGCGAAATTATCCTACACCCAAAGAGTGTTTCATCTGGATCAATCAATTTCGCCATTCTTTTCGCATAATCTCTAGTACCCATTGTATAAATCCAAAGTTGGAATAAATTGTTGGCCTCTTTCAAAAAATCGAACACGAAAGGTCGAAGTTTCGTCACCATGTTAAATTCATTGAAGAAGAAAAGATTTTTCTGCAAATCTTTTGTTGTAAAGATTTCTGACATCTTGTCCTTACCAAAATTTTCCATGTTAAATGAGTGGAGAAGGGTGTGGTCGAGATCGAGGATAAGATGTAACTTCTTCTCTTTGATTTTATTCTTCAAATCGATTTGCCGGAATTGAGTCATCTCTTCTATTGAAATAGAGAAATGTTGATTTATATAATTGAGTTCAACTCTCTCCATATTTTTGTAGTATAGATTGCCTTTCGAAATTTGATTGCTAGTCTCTTCTTAGTTGCCTTTAGAAATTTGATTGCTAGTCTCTTCTTAGGTGGAGAATGAATAATGAAATAGAGAATATAAATCTAGACTTTATAATAAAGATTCTAAAATTTGAAATTCAAATTTTTTAATTTATTTTAAACACTCTAATTTGAAGGAGCCATATTTTCAGGATGATGTTATTCACCCTAAAAATAAACCTGGTCAAAAAAAATTAAATATTTATTTTACTTTCTAATATATTTAAAATATACATATTAATCATTGCACATAAAATAAACCAAATCACTCCACAATTCGTAGAGACTATTGGGGATTTAAATTGTAATTATAACAACAATCCAGTATATTATAATATTTTGTTATGTTATTTTAAAATAATTAAAACTATAACCCTTCAAAAAACGAGGGTTTTTCTATAAAAAAAATACAATATTAATACACTCAAATAATTAGATTAAATAAATAAAATAATAAAATTAGCTGCATCCATCCACAACTATGTTGCTTACTCGCTTTTTTTAGTCAACCAGAATCCTATTTAACTATATTTAAGATTTTAATTATATATTGTTTTATATTAACTCTAATAAGTTAGAATGTCATTTTAACATATTTTTTTTTATATCTTATTGAGTAATATATATATATATATATATATATATATATATATATATATATATAAAAAATAAAAATAAAAATAAATAAATATGCTTAAAGTCAATAAAATAATAAATAATTAGGTATTTCTCTTTCACATTTTTTTTTAAGTAATTTTTTTTTTTTTTATATATATCATTTAAAAATTATCTATATTAATATTAATTCAAAATATTAAAGATATAAACAAATTTTATCATTCTTTTGTGATAGGTGCACTTACCTTCATAATTTTTATATTTATTTTATATATATATATAAATAATTTTTGGTTATAAATGCACTTACTTTCATAATTTTTCTATTTATATTTATTTTATTTATATATATATATATATATATATATATAAACTATTTTTTATAAATACACCTAACTTCATATATTACATATTTATTTTATTTATATATATATATATATAATTTTTTTTTGTTATAAATACAAATATCTTCGTAATTTTTATATTTATATATAATACTACATATTTATTTTATTTATATATATATATAAATATGAATATTTTTTTTTTATAAATGCACCTACCTTTATAATTTTTATATTTATATATAAATATATATATATTTTTTATTATAAATGCACCTCTCTCTCTATATATATAAAATATGAGAGAAATCATCATTTTTATATTTAAAAAATTACATATTTGACATATATATATATATATATTTTATTAAATATTTTAATACTTAAAATCAGATTCACTCAAATCAAATAAACCTTATGAATTCTATCTAAAGAAAATATTTATATAAATTGAGATGTACATTAAATATTAATTTTATTTCTTAAAAATCAACAATTTAACATATATTTATTAAATATTAATTATAAAACTTACTTTCAAATAAAATAAACTTAATGAATTCTCCTAAATTTTTTATCTATATTAATTAAGTTTAACATTAAATATTAATTATAAAAATCTGAAACAACATCAAACTATTCAAACTAACTAACGTATAACTATAACTGAAATTAAATCAATCAGACTTTTTTTCTTCAACCAAATAAATAATTTTAGATTAATAAGGTACAATTGAAAAGAAAGTTCTTATAAATAATCTTAGTTCAATCAAATCTAACTGAAAAGAGAATTTTCAATATGAAGGGAGAAGAGTATAAAATTAAGTTGCTATAACCCAAAATTGTTTAGTCTCGGTCTCAATCGTAATCTTCTCAATTTCTCTATCAATATCATGATTTCAATAATTGAATTTTCATTAGGTTATGTTTCAACAATCCGTTGTCCGTTGTTCACTGTTTTGCATTTTTTCTCGATAATTTAATCGTTTATTACGTATTTAATCGATCTTCTTTTAAAATCAACAAGACACCACAATAATTCACGCCAAGTATAATCCGCCAAGTATAATCCACATGTATTTTCTCTCTTCTATCTCCTATTCTCTTTTTCTTTATTAATTTTTTTCCCTATATATAATTCTTATCATCTATCATCTAAAAAAATTATTTATATTAATTGAATTTATTATTAAATATTTATTCAAGATATAAACAATTTTTTATTTATAAATACACCTACATTCATCATTTTATATTTATATATAATATTACATATTTATTTATTTATATATATAAACAATATTTTTTTTATAAATGCAGTTGGTCTCTATTTTGATAATTTTTTCTTGGTGAATTATTTGATTCAAAATAATCTTTTAGATATGTACAAGGAGTTAACATTTTTTAGCTCTTCTCCAACATATTTCTTAAATTTAATGTGTCGGTAAGTTGATTTTTTCGCAATTTTGATATGATCATCAATCTTGGATTGCGAGGTTTGAGGCCTATGAAGCTTATGGAGGCCCTTCTTGTGAATTCTAAAGAGTTCTTCATATATTTAATAGATATTTGTAGAATTGCATACTTATACTTGGAGGAATTGCAAAGTTGAGGAGGTATAGGGAAAAATTTCGCCTTATGCTCGTCAAAGAAATTGTTCGTCTCATTCTGTTAAAAAGGAAATTTTGTACCCTCATTGATGAGGAACACTGGATGGTTAGGGTTTGAAAAAAAAATTCGAATCAAAAAATTGAATATGCAGATATTTCGCACGAGAACAAGACTCTTGCATTTTAGTGGTTACCTCTAAAGTTTTTTATTTTCCATAACTTTTTATGTGAAACGTTATAGTTTAATGTCTATTTTATATATAATGAAATTAATATATATATATATATATATATATATTATTTTAAGGGTATGTTCTTGTAACTATTGTTAAAAACATTTTAACATTTTAGATCTAATTTTTCATAATTTAATAGTATTTTTATAATTTAATAGTATATTTTTCTTTCTCTTTTATGGGATTAACTTTTGTTAAAAAAAAATTTTTTTTGGAATGTGTATATTTTTCCTTTGGTTTATGATATGTTTATAAAATAAGTGGACTTCTCTATTAGTTGTTCTCTAACTATTGTTTGTCTACTTAGTAATCATGTCTTTTCATAAATACATGAACATAAAAAAATCAAGATTATTTTAACAATTCTTTCAATATATATATTATCATTTATAAAAACTATATATATATATTATGAAACAACTACTACTCATTATTATTTTCCCTCTAATTATATATATTATATATTTTCTCTTCATATAAATATATTTTCTTTTATTAAATTAAATATTATATAAAAATTTTGTTTATATTTTTCCCATAAACAACTTAAAGTATTCTACAATTATATAAATAAGTAATTAAAAGACACAAATTTACACGCAAAATATGATTACATAAATATTTTTTTTTCTCAATTACATTACACAAATTAACCGCGTTAAAATATTTCTAACTCCAATCCATTAAATCAAAATAGAATACTCCCAAAATAAATTAAAACCATCAACAATTAAATTTCTCTCATGATTACTCCATACCAAAAAGTGTAGTTCTCTCATGATTACTCCAGAATCCAAACCAAAAGGGTGTAGTCTACATTCAAAGTCGTCTTTTCTTATGCAAATACGATATGTTAAGTCCTTTTTTTTCCATAATCGTATAATCTTCCAGCGAAATTATCCTATACTCGAAGAATGTTTCATCTGAATTAGGGTGGTAAATGAGTCAAGTTAATCGTGAGTTCCTTGTGAGTCGCTCGATCAAAGGTCACTTAAGTTTGATTTTGACCAAGTTCGAGTGGAGTTCGAGCTCATATAATAATTTTCTCGATGGCTTTCGAGCTTGATAATAAATAATTTTTTAAAATATTAAAACCTAAATTTAAAATAAATGTTTTTTCTTCACAAATATTTAAAAATTTAATTTTAGTTCAAATTTATCAAGTCGAACCAAACTTGTAGGTAAATAGTCAAGCTCGAGCTCCAGTTCATACTAGTTTGCAGCCCTAATCTGGATCAAACAATTTTACCATTCTTTTCGCGTAATTTATAATACTTAGTGTGTAAATTCATAGTTGAAATAAATTGTTGTTCTCTTTTAAGAAATCAAATCTGAAATGTCGAATTTTCATAATCATGTTAATGTCTTCAAGAAGTAATAGGTTTTCTTGTACAGTCTTTTTTGTAAAGATTTATCCCATCTCATCGTTGTCAGAATTTTTTATGTTAATTGTGTAAAGAAGAGTGTTGTCGAGATCGAGAATAAGATATAGCTTATACTTTTTGATTTTCTTTTACAAATCTATTCGACGTTATCGAACGATTTTTTCTACTAAAAGAGAGAAATTTTGGCTTGTATAATTGAGTTCTACTATGGTATTTCACAATGTAAAAAGAATTTGTCAGCTTGTTTGTGTTTTAACACTAACAAAATAACAAAACTAAAACTCTATTATGGAACAAAATCTTTATAATATTAAATCTCCTTATATATTTAAACCACTATACCTAATTAAATATGTTTAATTAACAAATTATTTTATTATTAACCATATTATAATTCATACTAGTTACATTATTCATAAAAATACCTATTTTAATAAACAATTATGTAAACCCGAACAAAATCTTACTCTGTTTGCAAAGTTAATATTAATTATGAATAGATTTCTGATTTAATTAATATGTAAAAATTAAATTTTAAATTAAAACAAAATTTAAGAGAAAATTCATAAATAAAAATTGAAACATGCTTTTAGACTAGAGCTGTCAGACGGGTTAACCCATGGTAGAGCGGACCTACCCATCAAAACTCATCGTTTGACTGGTCGACGGCAGATCGGCCCGCCAGGCTGAAAATCTTCAACCTAACCCAAGGTGGGTTGCGGGTTAGACGGACCAACCCGCGGGTTATCTCACTACAAATAAAAAATCATTAATAGTTCTAGAAAACAAGAGTTCAAGAACATGATCAAATAGTCATAATACACACCAAACAATAGTTTTATCTATCGTTACACATTAATTGACAAACTAAAATTTGAAAATTTTCATAAAATAAATTTTTCAGTAAAGTCAACATTCCTTAAATATTATCAATCGAGATATAATTTATATCAAATCATTCTCCTTCATTGCATTTCTGTTCAATGTTTGCATCAACATCATCTAGAACATTTGATTCTTGCTTGGATAATATTGATGTAACTATTACATTGCCTTCTTAATTTTTATTTACATATAAAATACACAAAAATAAAAGTAGTTAAAAATTCAAATCAAAATAAACTAATATATGAAGTAACAAGTCACAAATAAGTCAAGAACATAATTAAAAATTTGTAAATAAAATTACCGAAAGCATATTCATGTAACCAATTGCGAGTACAAATAAGAGTTTACACATTTTTTACCAACCCGTGGGCCAACCCAAGTCCGACCCACCTAGGCCCACGACCCGAACGGACTGACCCGTGTAGGCTCACTTCTAAATGGGTTACTAATATTTCAACTCAATCCGTCTAAATTATTTGACAGGGTAGGCCAACCCAACGAACCTAACCCAAATTGACGGCCTTTCGCCTAGGAGAAATAGTGAACTTAAGTCAATCGCTTTCCATACCAAAAAAAAATCTGACTTAGAAATTTTTATTTTGACTTTTACTAAAAAAAAAAAAACATTATAATTTAAAGGTATCATATTTTTTGGATCAAATTAAATATTTATTTTAGTTTCTAATATATTTATTTCAAATATATAAATATAAGTGATTAACCATACAAAAAAATTACTCAAAAATTATAGAACAATTGAGGATTTTAAATTGTAATTATAACAACAATCCGAAGAATGGAACATGTGATATTATAGTGGTAAATATTTTTTTTTGTAACATTTTAAAATAATTTAATATAACCCTTAAAAATATGGGTTTTTCTCAAATAATACAATATATTATACAAACTCAATAATTAGAAAAATACCTATTGCATAATTATAATTGAAACATTAAATTACTTCATTTATGAATTAAAATATTTTTATTTTATTTTTATAAAATTTAAATTTTAATATAAAAGATATCTTAATATTCAACATAAATAATAACAAAATTATCCATTTTAGTCAATCAATATCTCTTTAAACAATCTCATAAAATTTCTAAATAATTCAATTATTAATACATTCCGAATTTTATAACAAAGGATTTAAGTTTAAACTAAAAATAATAAAGAATCATAATTAATAGAAATTGAAGGCACGCATAATAGGGATAACTAAAACTTTATTTTAAAGTTTGTTTTTTTTTAAATATGTATCTTATTTATAAAAAAAATTAAGATATATAATATTATAACATCATCAATTATAAAAAAAAATAACTATATTTTAAATTTTATTTTATGGTTGTTTAATAATTTGTTGGATCATATTATTAAATTGCTTGTTATTGAAAAATAATAATTTGATTAATACAAGCTAAATAAGCAAATTAAAAAAAAAATTGTATCCATGAAGTAAAAAAAATCAAAATTTAGACAGGCAAAATGCATTATTAGTTGAACTACAAGAATAACTAACCTAAAATACATTTGTTTTAAAACTATGAAGAACAACAATAAATTATGATATTCAAATAAAAAGAAATTAGTCATCATACCAAAATGTTCAATTTCTTTTATCAAAAGAAATTAGTCATAATAGATTATTTGAATTCTCAAAAGGAAGCATAACAGAGGGTTCTAAATAAACACCCATATTAAAAAGAACAAGTCTTACAAATAAAAAAGCCTTCACAAGTTACCACCAATAATCATAATCATTCCTTCTTTATTTCTTCAGGTTGCAAATCTTCCAAAGATTGTTTCCTCCAACTCAGAAGAACAATCTACAAATCACACAAAACAACTCATGTGAATTTCCGAGTACACACTTGATTTAAAACGAAAAGTATATGTTTTTTACTTACATGAATAGTTTCCGCCGCAACAACAGGACCAGAAACCTTGCCACTGATGTTATTTCCAAGAGGATCACGAAAAATAACATTCAATTTGCCTCCGACACGACCAAATTCTGGGTTCATATGAAATATTCCACCATGAATTTGTACCAAGTCATACAATTCCTATATTAATTCAATGTACAGAATATTATATAATAGAACGTTCTGATTTAAAGTAGGGACCATCATTGCGTGTTAGCTCCTTGAAAAAACTCGAGTCACAAAAAGAAAAAATATTTATTACAAGATTTTAACTAATTGTGAAATCTTACAAACCTCATTACAATATGTTAGTGACCAACCAAAAGAGTTTATCTCTGCATATGAAATCTTGCCATTGGCAGACAAAACAGAAACAAATTGGGGAATGCTAATAGCAAATTTTAGAATTGGTTCAATTATGTCCTGAAACAAAGATATATGTATTAACATAAATAATTGTAATATTGAAAAAAAAATTACAAGGACATATTATATTAGAAGTCATACCTCTCCTTTTTGTATGGTGATTGGATGTTGTGTGACAGGACCTGCATATATACATTATATAGTAAAACTTATTAGATTGAAGATATCATTTTGATTTTAGTTAAATTTTCGCGATTTTAAGCCTTGTAATCTATTATGAATTGAGTTTTCAAATTCAAAAGCGAAAAGCATTGGATTGCCACTCGAGCTAGTTCTATTGGTAGAAGAGTGCCCTAATGGGAAGTAGTTAGTTGTCTCTACTCGAGTCCAAGAAGTTGTAAGAATGAGAATAAGTATGTTTATTGAATTAACTATGTTATGGGAGAAGAAATCGGCAATAATGAAATATGCGATTGTAGTAGGTTTGGAACATCCGATTAAATAAGCATTTGTCGTTATGAAAACAATCGCAATGTTTTTCTTCGATCCGGACTTGAAAGGTGAAGATTACAAAACATTTCTAAGAGGAGAAAAAAAATCTCAACACCAAAAAGTGATGTTCAAGTAATATATGCTTATAAGTGGTCAACAAAATCAAATTGATGTGTCAAATAAGATACAAAAACATTAAAATCCTCCAATAACAACAAAAAAATAAAACCACAAATTTACAAACAAACAATAAGATCTTAAGTTTTAAAAGTAGATCCCCCAAATTGTAATCAGATCAATGGGGTCAATATACATCTTTCTTTCAAGATTTGCTTAGAACAATCATACATATTCAAGTTTTTCAACTAATTGATGAATTTGGAATCAATGAAGTAGATGGGGGAGTATGTTTTCATTTCTTAGATTTCTATCATAAAAGAGTATATGTATGGTTCCATATACAACAAACAAAAAAATCAGTACAGAAAATGAAACAAAAGAAAAATGTGAGTATAATTAAAGTAGTGAAGCGATAATCATATAAAAAAATAAACAAAATCTTTAAAATGAATGTAACCCTAAAATTATTGACTCGAATTGATATGTTTTTCTTTTTATCCTACACCTACATGAAGCGTAATCGAACAAGAATTGTGAAGGCGCTCCATCATTCATATATGTCGGTGAGGAATCCATTAACACGATGCCAACTAGATGTCGTAGTGCGGCCGAGCAAAAAAAACTAATAGAAAGTACTGATATCGAAACCAAGACGAGGTGAATTAGCAAATATATATACACTTTTTTTTAAGCATGACGAAAGCCCTAAAATCGACTTGATTTAATTTCTAAACTTTTATTAGGAAAATTAAATATTTTAAAAATAGTTATATTATAAAAAATAGTATTCAATTGTATTTCATATTAAATTTTAAATTTGTTGAATAAATTAATACTTGATTTTTTTAAAAGTAAAATAAAAATACTTTATTTAAAACTCATTTATCTTAATTTGGCATTCTTCATATTTCTAAAATTTATAATCAAGTATATATTTAAGGATAGTTCAATATGATAGTCTATGTAACAAAAATATTTATTATAAAAATCAATTATTTTTATTAATTTTTGTTAAAAATATCTTAAATTAAGAAAAGATTAGGAGTATACAAAATATTGCTAGCTTCTTAAATTCATACAAATAAAAACTAAATCTACCCTTACTTAATTTATACGTCTTTATATTGTTTTTATTTGAAATATCTTAAAAAAAACAAATTACCCTTAGTTAAAAAAAAAATACCCTAAGTTATATTTTTTTTAATAACTTACACTTTATTTAAAGAATTTAAATGAGAATCGAACCATTATATTTAGTTTTAAGTACTTAAATGTCATAATTTAACTTATAAAAATTTGATTACATCTTTGTAATTAACTTTTAATTAAGTTGATTATTGTAATTGAATTAACTTTACTTAGAAATGAAGATATAATAAAAAAAAGTTATAATTTCCACATAATTCAGAAATTAAAAGTGAATGTATGATGTCAAAATTGGATGTATGATTAAGGGTAAGTACACAATCTTTTTATATAGCAAAAAAATAAAAGGTTGCAAAATCTTTTTCCTTTTTTAAATACACAATTTATTGAAAACTCTTATTACATAATCATCAACATCAAATATTGATGGAAATGCAATAACCACTCTACTAAAATGTAGATTTTCTTTTAACCAAATTTATTACGTTGAAAAATAAAAATTATTATATAAATTTTAACGACAAAAAGAAAACATGAATTTTTTTTTTTAACAAAAACATTATAGTAGTTAAAATATATAGTATTTTGAGATTATAATAATATATATAATAAAAAATATTAAATTTATTGTTATAATTTATTGTACATAATCTATAAGTTGTTCATAAATAGATGGACGTTTGGTCTGTTTGAAGTCTCTAAATTGTTAAATATGTAAAAGTTCAAGCCCCATATAGATTATTTGAAAGTTTGAGCCTCATATGGTCCAACTGTTTCAAGTTAAAGCCTCAAATGATATTTAAACGATTATTAAATAATCTTAGCAACGTCGAGATGAAGAAGAAACCAGAGGAATAAGAAGATAAGTGAGAAAAAAAAAAGATTTTACCATCTAGAATTTATAATTTAGGGTTTTTAAACTTTGATCTTATTTATTTATTTTTAATACGGACAATTAAATTAAGTGGTAGGGTAAAAAAACAAAAACATATTATCATAAATGGACGGACGTTTGGTATAAGCCTCAAATGGTTCACCCTATGGATCATTTGAAAGTTCAATTCTCATATAGTGGAAAAACGCTTCAAATTCGATCTCAAATTGTATTTAAACCATTTACTATTGTATTTCCTTTAAAATTTACATCAGCCTAATATTTTATGTTTCAATTGATTCTGTGTGGATGATAATTAAGTTTGCTTCATAAATTAAATAATGGTCAGATCTTAAGGATAATTATAATATTAAAAACTATGTATAAAATTAGATTTCCAGAAAATAAACAATAAAAATTAGTTGAAAACTAATATTTCATCATAATCACTAATATAAACACTTAAAAACTACTAATGTAAAAGTAAAATTAATTTAATTTTAAACTCAACTTATAACTAATTAAATTATGTTGTAAAATATTATTCTCATCTAAAATATTATCTAAAATACTTTCTAATCCAAACCCTAAAAAGTGTGTAAAAAAAAGACTCATAAAAAAAAAATGTGAAAAGAAAGGCAAAATACTTATGCTTAGAAGAAGTTGATAACTCTTCAAAAATATAGATATCAGATAAACCAAATCATGTTCTACTAGCAACTAGTTCCAATAAACGAAACCTACTAATTTCAAATAAACAAGACATCGAGTTTTCCCAAAACCGCAAACAAAATCAGAAACTATGATGTTCACTCATCTCAATAGCGAAAAACATACATCTACTTAGCATCATGCTTTGCCCGGGCATGAGATTGGAGAGCACCGTCGGAGGTGAATGTCCTACAAATAGATTTTATAATGCAAAAGGTTATAACCAAGTATACAATTGCAAATTCAAAACAAAATATGTTCATTTAGAAGTAAGCATACTTGGTGCAGGATTTGCAAGTGATTTTGGCATCAGATTTTGGGCTTTGTTGTCCCTTTCCTTGAGTTTTTCCTGCTTGCTTTACAGGATGAGGAGTAGCCACATGAGCTACCTTTTTCCCATCTGAAATTTGTAATATTTGTATCATCCAAACAGTCCATAATTGTGTCGATTATGTAATGAAAAAAGTGATTATTTGAAAAACAATTTGCTTACCTTTCTTTTGAGGGGTGGTATCAGCCTTTGCCTTCTTAGCTTGAACAGGAGTCTTCGAAGCTGAATCATTGGCTCTCTTCTTGTCATTAATAGGCTTCAATAGAAAACATTATCAACATATTAGAGCAGACCCACAAAAAACATTTGGCAACCGAAAAGAAAAAAGTAAAATAAAAGATACCTTCTTGGGAGTTGGGGTTTCCTCCTCATCATCAGAGTCGTCTTCATCATCATCTGAGTCATCAGAATCACCCTCCATATCCTAAATCAACAAACACAAATCAATCAATTGTTAGATAGGCAGGCTATTTATTTGAACCTTCTTCAAATTTTAGTAGGCTATATATGGATAACAGTAAAATGTGAATTACCTCATCAGAGTCGTCATCAGATTCATCAGAGCTATCCTTTTTTGGCTCGACAATGCTCACCTTTTGCTTGGAAGATGTTTCAGGCTTGGCAGCAGTTTTAGCCTTGGTTGCAATGGGCTTTGCAGCCTCTACCTTAGCTGTAAAGTATATCATTACAAAATAAATTATAAGAAGATAAGACCATTTTAACATATGTATTCAGCTTTAGCAGACAAAAAAACTTACCAACATCAGGAATGAGTGTGGGCACACGTTCTTCATCTTCCTCATCATCATCTTCATCTAACAGTATGAATACAAAATGTCAATGGGCAGGGAAATTAAACATAAAGAAAAACTCAAAAATAAAGAAACCAAAGACCCACCATCGTCAGAGTTCACTGTAGGGGAAGGGAAAAAAGCAGAATCAAGGAATCCAAAGGATAAAAACCCAAACAAGAATCATTGATTGTTAAAATAAGAGAAACATAAACATGATATTGAAACAATTTAAAAGGATATTCAAATGGACAATCAGCAACATATCCAAGAAAATGAACACTCCCATGTTTCCAATCATGTGACAATTCAAATTCTTTGTGAAACACCAAATCAAAAACCACTTGAGGGGTTTTGTCAGTTGAAAGTGCTCCCAATACAAGCTTTTGATCATCAATCTTCAACCTAAGTGGAACAATTTCACCACCCTTTCCCTTGAACTCCCCCAATGCTGCCTACATTACAATAATAAAACATAGTTCTAGATTGACCAGAGAATAATACAATTGATAATCAATATGAATGTAAATCATACCTGGGAAATATGAACAAGTTTGCCCACTTCAGGAGTAACCTTAAGAGGCTTTCCAGCTTTAACTTCAACACCTATAAGAAATCTCAAAGTTAGACTAAATAGAGAAGAAGCATCTGGTTTCACAATATAAGAAATCAACAAAATCAAGATCAAGAATATCCTTAATGAACGTAAGCCGTTAACAAAACAGAAACGAACAAAATATACATACAAATGTTAGAAATGCGATGAAAACTATAATGGATTGTACGAATATATGTTTAGATAAGTGAGAAAACAATAAAATATGAAACGAAATGAAGAATCAAAAGCAGAAAACGGTAAGTAAGGAAGATAATGAGCAGATCGTTACCCCAAAACTCCATTGATGAGATTAAGCGAGAGAGGAATGAAGAAAACTTTGAAGTGATGAATGATAGAGAGAAGGAGATTAGGGTTTTCGAAAGAAGAGAAATACGGTAGGGTTTATAGACTTGCTGCAAAAACTAGGGTTTTAATGGATGAAAAGTTTTTTTTTTTTTTGTAGAAAATGATAAAATGGAAATAATGTTTTAATCCTTGAACTTAAAAATAATGTTCAAATTTTATTATTATTCAATTGAGATCTTAATCTTGTTAATTTGTTCAAAGTGAACCTTATAAACATTTTACAACATGTTTATAATCATTTTAATCAATGATATTGGATGAAAATGGTTATTTAAAATTAAATAAAATTTAATTCTATTAATCAATCAAGGTAGATGTATTTTATAAATGATAAGAATCAATTAAACACAATGATAAATTATAAACGATAAATCATAAAGTATAATATAAAAAAAAAATATAGTACAACCATGTTACTCAATAAGTTATCGAGATCCTAATTTATTTTTAAAACTATTAACTCCCTTAACGAATGTCACTTATTTTCTTAATAAAAACTAAAAAACTTAATCAACTTTTAAATGATAAAAAAAAATTATATGAACATATAAATTATAATTGACTATATTACTCAAATGAAATATTAGAAAATATTCAATAACTAAGTATTAAATTATGTAGGCAGCTAAAAAGAAAGAGTTATATATATATATAAGAAAGAGTTATATATATATATATATATATATATGATATGAGACATAACTAACAATAAAATTAAACAAACAATATTTTTTATAACTTTTTCTTAATATTAGCTACATATTTGATTTTGAATAATTTAAAATTTATAAAACTTATAAAAAAATTACTTCTTTTTTACATTTTTCACATTCAAAGTTGGATAAATGTAGGTTATAATTGAAACAAATGCATGAACACATAAATCATTGAAGCAAAACTATAAAAATATTTATAATGAAAAAAATCTTGAAAAACAAAGGGTACAATATATAGTCTTACAAAGAAAACCAAATAAGAAAAAAAAAACTCATAAGAAAAATTAAAATTAATAACCATCAAAATACACCACTTGTCAAAAAAATATACAATCCATACAAAAACATGCAAAAATCATAAAATCTACAAAAACAAACTCATGCTCAAGTGAAAAAAAATCTTGAATATGAAAACAAAATGTTGCATATTCAGTTTTGATTTAAAAAAAAGAAGTATATAAATATATAATAGGTCCAAATTTCAATATATTCCATAAAAAATACTCACTAACACATCATTTCTAACCTTAAAACTGTATCAAGATAACCCAACATTATACATAATAAAAAAATTCCAAAAAAAAAAAAATCAGAGCTTGCAGGAGATCCTCTGTAACTCAAAATTACTTACATTTAACTTACAACAAACACAAACCAATGTACACAAAATAACCTTGCCACTCAAAAGAACAGTTTAGGAAATCACCGGGTACTTTTGGTTAGGATCATTGTGATGGCCACAAAAAACGATAATAAACCCATATGGAGATTTGTTTTCCTATGAAATTTCGGGTTTATATATCGAAATAGCAGCAAAATGTAACTTTGTGAAGATCCCGCTATCATCAATCAAATGCCAACCCATTTTACCCATCTGAAAACTCGCCCTATTTTAAATGGCAAAGCGTAGTCTTTAACAACTGCAGTCTCTCTTCTTACAGTCTCCTGATTAGACCAAACATAAACACCGCGTTCTTGTCTGCTGCCAGGTACGGTATTGTCTAATATAACAGCTATAAGGAACGCAACCACCATATGAAGCGATAGCACTGTGTTCAATACATAATTTAGCTGCAGAAAAAAAAAGAAAGTAAAAACGCGGGATCAATACATAACCTGATTTTCAAGACAAAGAAGGTTGTTTAGGAATAACCACTTGGTTATTCAAATAACCCTAGATCAAACAATCCCTAAAAAGGAGAAACTACCGGGATTCAATGATTAATATATAAAAAAACTATCCAATCATCAATCAAATCATTACCCGAATAACATGATTTTAAATAATCTAGTAATCAAACAAGTCCCTAAAAAAGAAAAAAAAAATCAAGACTGAATCCAAATCATTACACATTGGAAACACTTTATGTTTCTGGATCTGAATCCAAATCCATATGAGAAACAGTTCATAAATTTATTTCGAAACACTTTTTTTCAGTATCATGTTTGGAAAAACAGAAACTATTTATGAAACAAATTAAAAATTTTACTCGAGTTTTGAATCCATATCCAAAAAGTGTTTCCAAATGGGCCCCACGCTATACTTAAGATCGAGAAATCATTTTTCTACCTCGCTCTGAATTGCATGGGTATCATAAAAATGGGATATATGAAACAAATTAGTAACAATTAGAAAAGATAAAGTAGAATTATTTGCATACCCCTCCATATTTTGTTTGAAAAGGACCATGGGCAGCAACAACATAGGGCTGAAGATAACTTGGAACAGACAAGTTGGTATTTGGAGAGACTCCGAATTGCTGAAAGTAGGAAGGTATCGACAGGGAGAAAAATAAAGACAAACCAACAATTATAATGTTTCTTGAACTCCCAGCCTCACTATATCGTAGATTCGACAAGCCCAATGCTGTAAGCATTGCCCACATAAAACACAATAGAGCCGCTACCATGACTTCAGGAATTGAAGCAAAAAGCCCTCCAACTTTTCCTGTTAATATTAAGATAAAAAAAATGAGAATTTTGAAAAAAAAATCAAAGTTAACTGCACAGAGCAACTCAATGAACAAAAATTGCAAACACTTATTTAAAACCTCAATCCATTGAGAAGATCATCAAGTTAGACTGACTAAGGCCTTGTCTGATGTGGGTTATTTACAAATAACCCACGATCCAATCTACCTTCACATTATTAAAATCATCAATCAAAAATACCAAATTATTTGTACTTTAACTTTTATGATATTAAATAATGACATTTGGTCATGTTACCCAAATAACCCACATCTTACACCAAACAAGGTTATTTGCAACTTGCACCAGATTATATGATGCATACACAACCACAAAAAAGTAAATCTTGAATCTAGCAAAAAGAAAAGGACTCTTGAAACCAAACTGGATTTGCAGTTACAAAAAAAATAGTCTGCTATGCAGAATATATCAATTTAGATAATTGAATCCCAAGAAAACACTTAGGCCCTTGTTTGATGAAGGGTTAATCCTAATAACCTTAATCAAACCATCAACACAAATACTAAACTACTTTTTATAACATTTTAAAATATTAAATACAAAAGTTAATTTAGCCATTTAATCCAAATAATCCACTTTTCATTAACCAAGTTTTTTTTTTCCAAAAAATCAGATATTTTAAAAAAATAAAACTTACATCAAACAACCTCTTCCCCAACATTTACGTACCTACAAGGGAGATGATGATTAAAACACAAGCACCTAACTCTATTGCTCTGCGGCTACCCATTTTAGTCACTGCAATTGTGTGCACATTTTCGGTGAGAGTACTTGATCCAGTCCCTGTTCCCCATAACCCAGCCAACAGACTAGATAAGCCCTCAAGACCAATTGCTCGGCTTACAACTCCAGGAGGTGGAGGCCTGGAGGCCACCAACAAAGAAGATGCATGGTATGAACCAATCTGTAAGTTTGAAGAAAACATTAGCAATGATTAGCTATGGAAGACTAACTGCCTACTGAAATGATAAGAAATAACATGAATCATCTAAAAGGCTTAAAATTTGGATATTATGCAAAGGCGTACATAATTATCTGTTTATCGTATACAAATTGCACAGATGAATCTCATCTGGAAAATTTGCATGTGTCATATTTGAGAAATATTCAGCCAATCCAAACATGCTTTACATTTAATACAGATAATCTAGAAACACATTCATCTTGAGGCTTAAACAAATTTCAACTCTTAAAGCTTAAACAAATAGCAATAAGGGTGTGTTTGAAAAAACTGAAAATTAAATGATGAATGTCGAATACTGAATTTTAAGTTTTAAATGAGCTAAGATGCGGAAAAATAAATGTTGAATAAATCAAACAAAAATATATGATTTTTAAGTACTTAGTATGCAATTTGATTTGATAAAATGTGGAATTAATGTGGGAAAGTATTTAAAGACTACTTTACCATTATAATGACATAATTTGATTAAATTTTATGGGTTAAAGTTGTCTTTTGGATGCTATTACTAGATTATCGTGTTAAGTCATTCATAGCTTACCGAATTAAACAAGAAAATTTAGCTTAATCTAAATAATTAAGTGAGTTTAAATCACAGTTATCAACTTAATTCAAATAAGCACTTGATTATTTAGATTAGTGATAAGCTGTTATGAAGAACAACCTAATTCAAATGAACAGAAGGAGTTCCACATCCTACGACAATTCATATTTACATAGTAGCAGCTAAAATTACACAAAAATGTGATGCATCATTGCATAAATATGACTGCTAAAATGTTGAACCATGTGAAATGCCGATATTGATTAGCATTTCAAACTTTTTACTTATGCAACAAGAAAGGAAAACATACCGAATCAACCGATGAGATTATTGAAACCACACACATAATGATAGCCATTTTCCAGTGGAAGATAGGTGTGCCCCATTGCATTGGATAAGGAAATCTGAACCACGGTGCAGAATTCAAAGCATGAGAGGTATCAACTCGGCAATATTTCATATTTTGGAGATGCTTTCTACAGTGATCTGAAACTAAATTTGATGCTGGAATGTTTACATCGCAACCCTTATAGTTATATACTCCTGCTTTAGTAAGAAGAGAAGCAGCCGCCCATGTAATTCCCAAACCTAATGGTACCTGACGAACATACAAACATGTGAAGAAGGGTTTATCCAGAAGGAGAAATAAACGATCCCATTTGGAAAAATCAAGAGGTGCTCCCCTTTCTCAATTTTCGATTTAAGTGAGCATGCACAAGTTTATTTAGAACTATTCAGGATGGTATTAACTGTTTTCAAATGAAGCCAGATACTGAGGTCTAAATAGGAATAGACATGGATGATAACCTACCGCGTAGATAAGGAAAACTCTATGACCCAGAACAGATATCTTGCGAAGGTACTGTAGGAAAAATGAAGGAAACCAAATTGTTTAGAATACAAATAGTTACTTTGTGTGAGAAATGTAATTGACCTGAAGAAGAATGCAGAAGAAAGGGAGTACTTACAAGAGAAAACATTATTAAAAGAAGGATTTGAACCGCACCAATCTCAAGGCAAGTACCAACCCTTGGGAAACCATAGCTGTAGAAAGAAAGTCCAACAGCAGCAATAGTTGGCGACACAACAACAGGATTGATTAACCTGAGAAATGAAAAGGATGAATGATGATGTGCTATTGCAAATATCATAGTACATCAAAATCTGGTCAACATAAGTTAAATCCGAACATAATAGTCAAAACAATTATAAAAATGATACGAGTACCTTACTGTTAACCAACCATGACCATTAGTTTCAATTAAATCACTGCAATCTCAACTTAAAATTCCCATTTGATAATTAATGTGGCTAACATACATTCTCTTATATGAATTTATTTAAGAATTATATTTTAACATATTTAAAAGTTTATGTTAGCCAGCTCATGTACAATGTACCTAGGATAAGGTAGCAGCGGTTAACTGGAAACTACAAATAAAGGCTACTCCATATAGACAGCCATTCAACAGTGGGTATTTATACTATTTAATTTTTATAAAATTGAGTTGATTGAAGGGCTTTGATTGTGTCCTTAGCCAAAGTTAAGTGATTTATGACCTTTTATCCTAAAAGTATAGCATAAATTGGAAGGAAAAAAAAAAGAAACACAGTGTCTTAATAAGTTTCATCTAAAAACAGGATATCAAATAAAAATCAACCATTGAACATGCTTATACAGTTTCATTACCCTCTCTAGATGAATGTCAATGCCTGTATTCTCAAGTACAAAACTGATCATAACCATATACATTACAGAATAGCAACATATTTGTTATGCATGTAGATGGGTAGATCTTGAAACCTTAGCCAACTAATTGGGAATAAGGTCTCCAACCACTAACCAAACAAGGATGCAAGATTTTTAGTCATCTCAACCAAGACACCACAAAATGTACCTTCCACAACAGTTGCTAGTTTGATATATTTTGAAGAATAACAAATATTGCAGAAGATATAATGAAGAAATTTGTACCTTGACAATACTGTCATTATTCCACTATATCCCAGTATGGCTTGAAAAGCTGAAGATATGATTATGGACCCTTGGAGTACTCTCATAATGTGCTTGAAATTCTGCAAGGTGAAATAAGTTTGGCTGTCAACAGGCACTAGAAGAATAGAATATTTAATTTCTAAGTTAATCCAGGAAATCTGTCCTTCTCTAAATATTAGCAAGGAGAAAACTAACTAGGCTAAAGATTCAGATCCTTCTTGCTAAAGTACTTTTTCATGTTTTTCCACTTGGGGCCAGGAATGAGGACCCCTCTCTTTCTCCTCCTCTCACACATTCTTTACTTTCTCCAATTTTGTAATGAAGAAGAAGAACCATCTTTATTTCATACAATATTTGCTTGTTCAAAATTGAGAGATCGAAGTTTATTAGATGTATATATCTTACTATCCCTCAGCAATTCCTACTATTTGTCAGAACATTGTGCATTTGCATCGGAAAACAGCAGTTACAAAAGGGATAATGTGTTAGAATTCTTACATTTCCATTCAAACCCTGAAACTCAGGGGAGTTGATGATTGCGAGTGCAGGAGCAAGATAGACAAAAGATGGACCCTGAATTAAAGGCAATCTTGATCCAAAGAACGTATGAAGAAGTGTTGTCACTCCAGATACAAATAGCACAGTACAAATCACATTAGCCGTATCCTCCTACACCAACTAAACTAATTTCTATGAGAAAAAAATATGAGAGAATCATCCACACACAGAAAGTTGAACAATAATAAGATTACGAATACTTACATTGGATCCCCCTGCTGAAGGAACTAAAACGAGTGGTATAAGTATCAAAGATCCCAACAATGAAATGTAATGCTGAAAACCATATAAACCAATTGGAACTGAAAAAAAAAAACATATTAGAAAGAACAAAATCCTTCTTCCAATTCAACTAAAGAAGCAATAAAACTCACCAAATCCAGGTGTATCTCTAAGCTCATATTTCATATGTGCATGACGAGAAACAAGTTCATCATCCTCAACTATTTGAGGCAATACATCAACAACTTCCTCACTTACCGGCCTCCTGTTAATCTGCTTTGGCGGTGGTGCGTCAGCAACCGCAACCGCAACCGCAACCGGAGCATTTGTAGCTCCACCGTCGGAAAGTGGAGGCGGAAACGTAACTCTCTTCGGTTCTCCATTCAACTTCGCAGCCGTCGTCGTCGTCGTCTGTCGTACTCTACCAGCTTCTAGATCCAGATGAGAATCAACTTCTCTTACCTTAGGTTGTGGCAGAGTTTGTCGTCCAGAATGAGTAGCGTTCGTTTCTCCAGAGAATTTAGGATGAAATCCAGTGCGTTTAGCCCAAGAAGATGGCGGCATTGCATTAGGTTTTGGTGGAAGAGTTGTCGGTGGCCATGGTCCAGGTCGAGGTCGTTTGTTGAGGTCGGTACTTGTCATCTTCTTACAATTGCATATCCTTCAAATTTGAGTATGAATCTTTATAGATCTGGTATTTAGCTGAGTTCACCGTTATCTAAAATGGCGGAATCTAGAAGATTAACTTCAAATGGACTGAATTCTAGGGTTTAAGATGGACTGGATTTGAGAAGATGAAGTGAGTTACAGTGAAGTTCTTGCTGGAGAGATTTAGGGAGAGAGATTTATAGAGAGAGAGAGAGAGATTTACAGTAAAGTACAGTGTGCGCGAGAGAGATGGATATGGTAAGCTTGGAACTGTATTTCTTTCTTTCATGTTAGAATGATGTAATCATATGTATTATTTATTATAAATTGCTTTTTACTGTTTAATTATAAAAGAAAATTACATTTTAATTATTTATTTTAAATTAATTATTTTTATTCAATATAACAAAATAAACCAAAATAAATAAAAGTAACCCTAGATATTGGTATATTAAATATATTACTTTTTCACATTGACTTTTGTTTTGTTGGTAAACATTATAATTAATTTTTTTATTTATTCAATTTATTAATATATATATATAATTAAATTTTATCTAATTTAAATTAATATTAATTTATTTTATTTAAATTCGAATATAATTCTTGTATCTAAAAAAGGTAATCACAATATTCAAATCATGTAAACCAATTAAAGAATTAATAAATAAAGAAAAAATTATTCTCAAAATTAACTACAATCTTTTTAAGTGAAATAGTTAGTAAACAATAAATTTAGTTTTAGCTGAATAAATGTTAATTGCATAACAACTCTATAACAAACTAGAACGAATGATTTATAAAAATATAAATTTAAAAATAATAATATGTATTCAATATTTAAATTTTTAATAAATCACTAATAATATATTAAAATAAAAAATAGAACGTTCTTCTTCCACATTTTATTCATTTCAGGAAAACAACTTATTTTCTCATATGTCATTACATATTTTTTTTTTAAATTAATCTATAATCTTGTGACCTTATACTTTCTTTGATCAATAAAATATTTGATTCATATTGTTTAATATTTGATTCATGTTTTTATAATATTTAACATTGACTTTTTTTAATATTTAATATAGTAACCTCACACTTTGGTTAATCAAGTATTTGATTTATATTTATTTTAACAATTTTTAATTGATAGTGACCTATTATACATCGATAACCACGTCTCCATCACTGCATCACACTTGGTTAAACATACATATAACATTTTTAATTTTATTTTTAACTGTTTTAAGTTTATGGGCGAATCAACTCATAATCCGACCCAAGTATTCATTTACTCTCACATATATATCAAATTAATCACATCTCTCAACTCGGCAATCCAGATATTTTAAAAATTAAACATCATATTATATATCGATGTTGTTTTTGAATTTGATAAATTAGTCATTAGAAAAAAACTCTCATTATATATTTGAATTAATATAAAAAATTTAAAATGAAATAAATATAATATATAACAAACATGAAATTCAAACACTTATTTTGTATTTAACTTGAAAGTAATAAATTAATGTAAAATAAAGTATTATTTAATTCATAAAAACAGGTTTTAAATATATTTTTATAAAATATTAATAAAAAAAATTATATAAATCTAATATTGCAAATTTATTCATTTTTAAGATTAGGTGGTCAAATGGGTAGCACAAATTTTTTAATATTATTTTAAAATTTAAATTTAAGAAAATGTCGGTGTTTGAAAATGGCTCAGGAAGTTAGTTTATATATATATATTTTAAATAAATATAATTATTTAATTTGAAACAAAATCCAACTATATATACTAAACAGGCCCATTTAAAAGAAGAAGGCCCAAGCCCTAAAACATTCTCCCTCTATATTTCACTAACCTTTCTCTGTTTAGTTTCTTCTTCTCAGAACGGCGGCACAAACCATTATTGGCCGCTTCTTCTCTCACCTCAAGAAATCCTTTCTTCTCCGTCCAACAAAGAAGATACACAGTAAGTCCATGTCTTCTCTTATTGTTATTACTACTATTACCAATTTGCAAAACTGAAAAAGGTATAAGAACAAGGAAGATGGAAGATAATTGTTCGGTTGTTTGATCTTCCTTTTACTATCATGATTCGTGTTCTAATATGCTGTTTTTTTGTGATTTTTACTTGTTTTGTATGCTAGAGATCAACGTGTGATGATTTGATATGAAAGAACCCTAAAATTGATGAAATAATAGTGTTTCTATGTTTTGAGGCGATTTTCAAAAGTTCTACACGACCTGTTATTAGTGTTTCGCAGCTATAAACGAGAAACAATTCTGAGTCCTGCGATTCTAAGTATTTAATCATTTATTTCACTTAATAAGATGATTCGAATGGTTAGGTTTCGAATGTTTCAAAAGTAAATTGCTATGATGTGTTCATCTTGTGTTTGATTAATCTTTGTAAATTGGCATAAAGTTGTTTGGTGTTGCTCTGTAACTTATAATGATTCAGAATGAAATAGATTGTTTTGCTCATGTTTTTGGTGATTTGATTCTGATTGATGCTCTGAAATCAATTGTAGGATCTCTTAACCATTTGTATTTGTATTGTAATTTATCAGATTCTCAAGACAAAATATGTTGAATTGTTGCATGATTTAAGCTGCCAGATATTAGGGTTTGAAGTTTCATTAGTTTTTTATTCATTTTCCGGTATATTGTAGAAAAGTTACCCTAAAGAAGACCCGCAATGAGATTGGAGAAGTGTTGGTTTTGCTCCTCAACCGTATATCCGGGGCATGGAATTCAGTTTGTTAGAAACGATTCAAAGGTAAACTACTATCTTATTTGAATGCTTCAACGAGATTATTTACATTAAAGTTGAGTTTGTGCTTTCTTGAACTAATATAGTTATGATCAAAACAAGAACTTTATAAATCACAAACTTTTTATTGATCGAATCACTGTTTTATGTTGTTTTTGCATAAGTAATAGGTTATCATCTTGATGAAGCTGATGATTAATCAAGAGTTAATATTTCATATCTGTCTCAGTTGAAATAACGATAAAGAATTGAAATTTAAATGAATCACATATGGAGCAATTTTGTAGTATTGAAAAAATGAATTTTTGCCAATAGTTTGTGCCTCCTATTGGTTAATATTGTGAAAAATTACAATATCTGATGAAAGTCTTTGGAATAGTGCATATGCCTTATTTACCTTAACCCATCATCGATCACTTCATCAGGTAAATAATCAATGAAAATATTAAAATACCCTTCTTAATTTCTTTCATGTATTTGTCCCCATATGCAGATTTTCCGCTTCTGTAGGTCTAAATGTCACAAGAACTTCAAGATGAAGAGGAACCCACGAAAGGTTAAGTGGACCAAAGCTTACAGGCGATTACATGGAAAGGATATGACTCAAGTAAATAACCCTAACCCTGAACCCTATTATTTCCTCATGAAATCAAAATGTTCCCCATTTTAATTATTCTGTTTTTACGTTGTCAAGGATTCAACATTTGAATTTGAGAGGAAGCGAAACAGGCCAGAGAGATATGACAGAAATGTGGCAGAGAATACTCTCAAGGCAATTAAGAAGATCGACAAAGTTAGAGTCGATCGTGAGGCCAGACACCATGCTAAGAGGTTTTTTTCTCGTTTGTTTGCAAATATGTTTCAGCCAATTTGTTTAGCGTCAATTTTTTGATTGAGATTCGATTATTTGTTATACAGGATGAAGGGAAAGAAGGGACAGGAGTTAAGGGAGGCACACAAGGAATTGGAACAGAGTATCAATATGGTAAAGGCTCCAATAGCTTTTCTACAAGATCCATCTTTTACTCTTCCAAAGATCAAAGTCAAGGTCGCGCAACAGAAGTTGGAGGAGGGTCGAATGGAGGAGTGATTCCGTTAAAGATTCACAAAGATCGGTTTATTATTGTCTGTGTCTTGTCTCGGGATTTTATTATAATCGTTGTAGAATCAATGGTGACTATGATGATGGTTGGTGTTGGTTTCTTGTTTATTTTTTTAAGGATTCAAATTGACAAATTTTGATCAAGTAATATTGTTTTTTATTTTGGTAAATGCTAAAAATATATGTTTTGGAACAGATTTTCTTCTTGACAGTATGATTATTCTGTCCTATTTATGTTCTGTCAAATTGTCTAATTTTTAAACTTTGAGCATCAATAAAATTTTAATATTAATCCTTTGTATAAAAAATAAAATATTATTTACTTTTTTTTATTTTTGATGATTTTCAAATGGTCAAATAAAAAATTTAAATTTAAACTTAAATCAATTATTAAAATCGATTATAATTAAATTTATTAGTATTGTTATATATTTATTTATTTTTATTCCATCTAAATTTGAAAAATAGTTTCAAATAACAGTTTAGAAACTCTTATTATAGATTATTAATATTTATGTTTATAATTTTTTAGGATAATAGGTAGGATGTTACATGTATATTTAATTTACACTCTAAATATCAAAAATTATTTAAAATTTTATAAAAATAGGCACAAATTCTTCTGTGATATATGATATATCTATTTTATTTTTTTTATTTTTTTATTTTTTTTAAGTCCTGTGATGGATAAAACTTTCAATTCGTCTTGATAGACTTATTTAATTTCATTCGCAAACAATGACGATGACGCATCTTCTCTATTCCATTTTTAGATAATGATGTTGGAGGATTAAGGTGACGATAAAGTTGTTACTCATTAATTTTTCCATATTTAAATATTATGTATTTTTGTTATGTTCCCAAATTCATCTCTAAACCCTAAATAATATTCATCTCTAAAATATAAATAATATTTATGTTGAAGGAGAAAAAAATGTTGGATTGTCTTATGGTTAAAATGTAATACGATAAAAATTACAAAATATAAAATACGATATCATAATATGTTGATATAAGACTTATACCAAAAGATGACTATCATTTATTGAGATTATGAATTTATTAGTTAAAATAAGCTCTAACCCAAATCCAAATCTGATAAATATATCTTAGTTGGAATCTTAGGTAATGAATGATTTTAAATTAATTACGGAGGGTTCAAATTTCGACTATTTATTTTATAATGTTTAGGAGGTTAACTATTTCAAACAAAATAAATATATAAATAGTAATTTTAAATAAAAAAATAAATATAAAATCAATAATTTCAAATGATATTTAAAACTTAATTACTTTATACCCAGTTTTGAAAGTCATGTATCTGCCCTTTTGATATTATGTAATATGTCTTTTTATTTTTGTAATTACTTATTGTTTATTATATTGTGAGAAATACAAGTTAATATAAAATTAGTCACATTAATCCCAGTGTTTGAATGGGTCCAGGTATTTTTATTTTGTCACATAAGTCTAAAAAGTTTAAATGAAGAGATTTATATTTAAGATAAATGTAATTAAATTAGATTAATAAAAGAAAGTATCTTATTTTTATTTTTAAATAGCTAACCTAATTCTCCAAGACTCTAACCTCCATTCTTTAGTAAAAAAAAAATAAAGTTATTGCAAATTTTAATAGTGATAATTTTTTAATAAATATATTCATTTTTAGTTTTTAGCAAAATGAAAAATAAGTAATAACCAATATATATAAGCTTTAATCCAACCATATATTCTCATATGTCAAATCAAATTATGATACAATTTCAAATGTTAAAAAAAAACACAATATTCAAATAAGTTCAATATTGTTAAGATATATTTATTTTACAAATAAATCCCATTATAACCCAATAAAAAACAAAAGAGGAACACTAAATCAGGACAAATAAGAAAAAAAAGATAATATTTCAATAAAATCAACATAAATCAGTGTAGAGACTCTATGTTCTTGTTCAATTCATCCAGCTTCTTCATCCTCATTTTCTCACTTTCAGTCACCAGCTGCAAAGTTGGAAATTAACTATTATTATTCTATAAACTTAAAATCTAAATTTTAATACAAATAAACTATTATAAGTTCATATAATTAAATATCTAATTATTATATTTCAATCACTAAATTAAATTCACCTCCACAAGTTTTGCAATTAGTTGAGATCTTTCTTTGCTCCTCTCCCCAAAAGCATCTAGGGCTTCTTTGTATTCTTTTTCCTGTTACAACCAGTTTATTTAAATAAATAAATTCATTATTCTTAAATAAAATACATTATCTATAATTTTTCATTTTTTTTATATTTTAATTAGGGACGACAATAGTGAATAAATGACGGGAAGATACATTTATCATCCTCGAAGATTTTTTACTGTTATCTCCGTCCCGTTTAATTTCGAAAAAATTTCAGGTTATTTGAGAGGGAAATTTGAGGAGATGACCCTCAAAAAGAGGGCAAATGGGTTAAGTGTCAGCGCATAAATTAAATAGCGTCGGTGACCCTCTTTTTTTCTTACGAATATGCCCCTATTGCGTCACGCAGACGCAATTTTTTTTTTTTTTCCAAAAAATTCTAATTATGAATTTTTTTTTGAAGAAAATGACCAACTTGCGTCACGCAACTCCAGTTGCGTCACGTAATCGCGTCACGCAACCCCAGTTGCGTCACGTAATCGCATCACGCGCAACCTCAGTTGCGAGACGAAAAAAAAAAATCTCGCGATTCTGGTTGTGTCACGCAACTTCCGACTTGAGTAAAATCGTTCAAAAACAGTAAAAGGGTCATGAACACTTTTTTTTTTTAACTTCTGCACTTTCCCCATTTACCCATTTTTGAGTGTCATCTCCTCAATTTCCCATTTGAGAAGAGTGGTTTTACCTTCTTCTGGCAATTGAGAGCGAGCGGTTTAATATCGCGATTGACAATATCAATCTTCTTCCGTATGATGGAGAGATCTTTCCTCATTGGATCTGTCAATGCTTCAACTTCCTGCCAATCATGTTTGAATTCATTAGCAAAATCTACATGCAATGAAGAAGAAGAAGAACAGATTGATTGATCGATCGATCGATCTTACTTCTCGAATTTCCGCCAATCGTTTCGTTTCTTCTTCCGCACGACCTAATTGCGCTTCAACTTTCTCCCTAACTTCTCTTTTCCTCCTCTCGATCTCCTCTTCTCTAGCGCGAAATGCCGACAGAGTAGATCTCGTCATTTCCTCCTCCATTTCCTCCGGCAACGGACTTCCGAGTATTTCCGAGTTCTTCACCCTCAAATGTTGCTGCTGCTCAGATACTTGCTGCTGCTTTGTGTTCGTCATTTTCAGGTTATCAATCTCTCTGTTTTTCTCAACTACTATTACTACTACTTCTTCTTCTTGCAATGGCGTTTCTTATAGAAAGAAGTAGTTATTGCGTATGAGGAATTCATGTATACTTACCTTAGAAGAAGATTTTCCTCTTGATGGAACATCTATCTCCTCCTCATATTATTATTGGTATTCATGAATAAACACCATGAATACAAATTCATTATTGGTCATTTTAAATGGATTTTGTGATTAGATCTCACGTTTCTATCTTGATGTATTTCAATTGAAACTTCATCAAGGTTCTTATTTGGTATGATGGATACATAAAAGTATGTCAAATTGTCATGTTCATATGGACCTCTTTTTCTACATTCCCCCCAACAACAAAATGGTTTTTAGGGTTAGTTTTAAAATTGGTTTTATAAAAAATATAGGTTTTGTCGATTATTAGATTGGTTTTATCGAATCCAATAAGATAGCTTAAGTGGTATGATAAAAGTGGTTCCTAAAACATCAAATATCACGTATTTAAACTCACTTCTAAAAAAATCGGTTTTAAAATGACTTTGTTACAATGTGGGTAACTAAATCGGTTTAGTCGATTATAAGACTGGTCCTATCGAAACTCAATAAGGTAAGTTCTTAAGAGACTAAATGTCCCGTGTTGAATCTCATTTAAAACACTTGAAGGGGTCACAAAAGAAGAAGAAAATTAATTAGTAATTTTAATTTTTTGAAGAGAACATAAAAACAATGAAATTCAATACAACTACATTTATAAATATTTCTACACATAACAAATAACAAGTCACAAAAAAATATTAGATTATATAAAAATAAATTCAATTTAAAAAAAAAAGATAAATTAAATTTGTACCTTCTTCGATAGTCGTTCTCATGTATATTCTAAATTTCATTATTTATATTAGTATATAACTAATTTGTTTTATTATATAATATAATTGAGTATAATTTAATAAATCTAATCAATATTATCATTATTTAATATTTTATAAATATTATTCAATGCATAATTAATTTAAAATATTTTAATAATTACAATATATTAATTTAATAATTAATTAAAATTAATACAACAATTTTAGTTTATTTATTTAATCGTTTTGAACTTATTTATTTAACCTATTTTTAATCGTTTTATTTTCCTTCTCATAGGTATTATACAACTGTATCTTGGTTGAATGCATATGCGGAGACATGTTATCCGGTTGGTGATGAAGAGAATTGGGATCTTCCCGATATTATCAAACAACGCGTGTGTCTAAAACCACCTGTGAAGGTTAAGAAAGGTCGGCCACAAACTAAACGTAGGACATCCCAATGTGAGGTCCGTAAGGTCCCGAGACGATGCAGTTCATGTGCAGGTCTAGGACATAATAGAGCAACATGCAAAGCAGTGATGCCTGCACCGTCTACCGCAAAAGCAAGAGAATCATCTCAGCTGCATGAGCCCTCATCATCTCAGCAGCATGTGCCCTCATCATCTCAGCCGAATGAGCCATCATCATCTCAACTGTACGAGCCCTCATCTCAGCTCTACGAGCCATCATCTCAATCTTACGAGCCATTAGCTTAGAATGAACTTGTTAGTGTTGTGTTGTGGTGTTAATGTTGTTTTTGTAGACTTATTATCAAATGTCTTGTGTGGAGGTGTTAATGTTGTTTTTGCATCAAAGATTCAAGGATTCAAGGATTCAAGGATTCAGTAAATGTCTGGTGTTTTTGTAGTTTTCTGGTGAATGTAATACAGGGACAGGGTTTTTGTACCAAGTGTTTTTGTAGACGCAGCTGCTTGACGCAGCTGCTTGACGAAACTGCTTGACGCAGCTGCTTGACGAAACTGCTTGACGCAGCTGCTTGACGAAACTGCTTGACGCAGCTGCTTGACGCAGCTGCTTGACGCTGCTTGACGAAACATGGTTTACATTAGTGCAGAACTTATTACATTAGACATGGTTTATATAACTGTGTACTTCAGGCATTAAATTTGATAACAACATTTGAGGCATTAAATTACAATAACATATATATCATTAACAACATTTGATATCATTAAATCAACCATATTACAAAGGTTTGAGATTAACATTACAAAAATTTGATATCAGTACAGTACAAAAGTTTCATAAATAACCTATGGATCTACAATTCCATGAAATAACCTCACTGCCCACTTTTCTCTCCAAGCTTTCATCTCATTTGAGGTCACTTCTGATAGATTCAGACCTGCAGTCAAGTACTCAATATACATAAGTACAAATACACCACAATCTCCACTCTTAGTTGCTTTGGGAACTTCTGACTCTGGACGTCTTGTGTATGGCAAAACGGAATCAGGGTTGAGCAGAGGAAATCGTTGTTTATCTTCAAGAGGCAATGCCTTGTCAAATATAACCGGAATCATTTGGCACATCGGTAGCACAAACTCATCAAGATTAGCATAACATCCAGGATCGCAGTCATATACGTCTACGCGCCATTGCTGTAGACGGACAACACAAAGTATCCAGTGGACGTCTTTGATGTTCAAAGGAATATATATATCATCGCATACTTTCCAACTATTCCTATAGTTGCTTTCATCGCCCAAGAAGTATTCGAAAAAGTTTTCAATGTCAAACTCAATACGACTTTTGTTAAACGCAGCGTACTCAGCAGTGAACCTGGTGTGGAGCCAACAATCTCCAATAAAGAAGTTCTTCTTATATGTCTTTGGATATACCCAAGCTCTTCTTCTCAGAATGAAGCAACCTGCATCGATTTCCTACACAAGAGAAACACATTTAAAATACAATCTGCAAATCTAAAATTATTCTAACATAAATATTACTTACATCATCAGTCAGCCAGGTGAACCTTTTTAGCATTCGGCGAAATAATGCCTTATCACCTAATATAGTATGGAGCTCATTTTTGTTGTTGTCAGTGTTTGGATCTTTAAGCCATGTTTGCAATTGATGAAGAAGTTGATCGTCATATTTTAGAAGTGGATTGACGGTGATAGGATCTTTTAACTTGGGCTGTTTCAGATTGGGGTCGGTGAAATCTGGATCATTCTTCGGCCTCCTATTCCTTCTCGTGACCAATATGACTTTCTTAGGAAGAGGAGGAGGAGTATTCACTATTTCCAGTTCATCTTCGTCATTTTCGTCTTTCTTCTTCCCAACCTTCTTCCCCACCTTTTTCTGAAAAGTCTTTTGTATAGGTTTTCTCTTCACTTCTTCTTTCTTCTCCACTTCTTCTTTCTTCTCCCCTTCTTCTTCAATCTCCCCTTCTTCTTTCTTCTCCCCTTCTTCTTCAATCTCCCCTTCTTCTTTCTTCTCCCCTTCTTCAACAACGGCCTCTTTCTCGACAATGGCATTCTCTATCGGCGGATCCTCAACAATCTCATTCTCAATCTTCTTCTGCTCCAATTCAACATTGTCTTGCTCCAATTCAACATTGTCTTGCTCCAATTCAACATTATTAACCTTCTCATTCTCCTTTTGCTCCTCTTCTTCATCGAGAATGTCATTCAGACCAATGGCATTCTCATCTTCTTCGTCACGAATGTCATTCTGCTTTTCTTCCTCTTCTTCAACACGAATATCATTCTACTTTTCTTGCTTTTCTTCCTCTTCATTGTCACGATTGTCATTCAGACCGATGTCATTCTCCTTCTGCTCCTGCTACAAAAGTGAAAAGAATTTAAATTAAGGATGCGTCAAGCAGCTGCGTCAAGCAGCTGCGTCAAGCAAGCAGCTGCGTCAAGCAAGCAGCTGCGTCAAGCAACGGCGTCAAAGTAGTAAAAAACAGAAAGCTCTAACAGAATTACCTGGTTGGTGACATGGCTGGCGAACTGGTTGCTTAGACTGAGAATCATCTTTTCAAACCTCGTAAAGTAGTTTTGTTGATTCAATTTGATGTCTCTTATGTCTCTCTTGATTTCTTCGACATCTTTCTTTATCTCTTCGACATCCTTCTTTATCACTTCGGCATCCTTTATCTGAACATGAGATGCCGATGCCGGTTCACGTGCAGGTGATGATGGAGGTGTTGAAGTTGCGGATGGGGGACTCATGTTACGCAGGCTACGACGCTTGATGGCTGCTTTGCTGGGGGGGGATATATCATCATGTTCAACATTCCTCTTCCTCTTGGAAGGTTGGACAGTAGTAGGTTCTTCATCAACATCTTCATCATCATCATCTTCAGCAACATCTTCATCAGCCTTTCTCTTTTTTCCCCCATCAGTAACTCCCTCAAACAAATCATCGTATGAATTGTTAATGTGTTCAAAATCCTCCCCACTGTACAAACTCGTCTCCTCGAAGGACTCTTGCATCTTAGAAAACACAGCGCTGTTAAAGGCAGATTGTATCTCCTGAAATGTATTCTTCCTTTTCGATTGATACAACAGTATCCTTGGGCGAAAAGGGCCATCAACGTCTTTCCTTGTGGCGAATTTAGGGACCAAGTTTTGAATGATCTCATAGCTCCACACTTGTAGTGCTAGTACAAACCCATACACGTTATAAGCAAAAGAATTAGTAACTCCACTCCCTTTCCTGGACATATATACGGACCTGTGGTGTTTCATGTCCTGGTCAAGACCCCTCATGGTGAATCTAAAGGACACCTTCCCCCATGGAAATCAGAGGAAATCTTCAACATCTTCAACCATATGGATGATTTTGAGATTTAAAAGCCGTTTTGGGTCATATGAGAAGAGGTACTGGTTAATCAAGCAGATCAACCCGATCTTCCATGCGTCTTCCTTATCGGTGCATTTCATGAAAATAGACTCCAAATCCATCATTCGAATTGACGTATTCCTTTTGAAATATTTTATCAGCAAGGGTGGACAACCTCGGCATTCATCTTTGTATTCAGGCAATCTGTCGAAGTTGAGGCCTGTAATCAATGCGTACTCTTTCAGACCAAAAGTATATTCCTCCCCATTAAAGTTGAAAATCATCCTATTCAAATTGGCCTTCACCTTCCGAACCAGCAACTGATGTAAAATGGTCCCTGAGAACAACAAGTCTGGGACTCCTCTCAATAAATACTGAAATTGAGAATTTAGAGCCCTCTCCATAAGACCCAGCGCTTCAAACCTATCAGATACATTTTTCAAGGCTAGGACAGATTTCAATGAAATCCTACCAGGAAAATCATGAACCGTGAAGTCTGCCATCTACAAAAGGAAAAAGAAAAACAACAATGTTTATAAACAAACGAGAAGAAAAGCAACCGTCAAAATAGCTAGAAACAACTGTCAGATGCGTCAAGCAGCTGCTTGACGCAGCTGCTTGACGCAACCCAACCCATAAACCGTGCATGAACCATTTGAAATCAAGAAGCATCCTACCCTAATTCCTAACATAAAACATGCATGAACCGTTTGAAAGCAGGAAGCAACCTACCCTAAAACCCTAACATAAAACATGCATGAACTTTTTGAAAGCAAGAAGCAACCCTAAAAACATAACATAAAACATGCATGAAGCATTTGCAAGCATGTAGCAACCCTAAACCCTAACATAAACCATGAATGAACCATTTGCAAACAAGAAGCAACCAACCCTAAAACCTAACATGAACATAAACAAACATAACTAAAACTAACCTCATGAAGTCAATGAATGAACGAGAAGATGAAGACGAAGACGAGCAGGAAGAGACGTCGAGGCAGGTGCGTCGTCGAGGCAGGTGCGTCGTCGGGTGCGAGAGAGAGAGAGAGCATGAATAGTGGTCGAGGCTTATTTGGGTTTTTATATAAAATAAAAATAAATGTGACGCATCGTATCCTACTTGACGCATCCGAGTTGACGCATCGGAGTTGACGCATCCGAGTTGACGCATCCGAGTTGACGCATCCGAGTTGACGCATCCGACTTGACGCATCCGAGTTGACGCATCCGAGTTGACGCATCCATCTTGACACATCCGACTTGACGCATCCGAGTTGACGCATCCATCTTGACGCATCCGAGTTGACGCATCCATCTTGACGCATCCATCTTGACGCATCCATCTTGACGCATCCATCTTGACGCATCCTACGTGACGCATCCTACCAAACAAACAACCTGCATTCAACGAATCAGTAAAGGAATCAGCGAATCAATGAGGAACGTTCTGTAAAGGAAATATACACGAACTGAATAGGAAATCGAAATAAACAATAACGAAATAAACAAAAAATATAGTGGAATGGCCGAATGAAATGTCAATTTGTTCGAAATCCTCAGCGCTGTGCAAACTCGTCTCCATTGGATGTTCTTCAAAGCTATAGGCCGTTGAATATGGTGCCATGGTCGACGGTGCCTCTTCGATTCGTTCTTCATCGCTGAAAAAGAAGAGAAAATCTTCTCCGCCACCATTAGGGTTTCACGGCGGAGAAGACGGGAAGAAAGGGGCTGGATGAGAGAGAAACTGAAACGAAAATGAAAAAAAATTAAGCCTTTATAGGGTTCAGGGTGCGTCACGCACCTGGAGGGTGCGTGACGCATGGGTAAAATGGTCATTAAAGAATTTGGGGGTCACCAGCGCTATAAAAATTAGTGGGCCGCACCATCGGCTATTTGGCCCTATTTTGGGGTCATTTCCTCAAATTTCCCATTGTTTGGGACATGTCATTTATCATTATGTTTATTTATTTATTTTGAAGAAACTACTATTTATTAAAATGAATAGAATATGTTGTCTTACAAGTTAAACTTTTATTTGTTTAATTTTTTATTAAAATTATTAAAAATTAAATAAATAAAACTTAAGTCTGGTTAGGATTTGAGTTTTTTTTTTTAAATTTATCACAAGAAAATATTATTAGTGATTTGTAATGATAAATACTTATAAAGTATTAATATATAATATAATATAATATAATAATTTAAAATAAAATATATTTAGTATTTTAATTAATAAATTAAATGATAAATTAATAAAATTGTGAATGAAATGATAGTTAGTTAGTTTAAGTTATTTAAATAAGCAAATTGCTTTTCCCACCCCTCCCATATTCTGCTCCCATCTCACTCTTTAATTAACTCAAAAATTACTTATTTATCCATATTAATTTTATATATTTACCTTTCATCTTATTTATTTTATTTTATTTTATTTAATTATTAAGTTTTTTTTATCATGAAATATAATTAATTAATTAATTTTTAATATTTTTTTCTATTTAAAAGATAAAAAATCTAAAAGATTAATAATTAATTTTAAATATTATATATTATTAATAAAATTATAATAAATTAATAAAAATAAAATATTAATTTTATATAAAATAAATATTTTAAAAAGTTAAATATAAAATATTTTAATAAAAATATTATGCAAAGGTTATCGTTTATATTATTAAGTAAAACATTATATTTAATTTGAATAATTATTAATATATAATATATTAAAGACTTTATCTTATTTATTTGTTAAATAATTTTATTTATAAAAAAATTGATTTTTATAAGTATTTTAAAATATATATATATATATATAATTAATATAATAAAATATTAAATATTTATATTTTATTAAATTAGTACACATTTCAATATTTAATATATTTTAAAAAATTATAATATAAAAATAATAATATTTTGTATTTTTAATTAAATAAATAAAGTTAAAAAATATATTAAAAATTAATTAATTAATTATATTTAATAAAAAAAACTTAATAATTAAATAAAATAAATAAGTAAATTAAATAAAATAAGAAATGTAAATATATAAAAATGATAGGGATAAATAAGTAATTTGGGAGTTAATTACGGAGTGAAGGCGGGAGTGAGAATATGGGAAGGGTTGGGAAAAACACCTCCCTTAAATAACTTAAAACTAATCATGCTTACAAATATTAATCAACTATAATTATAAAATTGTATATCACAATCTTTTTCTAACATTATTTTAAATTTAGCAATTTAAAATTAAGTGAAGGAAATTTTAAACTTTAACAATTTTTTAAAATTTTCATATTAAATTCCAAACTTTATATTTACAAAAAAATAATATATATAAATTTATTAAAATGTTTAATTTATATTAAAAAATTTGAAAATAACATATTATAAATTTTATATTTTATAAATTTAAATAAATTAAAGAATTATCTAAAATGTTAAAGTGTAAAATAAAAATCTAATTATTATAAAAATATAAATATATATATTTTTAAATAGTTGTTAATTTAACTAATATAAGCGTGCATAAGCTAAAAAAATATAAATAAAATAAATTTAATATAAAACTATAATAATTTTAAAATATATATTAAATATTTAAATTCTTAATAAATCATGAATAATATATTAAAATAAAAAATAGAACACTCGAACAACTCATTTTCTCACATATCTCATCACATATTTTTTTCTCAATGAACCTCCTATCTCGTTACCTTAAAACTTTTCGACTGACCAACCATCTCATTCGACATTGATCTACCAATTCAAATTGAACTTCTCATCTCATGACCTTAACTTTCACTTCGGTCAAACAACTAATCTTTTCGCATATTTTAACCACAAATATCAATTTATTTTCCAATCGACCTTTCATATCTTTACCTTATTTTCACTTTGACTAATCAAAAATCATCTCATTCCACATTTATCCACCAATCACAATCGACCTCTCATCTCTCGAAGACCTTACTTTTACTTCATCAAACAATCAATCATCTCATATAAATTTTAGAAACGGAGAAGAACAACTCTGATAGCCAAATCGAATTGAATTTGACATTGATTGACCGACCTAGCTGAGTATAAATACTCCCTAAATGTTAAGCTTTCAATCCATCAAACAATAATCACATCTTATAGTCCAAATCGAAGAATCAAGAATTTTGACCAGATTGGATTTTTGTAAAATTCTCTTTGGCGATCAAGGCTTCCGGAAAGCTTCTAACACTTCATAGGAGTGTTCTACAACTTTTAGTAAACTTTCAGATCCATTGTATTTTAATTTGTGAATTTTTTCAAGTTTGATTGGATTGATTTGTTCTAATGTTCAATTTTATATTTTCTTTGTTTAGAATCACTCCCTAGATAATGTATGAATTTTCTGTTGAAAGAGATTTGATCGAATCAACATAAAAAAACGAAAATTTGGTTTGAAAATTTGGATTTTTTGAATTTGATGTTTTTGAGTTTTTAAGCTTGAATTTTGGTTTAATTAGTTGCCTAACATATTTCTAAACATGTTGGGATGATTTTCAAATCATAATATTATCATCTCTCTTTGATTCAACTGAAATTTTTGAAAAATAAACTTTGAATTTCAGTTTGTAAATCGGTTACAAAGCTTGAATGATGTTCTTGTTTTAGTTGTGTTTGATTATGTTTATCATTTCAAAACTGTTGGAACAAGAATTAGACCATTAGTTGAACTAATTCAAAAGATCCCAAATTTTGACCTAAAAACAGTATTGAGAAATTGATCTTTGTAGAGAGAGATCGATTAATCGTGATTAAGGTTAAGGATTTTAATCCCCACAATCACATGAGTTTATTATAACTTATAAATCAAAATTTCATGAACTGTATCAAAAAATATAAGCATGCAATTCGTGGCCAATTCAAGAACACTCGGTCCTGTTGGACCAGGGCAAAGGACTGAAGTTTTTAGTTTAGGACCGAGAACGAGGACCAAGGATCTTAGCTGGGACCGAGACCAAGAATCAATGTTCTTGAGTCAGAACCAAGACCAATGACCGATGTTCTTTAAGTCAAAACCGAGACCAATGACCGATGTTCTTGAGTTAAGACCAAACCCGATGACTAGTGTTCTTAGCCTAGAACCAAGAAATCTAACCGAATTTTCTAACCTAGGACCGAGCACTCCCTTTAGCCTATGACTTATTTTTCTAACTTAGGACCGAGTTCCCTTTAAGCCTAAGACCGATGACCCCTTAACCTAGGACCGAAGAACTAGAACAGTAAACTTAGCCTAGGAACTAGCCTCCCAGATTTAGGACTGAGTAGTCCGAGTTCGAGACCAAGCCTCCCGAACCCAGGACCGAGCCCTCCAGATCTATGGACCCATGCTCCTAAGCCCGGATCCAGACCACCCCGGCCTAGAATAAGCCCATCCGAGCCTAGATCGGCAAAAACGGACCCAAGTCATAGGACTCTGGTCCTAAGGCCAGTTTGGTTCTATTTTTCAAAATTTAAAATTATTTTTATAATTTTGGAAACCCAAACTATTTTCAAATAATCTTGAAGGTCATAAAATGAATTTTTAAATATTTTTGGAATAATTTATAAACAAATATTTTGGCTAAAGCCCCGTTTGGAATTTTTTTAAAAATTATAACACTTTTCTAATATTTTTCAAATGTTATACTTATATTAACGCAATCATAGATACGCCCTCTTAAATAATTTTGTACAATTATTTACGAAATATAAACCTATCATTGTTTAGGACATCCAGACTACTAATTAAAGTAAATAAATATTTTGAATAAATTTTGTAATAGCCAACCTTTTATTTAAAAAACAAAACTGTCATTTGTCGGTCGTGGAGAACATAACGCAAAAGTTTTTTCCCGAACGTAATTTTTGTAACAAAAATTATATGAATAAAAATATGAGTCTTTAAATAATTCTATCTAATATTATTTTATTAATTAATTATTTTATTTATTTTTAAAATTTTAAATTATTTTATAATTTTAATTATTATTAATAAATTAAATATTAATATATTATAATAATTTAATTTTGATAACATAATAATATATTTATAATTTATACCACATTTTCATTAAATTATAATATAATAATATATATTTATAAATATGTCAACTATAAATCCATTAAATTTCTACTAACTGTTATCAATTTCTTCTCTAAATTACCTATAAAATTTTTATCTCATTCCCGAAACTATACAAATAATTAGTTGGAAATTTTAAAATATATTTTAAATAGTTGACATTCAAATTATTATTTATGAAACTATAGGTTAAAATTTATATTTACACATTTTACATATTTAAAATATTAATTAATTTTTTAAATAATATATTTAACACATTTAACTTATTAAATTAATTTAAGTTTTCTCAATTAAAATAAATTAATATTCATATTTTATAATTTTTTTGTTAACAATATAATTTAATATATATATATAAATAATTAATTAATATGAGTATGTCAAGAGATGATACAATGAAAACGTGCATCGACATGACACGATTTGGTCGAACTCTAGTCGAAATAACACGAAACACGACACGTACGACACAAATAAACTCGTGGACACGAATTAACACGATGCGAACGAGCTCGTTGATCAAAATATTTTCAGTGGGTCAAAACACGATACGACGCACATAAGATTTAAGACACGACACAACACAATTGAGAGTCTAACACGATTTTTCTGAATCAACCGTTTAAGCTCTATTCATCCCAAGATTTATTACATTTTTCTCCTTTTTTTTATTTATTTAAAATTATTTAAACTTAAAAAGCTTCATTTCTCAACCCCAATCATCTTCTTTCCATATTTATGTTTTCAAATAATCCCAAATTATATAAAAGACAAAATGGAAAAGGAAAACAACATTCACACTACTTCACTCTTTTCCATAGCAGCGAATCATCGCCGTCCACCTTATTTGCAGTCTTCAACTCTTCTTCGTTAGAAATGGGTAAGCAAGGAAAGAAAGCAGGAGGACATCGTCAGAAAGCTTCACGAAGGGAAGCTTTTAACAGTCACGAAGAAGTAGACCATGAAACTTCATTATACAGTCAAAGCGCCAATGGTGGACAAGAAGACCCAATTGACTCTTCTGTTTCCAAACTATCCCTTTCCGATCAATCTGGAGAAGAAGATGTTCAAGAAGACGATCGAAATGCTATCAACTCATCACACAACATCATTCCTTCAAAGTTCTGTTTATATCAACAATCTGTTCAGGTTTCAAATCTATTTTTAGTTTTATCTCAAAACCTAGCTAGTTCTTCTATCAACTAATTCCATGTTTATTGATGATTGATTGTTCTAGTCCCCTAAAGGAGATATAAGCTATCTGTTGAAATTCTTCTTGAATTATGTTGGTGGGAGATTGCCTCTTCATCTCCAAGAAGATTTTTGCGGCACTGCTCTCCTTAGGTACGTTTTAGTATTGAGCTTAGATCTCGTGATTCTTGATTCCCTTTATCCTTATCAAGAAAACCCTTAGGGTTTTAGGTTGAAGGTTTTGGGTTGTAGCCTTGTAGGGTTTTTGGGTTTTGGGTTTTGAGTTTTGAGTTTTGGGTTTTGGATTTTGGTTTTCGGTTTTGGGTTTTTGGGTTTTTGGGTTTAGGGTTAGGATTTTAGGGCTTTAGGGTTTGGAATTTTAGGGTTTATCAAGAAAACACAATATTTATACAGTTTGACATTTTTTTGACTGCTGATTACACTATCTTTGTAGTAGTGACAGCACTCTCATGAATTGTAGATCATTTTCTTCTTTTTCTTTGATAAATCTGGGTAAACTTTGGAATGTGGCAGTACTGAATGGCTTCGAAGTGACTCGAGAAGAACTGCAGTTGGTTTGGATTTGGACGATGAGGCACTAAATTGGTGTATAGAGAACAATCTGTACCAAATTGGTGCTGAAGATAATGCAAGGATTTCTCTTTTTCATGGCAATGTTTTGAATCCTCTTGAGTCTCAGTTATTAGTCTTTTCTGAAAACCAACTTTCTAAAGAGGAAACTATTAAACATGAAGAAGATGATAAGAAAGAAGGTTTAGTTTTAATGAAAGACATGAAGTTGCCGGCTAGAGATATTGTTTGCGCTTTCAATTACAGTTGTTGCTGCCTCCACAATCGTCGAGAGCTTATTTCATATTTCAAACACGCCCTTTTTTCCTTGTCTAAGAAAAGTGGTATATTTGTTATGGATCTTTATGGTGGAACATCGTCTGAATGTGAGCTAAAACTTCAAAGAAAGTTTCCCAATTTCATGGTATATACTTTTTGTTTCTTCTTTCTTTTTATAGTCTTAGAGTCTTTGTAGAATTTCATTTAAATTTGTTTTTCGTATCTCTTTTTGTAGTATACTTGGGAGCAGGCTGAGTTTGACATAATTACGCGCCAAACTAGAATTAGTCTCCATTATCGTCTCAAGAAGCAGAAGAAGAAGATTGAAAATGCATTTTCGTACAGCTGGAGATTGTAAGTTGAAACTCTACTTCCTAATTGTTTACAATCCCCTTATTCTTACTTAGAGCTTGTTTCATGAACGTTTATTTGAAAAAAAATAAAAATTAGATTTACGCGCATTAGTAAAGTGCGTGACAGCGTGACAGGTTTAGATTACATGAAATTTTTTACTGATTTTTTTTTCAAAGGAAGAAACATTTGCATTATTCCAATAACTGTTGCAAAGGCAAAGAACATGGGCTGACATGCTTTGTGATGAGTAACTCAAAGGATAGAATAAGATTCCCAAAATCTCATGTTCATATTCTTTCAGACATCAAATTTCTTTGGTCAAATTCAAAGGGGTCTGTTAGTTTTTCGTGTTTTTCAGAGTACCGATCAATTTGATTTGTTAGTGAGTACTGAGTTTGTGTATAATGATTAAGCTCAAGTTTTGGTGAATGTTTTTGTTGAGACAAAATCGAAAGGAGAGAATGATTGGTGTAATGTTACACATGAATGCCTAAAAGGGCAAAGTTTGTATTTTGCATCAATAAAGTAGTTTACCAATTTGTGTCTTTTCGTTTTCAGGTGGACTTTGCCAGAGATCAAAGAATGCCTAGAGGAAGCAGGATTTCGATCTGTTCATTTCTGGATGAGGGAGATGCCAGCTTCCGATGAGATCAAAAGTATAGAAGGGTTTGGTTCGGGGCGTGATGTGAAATATGAAGAGGTTGTAAGCTTTGAACAAAGAGATTCGTGGAATGCTTATATTGTTGGCGTCGCATAGTATCTTCATTCATTCATGCCTCATTTATTGTGGTCAGATTACAGACATAGAATTTGTTTTCAATGTTCCTTGTTTTTGTTGAAAGACATTTTCTTTGTAAGATTTTGATGAGACAATTTTCTTTGTAAGATTTTAAAGGTATTTGATAATTGCATTGATTGAATACTTCACATAAATAATAGATACATTCAAAACTATTAAAATCTCGAGGAAATTAAGTAAACTTTTACGATAATAAAATTTTACGAGTTTATAATAATTTCGATATTTTATGAGTTTATAATAATTTTGATTTTACATTAAAATTTATAAATTAAAATGAATTATTATTTATTTAAATAAATAAATTAATATAAATAATTTTGTAAATATAATTTTTTATAGTGTTATTTATTTATTATTAATATTAATTAATTTTATATTTAAATATATAAGTTTTTAAAATTGGCTATAAAATATTTAATTATATATATAAATAATAATAATATATAAATAATATTTTTTCAAATTAAACTTTTACGACTTCAAATAAACTCTAGATTTTATGATTTACAACTGATCAACAATTTTAAGTAAATTCTCGATTTTTACCACCTTTGATACACTATTTACTGTTTTTCTTCGTTCAATTGATTACAAGTTAGGCCCGTTTCCACTTTCCATCCAAATTGTGAAAAGTGATTTTATTTGATATTAAAATAATTGATAGAATTAGATAAAAAAAAAAATGAAATAGAAAAAATATTTTTTAATACATTTTAAAATCATGTTGCATAATCCTCTTTTTTCTATCATATTTTTTGTACGAGAATTTTGAAAAATAAAAAAAAAAATTATATTAATTGAGAAATAGAAGAAGCTATAAAATAAATTAATGATCCTTTCTTTTTATTCAAAAGAGATATTAAATAAGATAATAATGAGCAAAAGATTATATTATAACAAAAGATTTGTTATTATATATATATATATCAATTCCAATTGTTACAACTTACAAATAATCTAGAAGATTATTATTATATCTCAAAATACCACATTATATACAAAATTGTGTATTGTGTTATCTATTCTATCTAAACCACCACCTTTAAACAAAACAATAACAATATGTACCAAGAACACAAATCATCATCGAATTCGGTTCCATCTTGCAAAAGGCTCATTGTTAGTCTTTGATTTCTTTGCAACTTCAGCATCAGAAGAAGAAGGTGTCCCAAATGCCTTCCAAATTCTCAATGTTTCATCTCCAGCTGCAGTCGCCACTGTATTTCCATCCGGGCTCTGTCAAATATCATCAAAACAACCCGTCAATCAATCAATCAATCATTTGTAATAGCAGCAGCCATCAACGAAAAAACTTACTTGAGTCATGAAAAGAACTCTTGAAGTATGCCCATATAATTCAGCAACCTTCACCATCGAAGGATACTTCCACAAACTCAAATTATTCTCACTATACCCATGACAACTCAACAGCTCACGTTGGTTCTTATTCCAAACTAAACCACACACTTGTGAACCAGTGTTATGCGAGTTCAATCGAGCCCCAGTTTGTGTATTCCATAGTTTTATACACCCATCTCCTCCCCCACCACCCGAAGCTAACAAGTTGCTCTGAAAAGGGCACCAAGCAAGTGCCTTCACTGCAGCATTGTGGTCTTCAAGTCTGTGAAGCCACTGGGTAGGGGAATTGGAAGAAGCCGTGGATCTATCCCAAATGTGAATCAGATTATCGTTTCCACCGCTTGCCAACTGCTGCCCTGAGGCAGACCACTTCAGCCCGCAAACTTCTTGTCTATGCCCTATGAATTCCTCCACTACATGTTGTCTTACTCTCACATCATTGTTTATAATCTTTCCATCCATATCCCCTGTTGTTAGTATGTGATTGTTCCAGTCAAGAGAACCAACTCGAGAGCTGTGTCCTCCACTTAAGGTCCTTAACTGTCTGTTCGAAGCGGAATCCCAAAGCTGGACATGAGAATCATTCAACCCCAGAGCAATGTGCCTTCCATCAGGAGCCCACTTGACGCTGGTCACAGGGCCACAATCATCATCAACCGTGACTAGCTCAGATATTGATCCGTTTGTTGCATCCCACATATAGACTGTTGAACCAAGGGCTACGGCTAGAACATTGGTGCTTCCCCAGTCAAGTAAATTCAAATAAAAATCATCCACCATGTCCGGAGCATCAAGTGTTCTTTCAGATGTCTACACAATGATCAATTCAAATCAAGCAAGCAATTAGAAACAATATCATCCTTCACACACACCCATCATTATAATCATCATCATCATTCATCATACCTGAGGAATGAGACGGCGAGGCTTTAAAGATTTTGAAGTATTGTTAAGATTTGAAGAAGAAGAAGAAGAAGTAAAATGGTCGGGAATGGGGTCAATGGGTATGTGAGGCTTGTTCTTGAAAGCTAGTATACGAGTTCTACTATTCATGTTAAATGCCTCCGCCAATACCTTCCTGTATGCTTCTTTTTCTTTATCTGCATGAAGAATTACCTTACCTTTATTACCTGTCAACATAGAACGCGCATAATCGTAGTTGGTAGCCCTTCTATTTGGAATAAACCTATCCAACTGATCAATCAATCAATCGATCAATCATCGCATTAAATCAGAATACGAATTTCATCTGGGTTTCTGATTTAAAGAACAAGGGTGTCAACAAACTTACGTTTTCTCGTTCATTTTTACGTTGAAGAAACCGATCATGAATAGGGAATCGCGAATTGAAATTCATTTAAAAAAAAACCTGCAAAAGAAACAAACAAACAAGAAGAAAGAATGCAAGCAAAGCAGATAATAATCGATGATGTTAACGTATGATCAAACAAACAAACAAACGTGCAGAAAGAGATTTGAGAAGAAGAAGAAGAAGAAAGAACTAGACACAAAGAGTTTAATAAATGCCATATATATACGTTAATTTTTCAACGGCTATATTAATTAATTAAATAATCACCAGTGGGCTGGGCCTATTACCCTTAGGGGATGGATGATGGGCCTTAATAAAGTAAATTATAATCGTTTTTTCAAATAAGGTAATTTTAAAATTTGAATTTTATAACATTTTTTTAAAATTGATTTAATATTTTAATCAAGTTGATAAAAGTGATTATATATATTTACGTTTTATCCTTAAATATTTTCATTGTTTTGGGTATTATAGATTTAGTTAAAATAAAATTTAAATTTTATTTTTATAAATTATTTGGATTTATGATTTTATAAATTTATAAATTATTTTAATTTTAAAATTTTAAATAAATAAAATGAATTTTATATTTATAAATTATAATATATATATATATATATATATTCAAATAAACAACATAATTATAACTTATTTTTAGTTTTATTATATATATTATAATTAATACTATAAGTTTCCTTTACGATATTAATCTTTTTTTCATTTAAAATTCTTAAATATTTTTTTATTACTTGTTTTTTCTTTTTTTTCATATTTATAATCAATTTTTTACTCTTTTATATATTTATATAATTAACTATATTAAATCAATAATAATTAGAAAATTGTTGTGTATTTTAGTTGACTTTTATTTTATTTTTAAAAATTAATTATATTATTTAATATTAAAATTTTTGTTTAGTTATTTTAATTTTATTAATATTATTTTGTAAATGAATTTTTAATATCTATCTCCTATTTAAATTAATGGTAAATATAATATTTTTTTCATTAATATTTAATAAATATGTTTTTTCTATCTAAAAATAATAATTTATTTAATAACTATGTTTTTTCTATCTAAAAACAATAATTTATCTTTCTATTTCTAGATTAGAACCCCTAACGAAACCAAACAAGGCCTTATGTGAGTCCAAGTGATCTTTATCAAATTCTCAAAGGGTCAAGAACTCCTATAAAATCACATCTTTATCAAATTCATCTAAAAAATTGATAAAAAAAAAAAAAATTGACGAAATGATACTAGTAGGTAAATGACGGGTGATTACGCATAATTTTAAATGCGCAAGTAACCACTTTATATTTTTTTGACGAAATTGTCGAGACGCAACCGGATGCCACATGAAAAGCCCACAATCGCGAGACGCAAACCCGGTTGCGAAAAGCAACCGGCAATCGCAAGACGCAATTTTTAAAAAAAAAAATCAAAATAAATAAATTACGTCTCGCGATTGTTGGTTGCTTTTCGCAACCGGGACTACGTCTCGCGATTGTGGAATTTTCACATAACATTCGGTTGCGTCTCGCGATTGTCGCTCGCGACATGAACAATTTTGTCAAAAAAAAATATAAAGTGGTCACCACTAGTCACCGGCTCATTTATTCATTTTTTACTGTCATTTCGACAATTTTCTCCTATAAAATCACAACTTTAAAAAAATTTATTGAATTAGATAAAAAAATATTGAAATATAAAAAATATTTTTTAATCCAATTTTTAAAACCGTGTTGCATAATTTTTTTTTTATCATATTTTTTGTCTAAGAATTATGAAAAAAAAAATTATATATATATATATATATTAAGAAATAAAAGAAGCTATAAATTAAAACAATGACCCTTTCCTTTAATTTAAAAGAGATATTAAATAAGATAATAATGAGCATCGTTTACAAAATAAAACATTATCATAATTTTCAATATAATTATTTACAAAACTAAAAGATTTTTTTAATATTTAATATAAAAGTTTATCATTTTTTTTTAATTGTAATTCTGAAAAATTGAGGATTTAAAAAAAAAAAAAAAATCGATTCTTTTGCACAGCAGATAGTTTGACAATTTTCACACTCTCAATTCAGCAAGTTCATCACGATGATATGATATACTATCAATACCCAGTATTCTAGAACCCTAGAAATTGATTTCTAGAATTCAAAACCTGCAACCGTTCATGGTTTCCACAATGGGAACCAACGAAATTTTGACATCATCCAAATTTTTCCGTCCAAAACCCTCAATTTTCCTTCCAAAATCCCTTGTTAATATACGAAGGTTTAATCCCACATCACTTCCTCTCTATTCTCCACCGACTCGATTGAAGCTCATCTATACCCATAGAGGAAGACCCTCATTTGTTAATCCGTCTTGTGCACTTTTCCGGAAATCAAATTCGAAGGTTAGTTCTGAAACTGATACAAATGCCACAGAAGATGATTTTGTCACTAGGGTTTTGAAAGAAAACCCTAGTCAAGTCGAACCCAGGTACTTAATTGGTGATAAATTCTACACTATTAGTGAAAAAGAGGAATTGAAAAGAAATAGGAATTCTGGGTTATTGGAAATTCTTAGAAATTGGCCATTGAAAAAGATGCTAAAGAAGGAAGATGAAGATAATAAGACTGTGACTGGAGATGAGTCGGATACTGTTTGTTTGAAAGACCTTTTGAGGGAGCATAAAGGTAAGCTTTACGTTCCTGAACAAGTTTTCGCGAAGAATTTGCCTGAAGAGGAGGAATTCGATAGGGAGTTTGAGAATTTGCCAAGGTTTAGTTATGAGGATTTCCTGAAATATATGAAATCTGAGAAGGTTAAGTTGATCACTTTTAAGGAGGACAAAGGTCTCACTAATGGGGCCAGGAATTTTATAGTTGAATTGAAGTCGATACCTGGTGACAAGAGCTTGCAGAGAACAAAATGGTGAACAATATATGAATGTGTAATTATATTATTTTTCCTCTATGTTATCTAAGTGTACCCATTATTGTTAATTTCCATATTAATGTCATTTTACACATTTAAATAGGGCAATGAGACTAGATGAGGGTCAAGCACAGGCTCTTCTCGAGGAGTATTCAGGACCACGGTATGAAGTCGAGAGAAAAATGATGGTAATTGTTCTTTTTGAGCCTTGTTTTGATGAGAAACAACCAACCAATCAATTTAATGTCTATGATTTAAGTTTAGTTTTCAAATATTTCTGTATCTGGATGAGAAACAAGATAAAAAGTGTTTCCAAATGGGGCCTAAATTGTTATACCTTCGTTCCAACCCTCAATCCTCTTTTCTAGATTAATTGATGACAATAATACAACAAAATCAGATTATTATTTTTGTAGATATTGCAGCGGGATTGTAATAGTTTCACAATGTTCCCAAGTAGAACATAAGTGTGTAAGATGGGTTATAGGCCATCTTTTTGCACCATAAAGAGTGATAAATCTATTGTTGCATTGCAAAGACCAAATTTAAGTGTATGGTTATATGAATAACTGCCGAATCTGTATACAAATATACCATTGTTTTTGAGAAATCGTGGACATGTAAAAGTTCGATAAATGATCAAGTTTGAATTTTGGATACATTTGATTTATCAGCGGAGTTCTAGATTCTTTATTTTACATCTTAGCTGTTTTATTTATATTTTCTAAAGTCCTCTTGTATTGTGTCTTCTGTTTGCTCTGTAGACTTGGGTTGGGAGATTACCAGAATATCCTCATCCTGTGGCCATGCAAATATCAACAAGAATAATGGTAGAGCTTGGGGTTCTAACTGCTGTAATGGTTGCGGCAACCATTGTTGTGGGAGGATTTCTTGCATCAGCTGTTTTTGCCGCAACCAGTTTTGTTTTTGCAGTGGCTTTATATATTGTCTGGCCCATTGCTAAACCTTTCCTTAGGCTTTTTCTTGGCCTTGCACTCGGTATTCTAGAAACGGTGTGGGAAAGTATGATCGAATGGTTCACGGATGGATGGTTTTTTTCCAAGTTGAATGAGCTCTACACTCTTGGTGGTATATCTTCCGGTCTTGAAATGCTAAAACCAATCTTGCTCGTGTTTTTTGCTATGGTCCTTCTCATCCGATTTACACTTTCCAGAAGACCTAAGAATTTCAGAAAATGGGTGCAGTTTTCCTTCTTTCATTTGAATCTTGACCTCTATTTACTACTATGTAAGTTCATATTGTTCCTGACATATTTCTCACGATATGCAGGATATATGGCAAGGCATTGAATTTTCTCAATCGAAGCCTCAAGCCCGTATTGATGTTAGTTTCATGATCAATTTGGTTTACTTAGCGAACAAAGTTTTCCCATGTAGTGATTGCAATCCCTATATTTTTTTGTTCAGGGTTCAACTGGAGTTACATTTAATGATGTGGCAGGTATTGATGAAGCAGTTGAAGAACTTCAAGAGGTACAGTATTTTGCTTTCACTTTTTGATTCTGCATTTCATTTCTATATGTATATTTTCTGAACTCCTTTTATTTTATGCGCTTTCATTTCTATTAATCAGTTATTTTGTATGCCGGAGTTACATTTTTTTTGTACACATCAGCCATTTTTCACTGCTAACTTAAAAAAGAAGAAGATAGATCACTTATTTTTTTTTATGATGGTTTCTGAGGATGGCCTTAATCATGCTAGTTGATTAGATCAACTTCCCTGTCTGAATCATTTTGACATTTGATATCATTTATTTGATTGAATGCCATTGTTTTTACTTATGTTTTAGTAAGATATTAAAGATAAAAAGGATATGTGTGTCTTTTTATCAGCTAGTAAGATATTTGAAGAATCCAGATCTCTTTGATAAGATGGGAATCAAGGCTCCACATGGTGTTCTCCTGGAGGGTCCACCTGGTTGCGGCAAGGTTGGTTGTTTTCTCTGATGAGTATGTAACAATATTATGGATATTGAATCTTCCATTTGTGCTGGTTCTAATTGAAGATACTAATCATATTTCCAGACCTTGGTGGCAAAGGCCATAGCTGGTGAAGCTGGCGTTCCCTTTTATCAGATGGCTGGATCTGAATTTGTTGAAGTTTTGGTTGGTGTTGGTTCTGCTCGTATTAGGGATTTGTTCAAGAGGGCCAAGGTAGATGATGACTCTTCACATATTGCTTCCTTGAGTGGGATTAACTAAGTCCCTTTCGGAAACACTTATAGTTTTGTTTTTGTATTTGAATCCCGATTCAAATGAGAAACAATCAATCATTTTTTAATATGTCTATGACTAAATCTAGTTTCCGATACAAATAAAAAAGATGATGCATTTGGTTCCATCTGAAATAATTCTCGTGAAGATCTGAATCTGAAGTTTAGGTTCAATTGTTTCAACTGCGATTGATACAAAAGTTTTCAGGAGTTTAACATAAATAGAAAATTTCCTTAGAAGATATGCTTAAGTTTGTGATTTAACTGTAGTCAAATATTTTTGCAGGTAAACAAACCATCGGTTATTTTTATTGACGAGATCGATGCATTGGCTACAAAGTATGCTTTTTATAGGCTTTGCTGCAATCTACTACTAATTTTTTTATAGGCTACAAAATGTGTTATGACGTAGTTTGTCGTTTTTTGACCTGTTATTTTCTTGGGGTTTTCTTGTTAAACAATGTTGTTTATTGACCAATCTAAGGATTGATTTGTATTTCGACGTCACATGTGATTTAGGCGGCAAGGAACATTCAGTGATTCCAGCGATGAGATGTACAATGCTGCGACACAAGAACGAGAGACAACGTTGAACCAGCTGCTGACGGAGCTTGATGGATTTGACACAGGCAAAGGCGTAATATTTTTGGGTGCTACAAACCGAAGGGACTTATTAGATCCTGCACTTCTTCGGCCAGGTCGTTTTGACCGTAAGGTTTGTATCTGTTGTTTTCTTCATTAAGAAATGATGATATGAAGGTCGTATCTTTCCACATTACAAATAACCACAAGCATATAAATGATAACATAAAACAAGGATCATTAAGCAAAGAATACATCATACAAAATTGTAAATCAATAGTGAGTTGTTTGATGTGTGCAGAGAACTAAAGAGAAATTGTATTATTGAGAATATGTTTATACATTATAGATATCATCGATTTATGCAATAATTTGGATTTGCAACATAGTTTTAGGCTTTAATAGTAGAATTGTCTGTTTACTCAATGTGACTTCTCCTAATTGTAGAAATTCTTCTGTTTACTCAATATAGATAAGAATTCTTCCTCCAAGTGCAAAAGGGAGACTGGATGTTTTGAAAGTTCATGCCCGAAGTGTAAAGATGTCAAATTCGGTGATTTATCTACTTATGCTAAAAACTTGCCGGGTATGTTTATCTTCCTAACCGTACATAGTCTTTTGAAGTTCCATTTCTGTGTATCAACTCTTTTGCACGCTTCTATTTCTTTAAATCAGGTTGGTCAGGAGGCAAAATTGGCTCAACTTTTGCAAGAGGCTGCTCTAGTGGCTGTGAGGAAAGGACATAATGCCATTCTTCAATCAGATATGGATGATGCTGTTGACCGTCTTACAGTGGGACCCAGAAAAGTAGGAATTGAGCTAGGACATCAGGGACAATGTCGTAGAGCCCACAACCGAAGTGGGAACTGCGTTGATCGCTCACTTGTTAGGCAATTGGAGAATGCTAAAGTTGAAAGCTGTGACCGTATCTCAATTAACCCTCGTGGCCAGGCATGTCCACACTTTATTTTTTGTCAAACATATGGGATGTGGATCCAAATTGCCATACTCAGTTAAAACATATTAAAAATTGAGTGGCGGTTTCTCATTTGGATTCGGATCTAGATTTGAGTTTGTTTGATCTTGGGTTATTTGCGTCTTTTCAGAAGAAGAAAAAAACTGATCATCAAATCACTTAACTAAAATACCAAAAAGACACTTAAGGACATTTTAGTAATTTAACCCAATAATCCCCAAAAGCATTTTTTCATCAAAAAGGTTTTTATTTCAAAATCTTCCAATAACCCAAAAAATCCCACATCAAAGGAGCTCAAAGTGTTTCCAAATAGTCCTTGTTACTTGCAATTTGTTTGTTAATTGCTCGTTTTTAAGTGAATCCCATCATTCTCAAATGGTGTTTGTGGATGTGCAGACGCTATCCCAAGTTGTTTTCAACAGACTAGATGATGAAGCTTATTTGTTTGAGCGAAGGCCACAATTGCTTCAACCGCCTTCAGGTATGAACTTTTTTGCCTTTATGTGGCTTGTGTTTTATCTGGTTCTCTTATTGATTGCGTTTTCAACATTTGAAGATATTACTTGGTGGAAGAGCGGCTGAAGAAGTAATTTTGGACGTGATACATCAAGAGCATCGGTTGACTACCTTGCAGATGCTTCCTGGCTCGCACGTAAAATTATCTCAATGTAAGCTCTCAAAATTTAGTTATTGTTTATTTTATAAAAAAATTTATTAGTCAGAATATACCCCATAGAAGCACCCAAAAGCCACTGAATTTTACCTTCATTTGTAGTTCAAATTCTAATCCCCTGTTTCTCAAACAGATGGAATTTGGAGAATCCGATGGTGATACATGGAGAACCGCCACCATGGAGGAAGGGTAATAAGTTTGTGGGCCCCAGGCTAGACTTTGAAGGATCGTTATATGATGACTACGATCTGATCGAGCCTGCCCTTAATTTTGAATTGGACGATGATATTGCAAAGAGGACCGAAGAATTACTTTGCAACTCTTATGAGAAACCCTTAACTTGCTGAGAAAGCACCATGCAGCTTTGCTTAAGAGTGTCAAGGTATGTATACATACTACCTTTTCAATTTTCAACTTCTTATAAACAAAAAACTGTTTCTTTTCTTCCTTATGATTTATATCAATAGATGGAACAAAAAAGTAAAATACTATATGACTCCTTCAAATTGAATTGTTATGCAGGTTCTTCTGAGCCAAACAGAGATCTGTGGAGAAGAAATAGACTACATTTTAAACAAGTACCCGCCATTTACCCCCACGAACCTTATACTAGAGGAGAAGATCCGGGAGGCCTTCCATTCTTCGTGAGGGAACAAGAACAAAACCAGGAATTGGAGCCAAGTTTGTCTTCATAAAAGGTAACTTTTTTGTTTGTAAATACATTCTGGATCAGGATCTAGATGAGAAACCATCAATTGTGTTTGATTAAGTTCTATTTCCAAACTTTGAACCACTACTTTATTAGTTGTTTGAGAAACAAGACCAAAAATCAAATTTAACATTTTTCTTAATTTTTGTACAGAGCAGTTTACTAAACTTTTCTAGTTTGATTTGAGACAATGGAGGATATGATCTTCTTATGGGGTCTTCATTCCTTGTGGGTTTTAGCCGGCTGTATCGATATCCCAACTCTCGATGATCCGCTGTTAGTGGAATCATACCGATCAAAACCTAAATCAGAAGCTGCAACTATACATAGAAGATGAAGTTTAGCTTGCTAAATTATTGAATTACTTATAATAACATTTTCTTTAGCATGTGTTGTTGTTTGAGGAATAGTGAATAGAAGTGCTGCTTCAATGATGCATTTTTGTACCAAACAATTGTGTTCTTATTTCTTATATCAGTTTATTTATAACTAGTATGAAACCCTACGTTATACGGGAAAAATATAAACGAAATTTTTATAAAATATTTAATTTAATAAAGAGATATGTTTATATGAAGAGAAAATATATAATATATATATATATAATTAGAGAAAAAAATAGAAAAAATAATTATTATTAATTGTTTCATAATATAAGTAAATGTATAAAAATAAATAATAAACAAATAATATATAAATAATCGTGGAAAAATTATGTAAGGAATAATATATTTATATAAAATTAATTATGAAATATATACATGATGTGAGAAAAAGAATGATTCATTAAAACCGAAAATAATAATAATACAATACAAACTAAAAGGCTTGATTTAATTTAAACTATTGAAAGCAAAATAAAATTTAAGTTAACACAATATTAAACAAGCATTCATAAAAAAAAAAAAAAAATGTATAACTCTAGTATAATTAAGATATCCTATATTATAATAATAGTTAATAATGTATACTAATAAAAAAACAACTTTCATAAAATGAAATTAAAAAATTGTAAAATAAAAACTAAATTTTTTTGTCTTTTTGTCCTATCTCTTCAACAACTTTGTCTGCTGCTCCTCCCTAATAAAATTTAATTAACATATAAACACATTTCAAAAACTTAAATAAGACATTAAAATAGATAATAAAAAAAACAATTTATTTGATCACAAAAAATTGAAAAAGTACCTCTTTAACAACTTTGTTTGAAATTGATGATCCTCCCTAATAAAATTTAATCAAATATATATAAACGTTTCAAATATCTAAATAAGACATTAAAATAGATTAAAAAACAATTTATTTGATAAAAAAATTGAAAAAGTACCTCTTCAACAATTTGTCTGAAATTGATGCTCCTCCCTTAACAAAATTTAATTTAATATATAAAACATGTTTCAAAGTTGAGCATAAAGATATCCAAATATGTTTACCCTGTTGAGTAATGAGTGATTGACTTGGATCAAACACTTTTATAATTGTAAAAATTGTGTGATTTTTCTTGAGGTTGTAATCAGTAATTTTAACTTGGAACACAAGTTTTCGCGATGACATTGATGATAACGGAAATGGTAAATCTTTGTCACAACTCGGATGTAATTGTAACAAATCTGAAACAGTTAGATTAACTAACTATTTATAACTCTATCAAAAAGCACAAATAGTGCAGCTCCTGACTCGTCACCAACCTCAATTTCTAATTTATATCTAAATAGATACAAAATAATTAATTGAAAAAACAAAATAGATATAATTAAATATATGAATATAGTTTGTTAATGATCAAAGAGACAAAAATAAACACTGGAGTAGGATTTTTTGTAACTTTAACACATGAGTTGCAAAAAAAACATCGCCCTCGAGCGTACTTTTCTGCGACAATCATCACAAGAGTAGAAAATCAACCATTGTAGTTGCATACATTATTGATTGACCGCCTCAACGGTACGTATACATTCCTGTTAACCAATAAACCAGTAAGATAACTATAAAAAATTGAAATACCAATTTTACCAACCTTGCTTTCCTCATTTGACAATAGTGTGTATAATTCCTCAATTGTGTGTCGATCTTTCATCATCTCATCTTGTAAAGACATCGAACTTTCAACAGTATCATCCAACAAACATACTTGATATGGATGGACAGCAAATCTACACATAGTTGAGTAAAGGTGGCCCAAAAAATAATAGTCATTTAAAACAACAAATATTTAAACAAAGAGTATTGTTTTTAAGAAAGACAATATAACCTTTCTCGCATAGTCACCACCTCTGGAATCATTAGATTTTGAAAAACTTGTGTGGCCGTTGTTGAAGAAAGGACATGATGACTATTGAAAGCACATAAAATGGTTAACACAAACATATTAAGACATAAACATATTTTTTTTACAATTCATACCTTGGTATAACTTGACAAGTAAGTCGGTCACAACTATTACGATAGGCATCTTGGTTGTTAGATCCTTCAACCAAATTCAAATTTGTCGGCTATGTTTCCCCATAAAGTTAGATTAATATCTTCTCCACTATAAAATAACACTAGAAAAGGTAAAAATTAAATATTTAATAAATTAAAATATTTAATAGAGTAAAAAAACAAAAGAACTCAATTTAACTTATAGATTTATAAATAACCAAACTATCAAATGAAGGTTTAAACCACGTTTTGCAAGTGTGTTTATATCCAGTTTGCTAAAAGTCTTAGAGCCCAAACTGATAAGACGAGCTGTAATAACTATAACATAAAAAAGGAAAATGTAAGTTAAAAATTAAATGAAAGACATAGTTAATCAAAACACTATCTGTTAGTGTGAGCAATTGTCACTTCTAGAAATAACCTCCTTGTAATCAGAAAACTTAAATTTATATCTCGGAATATTTAGAATCTCAGAAAACAGACTTCAGGTGGTCCCGTAGCTAAACAAAATTTTCAAGAGTTTGGAACTGGTTTGTACTGAGCGTTTGACTTGACACTCAATTTTTTGAAATATGTACATGTTACCATCCTTAATAAGTTTCGATGTCTTGGAACAAATTGACGATCGATGCTGACGTGAATAACCGCACCCTATACATTACATGTTAGTTTGCATAACATACATTAATATATAACAAAATATTAAACACACTTACCTCCCTTGTCTATTAATAAGAAATAACACTTAGTAATTCATTATTTTTTTTAGTATTTATTGCATCCCACATTTACATAACTCTTGCTAACTAAAGTTTGTAGTTGCCATCCGTAATCAAATCTATAATTCCACTCCAATGGAGGCTTGTGTGTCCATTTTCTGATATTTTGATATGAATTGACATTATAATTAAATAGTTAGTATAAATATAAACATAAAAATAAAATTTAAAATAAAAAACTTTAAAAATATTTATAAGTAAATATAGATTGAATAATAATAAAAAATTAAAAATAATAATATATAAATTGAGAATAAAGACAAATATTATAAAATAATGAGAAATAATAAATATAATATATTTAAAAAAATTCTTTATGATTAAAAATAATATCGTGTATTAGCTTTTAATAAATTCACCATCTTCTTTAAAAATAGTTATTTATTTTTATGAAAATTTAATATATTATGCAAAACATTCTTTTATATAAAAAACATTAAGAATATTTAAGTGAATAATTGGATTGTTATAATTAACGAAAGTATATGCGAAAAAAATGACCAAATATTTAAAAATTAGATGTTTATGGACATAACAAACACATTTATTATAAAAAAAATTATTTATATATCATATGTTAATAATAATAATAAATTATTAATATAATATGTAATACATTAAAAATGAGAATATAAAATAATTTGAAAAATAATGGAAATAATAAATAATTAATTGAATGTTATAATAATATTTCCAAAAAAATATTTATTTCTTTGTGATTAAAATAAAATTATTAAATACATTAAACTTTATCATGTGAAATTGTTTGGAATAGAAAAAAAAAATCTTATACTTAAAGAAAGAGATCATCTTTTTTTTCAACTAATAAAACTATATGTATTTAAAAAAATTAAATATATTTAACCTAAACAATTATTTTTATTTTATTAAATCATAAAATATAGTCATTACTCCTACTTTGACTCAAAAGAAGGATGAATATTATATTGGATAATTTCAACTAAAGTAATTTAAAAATATTTAGATTAAATAATATAAAAAGATTATTAATATCATATAAATATATTAAATATGGACAAATATTATAAAATAATATGAATAATAAATTAATTAATTAAACGTTATAATAAGTAATAATAATATTTAAAAAAAATTGGAGAATAGAAAAAAATATTATGTTAAGAATAAAGAGATTATATGCATTTAAATTTTTTATTTTATTAATTAGTAATAAATTTAATTATTACTTGTACTTTAACCAAGATCGAATTCAAAGATAGGACGTTGTTGCAGCGACCCGAAATGATCAAATTCCTGAAAAAAAAACAATGAACAATACACATTGGTGAACATAACATATTACCAACTTTAATTATTGAATGAAATAATGATGTTGATAGAGAAATTGATGTTAATATAATTTTAATATTACTCACTTTAACCAAGATGAAATTCAAAAGATAGAATGTTGTTGTAGTTTCTAGAGAAAAAAAACAAATAGTGAAAGCCGCAAAAGGAGACGAATAGGCAGAATATCACTCGTTCTCTCTTAAATTTAACCTTGTTGATGTAAAATTATTTATAGGAAAACAATATTTAGATGGAAGAAAAGATGAAAAGTTGGGTTGATTTATTATATTGATTTAATTGCAGTTTAAACGGTGTTATGTTTTTCATAATTATGTTTTTGTGTTAAATTTTATAATTATTATAATATGATAACTGAAAATTAAGTTTTATATTATAATAATATAATATAGTAACTGAAAGTTACATTTTATAATTAATATAATATATATTTGAATTTTATTGCAGGTTAAGTTTTATATTATAATTAATATAATATGATAACAGAAAGTTAAATTTTATAATTTAATATAATATATAATTGAAATTATTAAGTTTATTGTAGGTTTTAATATTTTGTAGTTAGTATTTAATGCTAAACATGATAAATTTTTTTTCTATTTTATAATTAGTATTTAATTGTTTAAAACTCAATTAATATAGAATATTAACTATTTGGTTTATATGTATATGTAAAATATTAATTTTAATATATTTTAATAATAATTATAACATTAATATATATATTACAAATTAAAATTAATTAATATATTTACAGTGAGAGAAGAAAAACAATTCATAAATGAAGAGAGAGAAATATGAAAAAAATATCTTGTGATATGAGAATTATTTTGGAGAGAGCCTGAAATACACTCTCAACATTTCAAATTAAGCGTTATTAGATAATATAGATAATCATTCTTAACCCACGAGCAAATTAATTTTATTTTATTATTATATATATATATATAATATTCAAATTTAGAAAGAAAAAAAAAAGTGATTAGTTTTCACCAATAATTTAATGAACAAATTAATATTGAATTGTTAAATTAAATTAAATTTTATTTTTTTAGGGTACAAACCTTACCTTGATAATTTTATATGTGAAAAATTATAGTAAAATCTAAATATATTTTTCTATAGGGAAAGAAGCTAAAAAATCACATAAAATTATAAAAATTAATTTATAGCAGAAGAAATTTTCTTTTTACTTTTCTTCATTTTCAATGAATTTTGATTGTCTAATTATTAAAAAATGCCCATCTTTAAATACATTTTCTTTTTCTTCTCAAAAAAAATTCAAATAGACTGTATTTTTTTTTCTCAGACTGAAATTGCTACTCTTATTAGTTAAGAAAAACCAACACATGTACTTTTTTTAGTCTATTTATAATTGTACATATTTAAGATGACAAGTTTTAACTTTGTTCGAATTATTTTGTAATTTAATTTTGATATGTATTGAATTAATAAAATTGATTTCTAAATAAATACATGACAAAGTCTTAGTAGGCTTATGTTTTAATTAATAAAAAAATCACCTAACAAAGAAAACTCTAAATTTCATTAGTTTTTCTAGCATCTAGAATGTTTTGTTTTTCTTTCCATCACTATATAGGAATTATGCTGCTATTTTGGTTTGGTGCATTAATTTTTTTTTTCCGAATCAGATTTATTATCTCGCACTTTAATCTGCATAATATTATCATAATGATGTAGTGAGTCGTCTAGTCTAGTCTATTCATACCTTCAATTGTGGTTGATGACCATTTTTCAAGTTAATGTTGGTTTTCTTCTTTGCAGCAAAAAAAATTATTTTATTGCATATGTAGTTTATTTTCTGTTTTTTTAATAAATATTTTTTATATTTATCTTTAATCTCTTTTACATGTATTTTTAATTATTTGTATGAGTTTCTCGCCTGAGAAAAGAAAACAACATTATTTACCAAACCTGACAAATTTTGGACTCACACTACACTAATTAATTAATTGGCCAACTAGTTCTTATTAATCCTTCATTGTTATTAAAAATTCAAATGAGTTATTATTAAAATTTTAATCTTTATAAATATGTATTATTTGATTTTTTTTTTAGATGTTATTAATATTATTTACAAACTAATATTTATATGTAATTTTTTTATTTGATTTAATAAGAATTTATTCGTTAATAGGCTTCATTTCTGAAAGTTGTAATAAATTTCTAACAAAAAAAATATTAATAATTTTTTTTAAAATAATTCTAAAGAAGAATTAAAATATAGGTGTTGTCATTTGCAAAATTGGGCTCTTAATTAGTTGAGTTATAATTAAATATGGTTTAATATAAAAGCCCGGCCCAATAAGGGTATGGCTTCTAGGGTTTCTGATTGAGTAGTTTTAACTCATAGAAGAAGCTTATCGCCATTTCCTTCTGATTCTCATCTCTCCCTCTCTCTGGTAAACTCTTCTTCTCTTTCTCGTCGGAATCCGCCTTTTTCTTGTAATGATACTAGAAATGATGATCAACTTCAGATTTTACTCCTTTACATTCCATTTTTCATGCTGTTTCTAGACGATTATCATCTGATTTGTTGTTGCCGACTGACTGATTGATTGTATGTTTCTTTCTGTTTCTTTCAGTGTGCAAATTGAGCCGAGGACAGAGATTCAGCCATGAGGTACTTCTTCGCATCCTTGGTTCGTTAGTCTTATTATGTATTGATCAGTTCGTCAGGCTTATTGGTATTCGATCGAGTGATTTCATCAAATTTGTTGTTCATTTTACGTGGATGATTGCTTAAGTGACTTCCTAGACTTGGCATGTCATTCTAACTTTTAAGCGAAATTCTGAATCATCTCTTTTTAATTGTAGACTGCATTGATATATGAATCAGATTTATACTCCGCTGCTTATAACTGTTAATTTAGTACTTTGATCGCTATTTAATTGCTAATCTATAGTTTCTATAATGTTCTTGTTTGATTTGAAATCGATCTAGTAATTTCATCAAATTTTTGGTTATTTTATGTGGAGGATTGCTTAAGCGGCTTCCTTAGATTTGGCATGTCATTTCTAACTTTTTGAGCTAAATTTTGAATGATCTCTGTTTAATGGTGTAATCATACATGAGGATCAGATGCTAATTGTGGACTGCTTTGATATATGATCAGATTATACTCTGCTGCTTATAAATGTTAAATTTAGTACTTGATTCGCTATTTAATGATAATCTACATTTTCTATAATGTTCTTGTCATAGAAGTCTCTGGATCTCTTCCTTTTTGCTCACTTGTTTGATTATCGTTTTGATTTGAAATCGATCTAGTAATTTCATCAAATTTGAGGTTCATTTTACGCGGAGGATTGCCTAAGTGGCTTCCTTAGACCTGGCATGTCATTTCTAACATTTGAGCGAAATTTCTTAATTGATCTTTGTTTAATGATATATTCATACATTAGGATCTGATGCTAATTGGTGGACTGCATTGATATATGATCAGATTTGTTCATACTTTGATTCGTTATCTAATGGTTAATCTACATTTTTTATTATATTATTGTCTTGTAAGAAGTCTCTGCATCTCTTCCTTTTTTGCTCACTTGTTTGATTACTAATAACATCTTTTTCATTTTCTATCTACAGTAAGCTTCAGAGTGATGCCTGAGAGAAGCAATTACTCAGATATCAACTGATGCTAAGGAGAAGAAGCGTAACTTCACTGAAACTGTTGAACTGCAGATTGGTTTGAAGAATTATGATCCCCAGAAAGACAACGTTTCAGTGGATCAGTTAAGTTGCCTCATATTCTCGCCCCAAGATGAAGGGCTGCATGCTGGAGATGCTCAGCATATTGGAGAGGTAATTGTGTTGTTGATGTTTCTGAAATTAATGGATGCAGAAAATAGGGAAACCATGTTCGATTATGTATCTATTTTATAAAATATTCCATGATTTCATGGACCTTAATATTTTCACTGTGCAAGTGTTTTAAACTTTGTTTTACAGAGTAATTTGCTACATTGCTCTTATCAATCTGTAGCATGAACTAATAATTTGTCAAAAACATCATCAAATGTAAAGAACATATTTTTTTGAAAAAGTGAGATCCATTTTCATTAATCCAAACGTTAAACATGGTAGTTGCATTACAACCCAAGTAATGACATAATTTGTCATAAATTAATCAACTTGAACCATTATGTTTTTTAATAGCATTTGCTTTCTAACAAAGATTACCAAAGACTGTTATAATAAAGGTGTTTTGTTTTGATTCTGGACCGTTTCCAAATACCATGAACTTTACCTTTATCTGATATAATTTCCATTTGAACTGCAGGCTGAGAAGATTAGCCTTGAGTACATGGATGTGGAAGCTTGAAAAAACTGAACAAAAATAAGAAGCTGGTTAAGAAACTTGCTAAGAAGTATCATGCATTCTTGGCATCTGAAGGCTATTATTAAGCAAATTCCGCGTCTTCTAGGCCCCGGTCTCAACAAAGCAGGGCAAGCATTTCAAACATTAATCAAATTAATTTTACTTCTCTTAGAAAAATATTATTCAAACTACATTTAAAATATAATATTCAAAAGAATTTTCTAGAACCAAATTTTATTGTCTTACAGAACTGCTTATAAGTGTTACTTAAAACTGCTTAAAATTTTAGATTCAGCTCAATTAAGTTTATATACATAACTTAATTCAGTATAAGGGTAAGATAGTCTTTAAATACTTTTCCAACATTAGTTTTTTAACATTTCATTAAATCAACTTGCTTAACAAGTACTTAAAATTCAGTATATAATGAATACTGATTTCATTGATTTGACATGAAATGTATTGGTTGTGTGTAGGAAAAATTCCCGACTCTTGTGAATCACCAAGAATCGCTAGAAGCGAAAGTGAACGAGATAAAGGCAACAGTAAGTTCCAATGAAGAAGGTTCTGTGCATGGGTGTTGCTGTGGGAACCTAAGCATGGAAGAGAAGCAGTTGTTCCAAAATGTGCAAATGAGCGTTAATTTTCTCGTTTCCCTGTTGAAGAAGAACTGGCAAAATGTGAGCTCAATCTCTTTCTCGTATCGGTTTTTGAATTCACAGATTATATGAAGTATTTGTTTCCTTCGATTGATTATATATCTGATGGTATTTATTATTCTTAAAGGTGAGGTGCCTGTACCTGAAGAGGCACCATGGGAAAGCCAGTCAGAATCTTTTGAGAAGTCATTTTGTTGGTTTGGTTATTTTGAATTTTCTGGAACCCCCTCTCTTTTGAAGATGATTAAGCAGTTTTTATTTATTTAGAATGTATTATTATTATTATGACTTTTTTTGAAATGTTCCTTTGATGAATAGATGAACAATCATTTGTTTTTTTAATGTTTACTTTTATGTTAAAAATTAATTATGAGGCTTTTCAAATTAATAACTTTTCAACAATTAAATCTTTCATTTCATTAATTAAAATATCTTTTATTTTATATTAATACCTTTTTAAATTTTTTTTCTATATATTAATACCCTTTTAAATATTTTTTATATATATTAATACCCTTTTAAATATTTTTTATTAAAAATAATTGTCAATCTTTTCAAAAATCATCGAATCATTAATTTTTTCAAATTGTTTTTAAAAAACTTCAATCTAAGTCTGAAATTGTCATAAAAAGAAAGTTTGATTAGATATCAATGATTTGATAATTCATGCACAATTTGTTATTGGTTTTACTTGAAAATAAAAGTTTTACAACTTATAAAACTTTTTCTTGAAATGGATTGTTTCTCTCAAGATTTTTCAACTAGTTTATCACATTTTAATAAATTTTAATAATTCTTTCTTTTCAATATTTTCAACTATTTTTTATCCATCAAATATCTTTTATTTATTAAACCATACAAATCCATGTCAATTCAAATTCGGTGAAAAAATTAATATTAAATTTCTCATCAAAGTTTTTTCAAATATTTAGCCACTCAAACCTTTCATACATTTTGTATTTGGTTTAAGATATGATTAGATAGATTCAAAAATCAGAATAGCCCTCTAAATAGTTTTGAGAGTTTAATAGGATTATGCCTTATTATTATTATTATTATTTTTTATCAGTTTAAATATTGAAATGCAATTTTTGTTAATAGCAAAAAAGTTTGATCTAAAATATTAAGTAATTCATGAAAAAAATGTTGGTCTTCATATTCAAAATCGAAGGAAGAATTTATTCTACATGAGGTATATTCCTAAACCTGTTTTCAAAACACTCAAGTTTTGTTTTTTCACGAAGGTAAAAAAAGTGTTATCAGAAATGCGGATATAACTTTTTTCCCCTAATCCACTGAGAGTCACGAAACATTGTCTGCTAGAATTGGACTGCTAGAATTGAACTATTCAAAGCATCTATCCTTTTGTTTTTCAAAAATCATCTAAAAAAAGATTTATAATTGACATCTATCAATGAATTTATTGTATGGTTCAAATCAATAGAATATCAATATTTTAACTCATAATCGATTGCAAACTTATTTTTTACAAGTGCAATTCTAATATCTGTTTGATAAACACAAGGAGTGTGAAGATAGATCGTTGTTATCGAGACATCATCATATGAAGAAGAAAGACCATTACCGAGAGATGCAATTGAAGATGTTGCTGATGATGAAGTCATTTCGTCTTTTCATCCGGAAGATGTTCGAATAGGGTCTACAAATTGTAAGAGTCAAGACCATGTGTTTTCTTAGTTAATACTTTTTTTTTTTTTTTTTCTACTGTTGTATGCTGTTTTGATTTAGAAATGATAATACATAACAGTGACATTAACCCAATATTCTTCTTATGAAAAGAATCCAAAAACTTGCTTTGTCTTGAACAGATTTTTTAGATTGGTAGCTAAAAGTAACACTTTCAAATAATATTTTTTCATTTTGAAACACACCATTTTGACCAGATTTCTCATCACACACGAATCTAGACATGTCTTTTACAAAAGACAATACAGGTTGTATCTACAAATTAATGACCATTTCTTAACCATATTCAAACAACATAATCAACAAACCATATATATGTATCTGTTTCTACAAATTAATTGACCATTTCTTAACCATATTCCAAAACTCCATCTTTCAAACCTAACCGACCAATCATGTATGGATCTGTTTTTAGAAATTAATTGCCTATATCTTAGCCATATCCAGATCCAAAAACACAAATAGGGTCCTATCCTTTCAAATATGGAAAGAATTGGATTTACTTACTTTATTTGACTAATTCTCTCTTCTTCTTCCTTGTCCTCTTCCAGCTACTATCATCAACACTTCCACTTTCATTAACATTTTTGATCTCCAAAAACAAAAGGATGGTATTGGGCAGACTCCAAGTCCAACTTTGCATAATCGAGCCTTTTTTGCACATCTTTCTGTCATTGCATCACATTATATAACAATCATCATCATAATCATCCAAATAAACCAAAAATCATTTACTTTACTTACAGAAGTCTTATCAAAACCTTCAAGTTGTTTCCTGCATAGCCTAATCTCCATCTCAACTGCACGAACGCGCGAATCCATTGAGACAACACCTTGCTCAACTAATTGTTTGTGTTTCCCCTTCACAACTTCTGGTTGCCAAATATTTAGTGCTACTGAAGCCCGCCTTCACCCAATCAAAACATCATTAGCTGAAATTTAATATCGTTATTTCAAATCACTTGTTCAAAACTTTAGCCTTGTTTGATGTGGGTTATTTTCAAATAATCCACTATCCAATCAAACATCACTTCTTCAATCTCATCATTTAAATCATTAGCCAAAATACCCTTACTAAGGATATTATTGGTAATGCTTGTCAAATTATTCACTTTTACAACAAATTTGAATTTTTTTTTCTTTGGAGATTAAAATGGAGATTATGCATCCTTGTTTTTCATTTCTTTGGAATTAAAGAGAACATTTTACTTTGAAGATTTTTGAAATAGAGTAAGAAAACCCACATAAACTATTTTAAACTAGGGCCAATTACAGTCAATGAAATCATCTTTTCCCAAGTTGGGGTTGTCGAACAAGAATATTAGTTAAATATCCTTTCGAGGCTGTTATATGTGTCAACCTCAAGCATCCTTATTGTTGTTTTGTCGGATTATTCTACATTTGAAGATAATGTAGTATTGGGAAAGATTGTTGTTTACTTCCAATGTTTCTTTGTTGTATATGAAAGACTAGGACAACCAAAACAAATCTATCTTTTCAAAATAGATCACATCATGTGTTAATTCATATGATTATCTAATCTATATCACATGAACAAGAATTTGCTGTAATTACAATATTTCCCAGGAAGTATTACCTGATCCTGCTTAAATTTGACAATTCTGCAACTGCTACCTCTAATTTCTCTATTTCTTGTGCCCGTTTCACTTTTAAATCCTCCAACTGTTTTGTATGCTCTGCAATCCGACTCTGTATCCTTAGAACAATTCTTAGATGGGCTGAATGCATTTTAGATCTAATCCTCTCGTACCTGAGACATGTTAATTTCAGACCCAGTGAGGATAATTTATCTCTCTATACATACATATGATAAAATTACAGACAATTAAGAAGAAATGACCTGTTTCTGTAAAGCGCTTTGCTTGTAGGATTCTGAGAAGAGGTGTTATTTCTGGTGGATGATGCAAATTGTGGGAAATCGGAAGTAAGTAAATGAGACCAGAGATCTTCTTCGATTGAGAGACGATTCAAAGATCGGCAAGTGATGGAAAGGCGGCAAAGATCCTTGAAGTTTAACAAGTTCGGAGTTGATGTTCCAATCTTTAGTATTCGCCTCCTAGATCGTCTGGTAGAGTAGACATCTCTCTATCTCTCTCTCAATCTCACCACCGGAGAATTGAATTTCACCGATGAATTTCTCACCTCCGACGACCTGAACCCTAATCACTTAAAACCGTCGAGAATAAATTCTGACGCCGTCGTCAAGAAAAAATTATATTGGATTTTAATTTGTTTAACTATTAAAATGTTATTTTAATTTAATAAAAATAATGTAAAATTATTTTGGTTAATGAAATTATTTATTGACAAGAATAATAATATTCTGATAAAGGAATTTAGCAAGGTATTGAAAATGTTTCGGTCATCGACTCAGAATTTTTAGCAACTTCGGTCCGATCCGGTTCACCGGTTAAACCACTGGTTGGACCGGATTTTAATTATCTTTAAAAAATAAATAAATTTAAATAGATTAATACGTAAATTGTATCTAAAAATAATCAAATATATACTAATAAACTAAATATTTTAAAATTAAATTAATATCTCTATCAAATACATAATTTCATGTAATTACAACAAAACAATATAGGAATAATGATAGGAAGTTTCATGTAATTAAAACAAACAATATAGGAATAATGATAGGAAGTCGTTGATAAGTCATAAATGAAATGGGACATTGAAATGACCGTCATTGACAGGTTCATTTTCACTGTTCATCCACCGAACACATTTCTCTCTCTACCCTTGCCGGAGATCTGATTTCGAGGGGAAGAATTATCCAGGTCGCCGAATTAGGAGGAAGAATTATCCAGAATATTGAAACTAGAATAATGACCTTACGAACCGGAAATTTCCGGCTCAGATTTTCGGTCGAACCGGATTTTTGACCGGTTCGAAAGGTAATTTATTTAAGGTAAAAACCGGACAGCTCATTCAACCGTATCGCGGTCGGACCGGTTAGACCACCGATCGGACCGCGTATTTTAAAACCTTGGAATTTAGGTAATTTATGCCAGAGACGGGTGGGACTACAGACGGCCGGTTTCGGGCAATGGAAATGTGGCTTACAAACGGTTGAATAGGCTTGAATAGGGAAATTTGACTTCCAAATGTAGCAGACTTATTGATTTTTTTCAAATATAACCATTTGTTTATGTAAAAAAGACCTTATTGCCCTTAAATTAAAAAAAACATTTCCCGAATTCCCCCCCTTTTCCTTCCTTTCTCCCTTCAGTTTTCCCTCCCTCTCCTCTTTTCATATTTTCCAAACGACGAACTCTCCCCGAAGACGACCGACCGATCCAAACCCCACCTCTCCCCGACGACAATCCAAACTCCCGAAACCTCACCTCTCCCAGACGACGTTCCAAGCCCACGAAACCCCACCTCTCCCCCGACCCCCGACGGACTATTCGAGCCCCCGATGACATATTCGAGCTCCCGACGACCATCCAAGTAGAACGTCTATCATTGAAGGTGAGTTTTTCCCGTTTTATGTCTTTTACCTTTCATGCATCTGTCGACTATCCAAGCAAAAGCAGAACAAACGACTAGGGTTTTAGTGTTTATTGTTTAGGTTTATTGGCTGACTGAATCGTTTTGGGTTTAAAATGCATCTGTCGAAGGTTGTTGTAGGTTGTCGAAGGTTGTCGCAGGCGGAATATGCATCTGTCGCAGACGAATATGCATCTGTCGCAGGCGACTGTGCATCTGTCGCAGGCGACAGATGCACATTCGTCTGCGACAGATGCACCTTCGTCTGCTATAGATGCATATTCGCCATCAAATGAACATCGCTCTTTTCATCGTTATAAAAATTTCTTTGTTTTTCTGACAAAGTCTTCGCTATCAAATGAACATCGCTCTTTTCAGCGTTATACTGCATTGCATTGTCGAACACTCGGATAGTCGTCGGGGCTTGGATTGGGGGCTTGGATCGGAGAGTCATCGGGGGAGAGGGGGTTCGGGGGGATGATGAAGAGGCAGTTTGGAAAGGGGAAAGAGGGACCGTTTAAAAATATGAAAAGAGGAGAGGGAGGGAAGAAACTAAATTTTTTTATTTTTTTTAATTTGAAGCCTATGCTAAATTTGGTAATAACCCTCTTACGAGGGTTATTTCGTCAAATTTCCCCTTGAATATTAGGTTAAAAAAGAAGTTGTTAAGTTGTCTCGGAGACAACTCTAGATCTAGAAGGAGGGACGATAGAACATTGAGTTATTCTGTATAGACTAATGAATCTGAGTCATTCAAAATTGACGAATGCATCTAAGTCATCCAGTATTGATGAATACATCTGGGTCATCTAGCATTGACGAATGCAACCGAACCTTCTCTGACATTGATAAATGCATTTGGGTCATTTAGCATTGAGAAATACAACTATACTATCTCTAGCATTGAGTAATTCATTTGTGTCATCTTGCATTAGGAGTCATCCGACATCGACAAGTGCTTGGGGACCCGAGCCATCTGGCATAGACGAGTCAATCTGACATCGACGATTACATCTATGTTATCCGACATCAACTAATGATTTTTTTATTTCTTTGAAAAACAACTAATGTATTTGAGCATATTGTAATGGTTTCATTTAAACTTTAAATACATAGAGTTAAAATCTTTTAGTGTGGAAATTGAACTAACAGAAAGTAAGATTTTATTTATGATTTATTCTAGGAGATTCAATATTTATATTTTTAAATTTTTAATAAAGTTTAAATTTTATTAAAATTTTCATGATTCGAAAAATGATGATTCAAACTTCAGTCACAAATTGAAAACTGTGTTTTTTTAAAATATAAAAAAAAATTGAAATGAAAGTTTTTTTTTTTGTTGTTACAAATTGAGTTCCAAATAAATTCATGATGTTTTTTTTTTTTTTAAATCTACACAGAATTTTTTGGCTTGAAAAACCTTTACTTTATAGTTTTCCAAATTTAAGAAATTGAGATTCCAACAAACAAAGTTTTGGAATTCATTTGCACTTGAAAAAATACAATTAATAAAACAGCAAATATTTTTTAGAGTTATTTGGAACAAAAAAAATAATGACCATTTCCTTTGTTATATTTTGTAAAAGGGTCATGAACTTTCAAATTCATGTTTTAATCCCATCACTTTATACTCATAATGTGCTTTACCAATAAGCTAAACAAACATTCAAGCATTTTATTTCTACTTCTTTTTTCAAAGATCTAAATCAATTTAAATTCACAAATTCATTTGAGGGATAATTAGTAGTTTCCCTAGGAACTTTGTCTCAATTCTCAAATTTCTCATTGTTAACTTTGAAAGTTAGAGATCTATATGAGAATTGAGACAAAGAGTAAGGATATCATTAAAAACATTTTCTCATTAGAAAAGTAAAAAGAGCATATCATAATACAAGACAAACAGTTTCAAAAACAAGGTTATCCAAAATAAACATCATATTCATATGCAATTGCGGAAAAAAAAAGGGGAAAGTTTCCTTTTTCTCTTTTATTTCTTCTTGTCCAAACCCTTAAAATGTCGGCAAGCAAATTATTACAACTACCTTATTGAATGTGAAGTCGGCTAGTCCTGCACTTCTGGCTTGTCCTTGTCTTTCTTGGATAAAGCATACCATCCAAGAGCACCCGCAATAGTAACGAAACCAGCAAGAATTGCATAGTTCCTGTCCTTATCTTGGGACACACAGCAGACGATGATGATGATTGGCTCGGTTTAGCAGCTTCCGCTACTGGCACCTCAGTTGAAGCTGTTGCCAATTTCTCCTGAAATCGCTCCAACAAATTTTAGGCATGGGTGAACTAATTATATTTAGAATTTGAATGATGTGATGGATGATAGATAGGATATGAGGTTATTTGAAAATCACCTCAAAAACCCACATCATATGTCACAGACCCATACTTTTGTTACCAAATGTAAATGTATTTGTTTGTTTTGTACAAGGGTATGAAAAAGTGGGTTATTTGGGTAACAAGATTTAAAGGGTGTTAATATATAATGAAAAGAAACAGACATATACATGAAGACTTAAACCTTTCCCAAAGAAGTAAAATAAAGAAATAGCTTGAATCAAATCGAAACGTACCTTTGCTAGCTTCTCCAATTCTCCTTCTCAACTTTCTGTAAGGAGTTCAAACAAAATTAACAGAGATGTTACAAGAAATAACTTTCTGTAAGATAATTGCAAGAGAATATTGCTCCAAATGAAGAAGCGTTTAAATTTAACTTATGTAAAATAAAAGGTTATAAATCTCTAAATGAAAAAAGAAAGTTCAAATGTAGTCATCTTTGTTATCTAACGTAAAGGAATCTAGTTTCAATTGAAGGTTTCTCAAAGAACTTTTTTGAATAAATCAGGAAAATACAGAGCCAGGTACCTTTTTTCCATAAATCAGAAGGAGCAAAAAGGTCATCTTATGGTGAAAGGCAAAAAGGAAACTACTTATTTTCCAAAAGTGAATCTAGAAAGAAATAAAAACAAGATCATATGCATGTCCTAATATTCATAATATAAAACAACAGTAATACAAATAATATTCATATTAGAAAGTTAGAGAACCTTGATGTAGACATTTTCAGCAGCTTTTTCTTCCTCACCCAGAACTTTTCCACCGCTAGAGAACCTCCGAGCTATATATCTAGCAGCATTCCTGGCAGCCATTGTCGAAAGTAATTTGTTCCCTGTCAACAACAATTACAGTGATGTAAAATTTCTGAATAAGTTCATTTAGGGTCCATTCGATAATACTGAAAATTCAATTGTTAATGATGAATACTGAATTTTAAGCGCCGAATGATCTGTCCCTCAAAATAAAATCACTTGCAAGTTGATTGATCAAATGTGTAACTAAAAATGAAGAACTGATGAACCCTTATAATAAAGTAATTGATTAAGTTCCAATGGTGTAAGTTCTATTTTGGACACTCTTTACTACATTTTCAGAGTTTTAAGTCATTCATAGCTTACAATTAACAGACCTTCAAGGAAATCTGATTCCAAATTTCAATACATATTAATAAAGCAAATTTCACCAATTCAATATATAATAGTCTATGAACATGAATAAACAAATGGAGAAATCTAATGTTAGAGAAAGATAACAGAAGCATAAATAAAAGTCAACAAAATTCTTTATAATGTTGTATACTATCAGTAGGTCAGGTTTCACAAGAGTTCAGATCAAGTAAATGATACTAGAAAAGATATACGCAAAACATACTGTATCGAAGTTCAATAAAAGCTCGAAGAAATCAAATTACTGTCCGATGGAAAGATCTATACTGAAACTACTACGAAATGAAGATACAAAACATATTACAGTCGATGAAAAGATGAATACGTTGATTTAAGGATATAAATACATTTACTCCTTGAATCTATGATAAAACTACAGTAAAATGAAGATGAAAACAAATAGTGTATTTGTATCGAAGTTCAAAAGCTCGAAGAAATCATAATAGTGTCATTTTTGCAGATATACGCGCGTGAAAGAAACAGATAGAGAGAGAGAGAGGTACTTGATGAAGACGGCGACGGCGAAGAGAGAGATCGAAGTAAATTTCCGATTTCCGTTCAATCAGGGGATTCGAAGTTCTTGCCCTAGATAGAAGAAGAGACTTATAAGGCGATTGAATATGGGTCGGCAGGTCCGGTTCGAAGCCAAACCGGTCTAAGTCAGGCTTTAAGAATAAATTATATAAACATTTCTATAATATTATTTATATTTTGCTTTGCAATTTAAATATATCATTTCAGAAATAAAAGATAAACAATTTTCTCAACCAAAATTTGACGAAATGATTCTAAAAATATGCTTAAATGCGCTTGTGATCAGTGCATAAATTAAATTGCGCAAATGATTACTTCAAAATTTTCTGACGAAATTGTCCCCGTCGCATAACGCGAAGAGCAAAATCGTCACGCGAAGGAACCCTAATTTTTATATAAATTCTCATTTTTTTTAATTTCTATATTTTCCTTTCTCTACTCAGTGTTCTCTCTCAAGACGGAACCATAAACGAACGATTTTGCTCTCATCGACGACCGACGAACAAAACCCGTTCTTATATCATGTGATTTATGTTCTTATTTTCCATTATAGCTTTATTAAATGTTTTTGTGTTCATCTTGAATACTGATGAGATTGAATGCAGATGAGGTTGGATGTAGATGAGGTTGGATGCAGATAAGTTTGTTTTATTGTTCATTTTGGTTGTTCATCTTGTCGATAATGATATTTGCAGATGATGCTCTAATTTGGTTCCATTTCAGGAAAAATTTATGTGATTCGGTCCCTTCTCGCGACGGCACTATCGTCTCGCGATGGGAACGATCGTCTCGCGAGAAGGGACTGAATCACATGAATCTTCTCGCGATGGGTCGTCCCTTCTCGCGATGGGCGTCCCTTCTCGAGATGGGCCTTCTCGCCGACGTGCATGATTGTCTCGCGAAGGGCACGATCGTCTCACGAAGGGTCGTCCCTTCTCGCAATGGGCGGTCTCCCCTCGCGACGGACACGATCGTCTCACGAATGGCAAGATCGTCTCGCGAAGGGGCAAAATCGTCTCACGATGGAAGTTGAAGAGGCGCGCGTTTATGCATGCGCCATACTCTATTTATAAGTATGACGCGATAAACATTTCATTTCTTCACTCCGTCGCAACGACTTATCTCTCTCTAGTCTATGTTTAACTTCACTACTGCCTGCCTCGACGATTCTTTCGACTCGTCTTCTCGTTCCTTCATCGTCTTCATTAATCAGGTTAGTTTTAGTTTTTGGTTTAGGGTTTATGTTTAGGGTTTCGTTACGGCACGATTGTCTCGCGACTATGTATTTATTATTTGTTCTTACATATTTGTTGTTGTTCCTTTGTAGATGGCAGAAACAACCGTTCGTGAGTTTCCTAGTATAATTTCTTGGAAATGCGCCCACAACCTCAAGAAGATAGCTGACAAGTTGAATACAATAGATCTTATGGATAGGGTTTAGGGTTTAGGGCTTAGGCATTGAATCCCAATTCAAATATTTATTCACAGCCCCGAGCTTATTTTTCTCAGGAATAATAATCCATCAAATGCTGCTTAGAAAGGTAAGCTCAAACTCGAAGGAGATTATTTTCATGGTGAAAGGGAGGAATTGATATTTGGTATGAAGGAGTATGCCTTGGTTACAGGTCTTAACCTCGACAGACTTCTTATGGTGAACGAAGAGAAGATGAATGTCGAGATTGTCCACCTCTCTTGATTAAATATTTTAAAGGGAAAATGATTGTACGAATAAACGAGTTTGAGTCTTGCTTTATGTCACGCACTGATAAGAAAGATGCATGAAAGATGGGGATGGTATATCTGATTTGTCAGTACCTATTTGCATTTGACCCAAGGAGGATTGTACTTGTCAAAATCCTCCACATGGTGGAAGACGTGGAAACTTTCCTCTGATTTTCATGAGGGAATGTCTCCTTTAGATCCACCATGAAGGGTCTTAACAAGAACATGAAACATCTCAGTTCTATATATTTTGTCAAGAAAGAGGCGAGAGAGATTCGTGATGATCTTCCTTATAACGTGGTTCTCACTAGCATTTCGAGTGTGAACACATGAGGTCATCAAAAACTTTGTCCCTAAATTCGCCAGCAGGAAGGAGCTTAATGAGCCTCTACGCCCAATGATATTAGTTTATTATTCCAACAAGAAGAACACCTTGCAGGAGATAAAGTTTGTCATTTAGACCGCAGATCTGACAAAGATGGAAGTGTCCTCCATGGAGAAGATCTAATACAATTGGTGAACTTTGAACAAATAGACAATTCAGTTGATGATTTGTTTAAGGGATTTACAGATGGGGGAAGAGAATCATCCCTGAAGGTGAAGATGAAGATTAAGAACACTACAACAAATCATCTATATTTTTTTTAGAATGTATGAATGCTACTAATCAGTTGTTTTTATGGTCTTTTGATTGTCATCCTTAATCATAGCTAGGGTTTGTCTAACTTTGATTTCTGACCCTCCTAATTTTTGGATTTTAATGAAATAGTTTTAACCGTTTTTCCAAAAAAGATGAAGATTAAGAACACTACAACATAAGAACACCAACATACTTAAGAACACTACAACATAAGAACACTACAACTTAAGGAATGCAAATGAGGAACACTGCAATTTTAAGAAGTATTAATATTAGTTCATTTTATCACAATCAACCATAACATACACTAGTTCGTTTTATCCAAATCTCAAACCACAAAATAAGACACTTTCAAAATAAGATCTAAAACAAGTTCAATCTAAAGGCTCATATTGTTAAGATAATGATGCTCTTACAGTAGATGGTGCATGCATCACTACTTTGCATGTTTCCATATTATGTCTTAGACCATCACATGAGTTGTATCGTCTCGGGACCTTACGGACCTCATCTTGGGATGACCTATGTTTTGTTTGTGGCTTCCATTTCTTAACCTTAACATTTGATTTTAGGCACACACGTTGTTTGATAATTTCGGGAATATCCATCGTCTTCATCACAAACATGATAACATGTCTCCACATATGTATTCAACCAAGATTTAGTTGAGTAATACTTATGAGCAAATAAATAGAACGATTAAACAATTTGTTAGGTAGATTAAACATGTGAGTTGAATAATACCTTGAGTAGAAGTCATAAGAAACCAAATTCCGGTGACGGGCAATAGCCAAGGCATGCGTACAAGAAAGATCGGATACTTCAAATATCCTACAAGTGCATGTCATGTCTTTCAAATTGATTTTAAAATGGGACTCATTGTCATGCACATAAAACTCGAATCGGTTAAGCGGAGAGACGTTATAGAATCTGGCCTTATCGAATTCCTCACATAATAACTTTTCATAAGTTGGAGATAAATGTTCTTGGTGGTTGGACGTTTTTCTCTTCAATCATGAAACCAATGTCGTATTGTGAATCTTAAATAGTCAGTCATTGTTGAAATGAGATACTTTTTGGCTTCCTTTCTCTGACTATTAAAATTTTCAACATAATTGTTTGTGAGTTGATTGTATCGCTTATCCAGGAAAAATGCTCTACTCCATCTTTAGAACCCAATTTATTCCAAATAGGCAGCAATCCTTTGATCATTAACCCTGATTTTGTCAAAATATCGATTAAAGTTGGAGACTGTGTACGCACGAGAAGCCAAATCAAACTCCGTGTGACTGTTATCAGTTTTAAATTTGGCTATAATATTCATCTTTATGTAATATGTGCACGCACCGTGGTCTTTTTTGGAAAAAACTACACACAAGACAGTGACGATGCTTGGGTGTCTATCAAATATGAAGACGAGTTCATCAATTAATCCAATTGCATCTCATAGTTTTTGCATGAAATAAGTTCAGGAGTTATTATTCTCTAAATCAACAACGTCGAATGCAACATGATATAGTTGTTCATTCGCATCCAATGTTATAGCCACCAATAGTTGACCTCTCACATTGTGCTTAAGAAAACTGGTATCACGCACAATATAGGACGGTAAGAGGCTTTGAAACCCCTAATTGAGAGGCATATGGACATGAACATATACCTGAAGTGGCCGAGTTCATTTGTTTGGATGTCTATTATGGTACCCGAATTATTCTTTTCCAACATGTAAAGGTATGATGACAATTTTCCATAGGAATCCTCTATCGTTCCTCGCACCACCATTAAAGTCTTTTCCCTTGACCTCCAAGCCTTATTATAACTCAAATGTATCCAATAACTTGTCTGCATGTCTTCAATTATTTTTTTAGGTAAGTGGTCATGGTGATGATTCATGTACTTACTCTTCATGCACTGCCCAATAACCATGTTGGTGTTTGTATTATTTTCTCTGGCCTCGACAAAACTGAGCATTAGTGTTGTTGGTCGAATTTCTGAATCTCAAACATCTCAGATAATTTACCTTTTACAGCACATAATCTCCAATTACATGTCTCATCCACACATTTCACATACCAAAGATGTTTTCTTGACTTCTTCACTTTGAATTCAAAATGATTAGTCATCGCATATTATATAACCTCAGTTGAAGTTTTTTTTATCAAACAACGCACCGACTTCCAATACGGTTCACTACTTAATGTCATCCCAAATGAGCGGTCTGTCAGTATTGATGATGATGGGTCTTCTGTCGTAGGTATTGATCGGTCTGTCGATGGAACTGTTACTCTTGCAGCAGATGGTGTAGGTATTGATGATCGATGAGGCATGAGTGCAATTGCTGGTGCGACACTAGTAGTAGTAAGCAAATCCTCATAATGACGCAAAAAAATTTCTTCTCCTACTTCATTTTGACTTTCAAAGGACATCCTGCTGAAACATATTAGGAACAACTCCTGCTATACTTTTTTGAGTAAGTAGTAGTATACTTTCTTGTGTGGGTATGTAAGTAGTGCTATCTTATCTTGAGTAAGTGGTGACTTCTTTACTACAGAGACACACAGTGGTGACACAGTGCGAACCGAAATCAACAGTGATAAATATGTGCCCACATCCTTATCTTGATCAATAATAAGAGGGGGAGAATTTGTCATACGCGGAACATCATACTTGACTTGAAGCACTAAATAATATGTAGATTTTTGCACGTTAAGTGTATACTAAATGATATCAATTAATTCGGCAAACGTATTATTTAGGGGCAAATCCAAAGTTTTGATTGAACTTGCATGAAAAGTCATTGTACCATCAACAAATTTCCACTCTCCATTATACAAAACGAATACTTCAGCTACAATTGAAAACATGAATGGATAAATAATACTATTAGAATGAGGATCCATCGCAAGACGATCCCATACAATTGAAGTCATGCAATTATTCATTAAAAATGGTGTCGTCGCGAGACGATCGTGCCCTTCACGAGACGTGACCATACCATTTTTAATGAAATCAACAAACAACAAACAATGATCGAGGAAGAAGAGTACCAGTTACCACCGTACTCGTACTCGTGCTCGTGCTCATGGTTGTGTCCGTCGAAGATCGCCACCGTGGCTGTCCATCATTGTCGCCGTTTAGGTTTTCGTTTAGAGAGAAAGAGGAGAAGAGCGGGAAGAGAGAGAATGAGGAGAAGAGAGAATGAGGAGAAGAGAGAAATAAAAAAGGGCGAAGTTATATTAAATAGTAAGATTATTCTAGACTTTTCACATGCTTTCCTTTTGCGTGACGATTCATCGGCGCATTTAAGCCTATTTTTATGATATTTTGTTAAATTTCCCTATATATTCTGTGCAATATAATCGAACCGGTTTTATTTTTTATTAAACGATGATGATAATAAGTTAATTATATATTTATATTTCATACAAATTATTTTTTACATATTATAATATTCAATAATATTTCATTTATATATAGACTTCATATCTTACTTATTCTTAAATTAAAAAAAAAATGAATTATAATTTGTGCATAATTATAATGAAATAAATTAAAATAACAATTATAATTAGTTTCAACTTCAAAACCTAAAATCAAAGTTGCAATACAAATAAAAAATTGAAAATATAATTTAAATTTGTCATTATAACGTGCATTTTTACTCTATCTCACATGACGTTTTATCTTATAAGAACAAGGTCGAACCATCTCCGCCTCTCCTTTGTTGGTGAAATAGATGGTGATTAATCGACGAACTGGATCTAAATCTCCTCTATCGATGGAGTTAGATTTGGATTGATGATGTCATTGTTGGACCTAGATCCTTTGTCGGCGAAGGTGGAAAGAGACGTCAACAATGAGGACAAACGAGAGAGTTGTGTGATCCTCACAAAAGGGACAATGGGTAAAATGTTTTTAGTACAAATTAATTAAAAAACTTTTAACCTACCGGTTATCGGTTAAACTCCGTCCGAATCTTTTGTAACCCTATATGCATTTTGTCAACCAATCAAAATGAATCAGAATATTATATTATTAAAATTGAGTTGGGTTTAAAAAAATATTCAAAACCTAAGCCCGACTCATTCATTTTCCCGTTTCGTCGTTCAACTTTAGACAGTTTTGATTTCGAGTTGAGTTTTTTAAACTAACTCAATTTTAATAATATAATATTCTGTTCCATTTTGATTGGTCGACAACAAGGGATAAATAAATTAGGAATAGAATATTCAATTTTGCATTAGGTATAATGTGAATGAGATAATATAAGTGAATAATATGTTAATCTTATTAAGATATAAATCATAATAATAAATATGATTTTTTTTTTCTTTATTTAAGTATACATAAAACTAGAGTAAAGTTGAGTTTGAAAAAAAAAATGATAAAACATAACTAAATTTATTAAAATATATTCCAAAAACAAAAACACATTTGAGTATATTTTAAAAGTTGAAGGTGATTATAAAGATTGATAAATAGTATTAGGGTTTATTTAAAGATATTTTAATGTATCAACATCAAAGTTGAGAGAGGATTAAGAAAAGGGTATAAAATTTTAGTTATCTTCTTCATCTGCTATAAAACCCAGTCCTTTCAACCATTTCCAAATCCCAAATCAAATTTCGGTGGATTCTACGAATCCAAACTCAAAAACCTTTCAAAACTTGAATCCAGTTAGATTTCTACATCAATCACAATCTTCCACCATTCGATTTCTGCAAAATCAAAGACACAAAATGTCTCAGAACGGCAAATTGATGCCGAATCTAGACCAACAAGGGACTAAACTTCTAAACTTAACAGTTCTTCAACGAATCGACTCTTACGTGGAAGAGATTCTCATCACGGCAGCTCATGTAACCTTTTACGAATTCAACATCGAGCTTAGTCAGTGGGTTCGTTCTATTCCTGATCTAATCCCCGTTTCATATTCTTGAACTTATTGACTTGATGATTGTGGGTTCTGTTTGCTTATCACTTTTTCTCACTTGTAGAGTCGCAAAGATGTTGAAGGATCTCTTTTTGTTGTTAAAAGGTGGGTTTTTTCATTAGATTAATGTTGATGATGAATGATCTGTAATTTTGAAAACTGAGATTTTTGTGGGTTTTATCAGGAGTGCTCAGCCTCGATTTCAGTTTATTGTAATGAACAGGAGGAATACAGGTTAGTAGTATTTATGCACATTCATTGAGGGTTTGATCTTGATGATTAGATTTGCAAATGGATGTTTAACAATTGATTTAACTTCACAGTTCAAAACTGAGATAAAATTTCGATGATCCAGAGTTGTTACTGTTTTTCTTTTACTTCTTTTGGTATCAAATGCATTCGCGATTTTTTCATGTTTTCGAGGGTATAACAGATTACCCACATAGCTATACAAATCTGGATTGATACTAATGTTACATTATCATGAAATTAGGTTGAAGAAAGGGATGGTGTAGTATTGTTTATTGATCTATAGATTATTTGTCATGATTTGATGGTTAATCATAATACATTTTGTATCGAATCAATTCGAGGAAGTATATGTATCCATTTGGAAACATTTGTTGATTGATTATGTTTGGATCCATTTTCAAATTAGAAACAAAAATAAATTTCTGAATCTTTCTGTAACTAAACCATTATGTATCCAGATACAAAACAGTTTCAAATGGGATCATTGTGTTTGATTGTTTCAATCATTCAAGTATCTTGAGTTTTGAGTGGATATATAATATTTATATTTATGAATTGGCTGGTGCTCATTGAAACAGAAAACCTCGTGGAAGATCTTTTGGGAGATTTTGAGTATGAAATCCAGGTTCCTTATTTGTTATACAGAAATGCATCTCAAGAAGTTAATGGTATATGGTTTTATAATACACGCGAATGTGAGGAGGTTGCTAATCTCTTTAGCAGGTATTATTGATACTTAAAATAAGAAAATTTGTTGTTTTTTTTCTGTACATTCTATGCCAGTTCTTTTTGGTATGTTATATACAAACTCATCTCTCTTCATTAATGAATCTCTAATTTGATATCTTCATGATACAATTTATCTTAGGTTCAAAATTTTCAGTTCTTTTTCTTTTTTGAACACGACCCCACAGTCATGGTCCCATAAGCAATGAAACTTTTCAACTTCTGTAGTTTCAATTCTTTCAACCTGCTTTGGGATCGAAATCATGATATTAGGGATATGAATTGGGTCACTAGACACTTATCATGTTGGTGTTCAATCTTTCATGTTTACTCCTATTTAGACCTTTTATTCTTTAGTTTTCGTCCTATAGTAGATAAACATCATTGGAAATTGAACAGTATTTATCGTCCTAAGCATTGTGTAGGAACTATGTAGACCTTGTGTGGGACATTGTTAGTTTTATTAGAAGACTTTATTAAAACACAAATTCATATGAATTGAGGGGAATTTTATATTTCTTTGTCCAATCATATGCAAGTAGTTTATTCATCAAATGCATTTGAGATATATTTGTTATTTTTTCAAACAACTTCATATGAAAATTTGAAATATCTTATTATCACGTCACTTGTTTGGACAGGATACTCAATGCCTACTCCAAGGTGCCACAGAAACTCAAGGTGTCACCAGCAAAGAGGTATCATTCATTCCCTGCTTATTTATTTTGGAAAAACTATTCCTTTATTTTCTGGTTCTTGTCGGGTTATGTTATTATGATTGATTCTGGACTATACTGCGAACAAATCCAACACTAACTCGATTAAGGAGGGTTTGTATCATTCAGCTTCTACTTTGAATCTCTAGCTTCAATATGTTGGTGTTTATTCTGAAAATAATTATGTAATTGCAGTGAATTTGAAGAACTGGAAGCAGTCCCAACTTTGGCAGCAATGGATGGTCCCTTAGAGCCAGCATCAGATACAGATATTCCCAATGACCCAGGCCTATTTGTCAACTTTTTCAGTGTATGTATCGTTTTTTTTTTTTAATATCGGTATAATCTGAACTTCATTTAGAAATCTAACACGACTCCCACTAAGAACGCCATGAAAGATTCACCCTTTTTTGTTTTTGCAGAATGCAATGAATATTAACAAAACAACAAGTGGACAAACAGTTGGACAGCCTTACCAGTCTTCTTCATCTTCTTCGTCTGCAGCCATGATCATCCCGAACCCTAACCCTCCCAATGTTCCTTCTCTTGTATCACCATGTCCTGCTCCTTCTTCTTCAATTGCATCGGCTTCTTTAATGGCTCTTCTTGAAAACAACTCTGAAATCGGATTAACCGATAATAATCATCCAACTGCTGCCAACCTTTTGAAACCATCCTTTTTCAGCCCACCAACATCTTCTTCTGCTGTGATGATGGTGCCGCCACCAGTTTCATCTGGTTTGCCTAGTGCTCCACAATTTAATCCGTATGGATCTTCTTCTCCTTTGCTTCAACCATTTCCACCGCCCACTCCTTCGCGATCTCTCGCCCCTGCTTTTAGCAGAGACAAAGTACGGGCAGCGCTTCTTATGCTTGTTCAGGTATATTATTTTACTCAAATCTCAACTAAATTCATTTATTTTATCATAATCTTTCGTCTTATTCCTGTCTTTTAGGATGATCAATTCATCGACATGGTTCATCGGGCTCTGCTGAATGCACATCATTCATGAGGATCATGAGAAGAAAGGGTTTTAAAGAGTCTCAACCACACACTGATCATTTTGTGTTTAGTATTTTTTTCGGGTTGAATGGCTACAGTTTACAGCTCTTTATTACTGTGTTATTGTTTTTTTGGTCTTGATGGAAATTATATTATATTTATTGGTCATTACAAACATGTTCAAAACAAACACTTTGGAAATTGAAATACAACTTATTCATTTTTAAGTTCTGATTTATTTTTCTCTTTATTTCGAACTTGTCTATGGTATAATGAAGTATACTGGGATCAAAATGATGATGAGAAATAACATTTTGAAAACTAAATAACTAAATAGTATCTATTATTATCAAGGAATTAGAATAAAATTTGCATTGATTTAATAGTTGCCCAAGAAAAGAAAAAGGGAAGGGGGTTACAAAAACTAATCAAATATCTCTCGACCAATGTGAAACAATACAACGTGAGAAAAGACCTCGGGCGTTGCCAATAGAAAGTTACAAAGAGACACCATCAATCAAAACGCAAGAGCCAAGCCAATACCTAGTAATCAATCGCAGTGTTGTTGTTGGCTTTATATATGATTTTCGATGCTATTCGCGATAATCTCTCAAGCTGTTTTCACTTTACGCGAAGGTGGTCGTCTGAACAGACTAATGAGATCATCAAGACCCCGGGTTGTTATAACAAGAAAACTAAAGAGGGTTATCAGGTAGGATCCGAGCACAAGTAGCAAAAGTAAATCAAATGTTACACTGGCAACCTGAGAGAATGCAAATCAAATAGATTCATTCAGTTTAAAGCAACTATTACTATAACAGTATATTAAAGCATTACTCAAATAATAAAAACCCCAAATAATTTACTTTTTCATTAAAAAATCTCTAAATCTTCTCCAATAATATTTTTTTTTTCTCCTTGGAAGTGTGGAAATTACAAATAGTTTTATATACGAAAATTTTCAAGCATATTTTTATGTTCAAACCATCAGTCACATAGAATTATTTTTCATGTATCCTTTTATTTTGGTTAATTTAAAAAGAAAAGAACATAAAAATCCTCATTTCCATAAATAGTAATGTGGCTGATTAGTTTGATAGGAAAAGATTATAGTTCAAAAAATGGTTCATATCAAAATTGTTCATAATATATATAACAATAGTTTAAGGGCCGATCTCAAATTAACGAATACTTTAATGAGTTTCCGATTTGAATTATAATATTATATCATACTTTTGTGGATAACAAATCATGTCTAAGCAGAAGGGGGTAAATAAGTAGGGAAATGATATCATTACCTGATAAATATAAAGCTTCGAGCTTATGGAATCGTAGAATGTGAACACCCCATCAAGCACCTCATTCTGTACATTCACTTCTGTTGTGTGCTCTCCTAATTCCTGACATTAGTAAGTATAACATGGATTAATATTAACTTAGTTCCATATTTTTTTTCGGTAAATGGTAATCACACACAAAAATAAAAAACTACCTTTTTTAACGCGATTACAAGGGGATCATTCTTTGTAAGAAATGGTGCAACCCGAGGAGTTTGTGACAAAAGATCCAACCAGGAAGCGATATAAGACGGGTTGACGGCTAAACTGCTATTGTCAGCAAAAATTTCAACCTTCTTTCCTTGGTGACCATAGATATGTCTCTGAAGAGTCAGATGGAACAACACATATATTAACAATTTTCAAATAAGTGTTGGGATATTATTTTCTTCATTAAGAAACAAGATAAATAACTCTTCCATAAGCATAAGGAAATGCATATTGCATTTAACAAGACAATAGCAAGTGAAAAACTTACTGCTATACTCTCAGCAACAAGCTTGACACTTTTAATAATGGCAGCCTCGTTTCCAAAATGTCTGCAACAAAGAGAAAGTATCAAGTAAACTAGTTTTCATCATATACACTCTCGGCTGAAATGTGAATAAAAGCGTACATTTCAAAATTTACCTGTTATCAGAAAGTCCACCACTATTTTCTAGAAAATTGGGGGGCGTGGATAGTCCAGAGAGTGTTGCTGCAGTTATTCTCAACCTTGAAAATTGTTCATGCTCCCAGGCTACCTACAACAGCTTCACCAGTTTAGAATCTCATTTTTGCAAACAAAAGTACAACAAAAGCCAAATGTCTTGTCCACAAGTTCAATACATAACAGAATACAAGTATCCAGAATATGTTTTCTCCGAAAAAAGTCTCTATAACAAGTATCCAGAATATAATTTTCATGTTGATCATGATCAGAAAAAAATCTGAATTTGTTATAAGGGTAAAAAATCATAATGATAGTGAAAAAATATCTATATCAAATTAAACAAAAATTACAATATTTGGATCATGATGTAAACTGTTAATTGTATACCAAAATAAGTAACAAAAACACACTATAATCATGATCCAGAAATAATTTGATCATAGTATGAAAAAAACTCACAACTTTTGGCAACTTTCCAATGAAGTCGTGATTGTGACAATATACTAGTATCTAAATTGTCCTTCCCTCGGATCACAACTTTGTGTCGGAAGTAGGGAAGTGGTGGGTTGATTACTCATCACCGGTGGTGAGGAGACCATCTTATATCTTTTCCTATAAACTTGGAAACCTCAAAAGAAATATGAAGAATGGAGGCGAGCAAACTTTGGCTCCCTTTCGTTCTAATATTTCTAGTGTTTCCCATGATATTGATAATATTAACAGGTTGGAGGAAGAACATGTTCTCACTGAAGCAGAGGCTTCTAATAGATTCACTCTCATGGGACGGCTTGGCTTCACTTCCTTTATATTTTTTTTATTTGCACATCAAACTAAAAATATACATATACGGGCCGGTCAAACAAACAAGCTTGGATAGTTTAAGGATTCAGGAAATTTTGTTAGTAGCTTGGGATGAATTCTCTTACTCTAGGATTAGAGATATTTATTTTCTTGTGCTTGATGCCAACTTTAACGCCTAGTTCATCTGCTACACTGGAAAAACCCTGCAATATTTCACCCGTTAGAATTTAAATCTTTGAAGAGGCCATTATTTTTCTCCCATAATAAAATTTTCAACTTACATCATATATCTGCCTTATGTAGGTATTTTCAGGGGGCTTAGATACGTGAAGCCATAGTTCATTGTTTGATGAGCCAACAGTGTTCAGGCAGATTGCATAATCAATACTCTCATGTACACGTTGATCAAAACTTCTAAGCCACTGTACAAAGAAAATAATTGTGATTAAAGAGTCAGAATTGAAAAACAAGGGATTAGAGTTTTTTATCACACCGAGTTAGCTAAAGCACCTTAAGAGTTCCATTATAGTTGTAAGGTCCACCAGATGTCAATCCAAAGAGTAAATTGTACCTTCCTCTTGTCCGTGGATTTGAATATAGAAGGGAGAAAAGTCTAGCTATTTCAAGAAGTGTTACAACACCACTTCCATTGCTATCACTACCAACTGACAAAGCCTGCAGATATAAAATACACATCAGAAAACCAAAAGTGTACAAGCAATTTGATTAACACAGGAATTTAATCTTCCATTTGTATTTGTTTTTTCCTTCACCTTGTAAAATGAATGTTGCTCGCGTTCAATTTTATAATCATTAATAAGTGTTTACTTTTAAAAAAAAAGGATTAAGACAGGAAAGCATATTAATATACCGGTGCTGCCCCAAAAGTGTCATAGGATGCTACTATGGCAATAGTTGGGAGTTGATTGGAATCTCCATCAGTTTTTAGTCCAGGTAACCATCCCTGCCATCACCAACAAAATGGTTATTTTTAGGCTCACACAACAAATTTAGTTGAAGTGGAAGGCAAACAATACACTGGTATACTATGCATATGGAATAAAGGACAACAACTGGAATTAAGACAGCAGAATCATATCAGCTTTTTCATTGCCTGTAGTGCCAACTTAATTTAAAAAAATACTTTAAAACTATTTACCCTACACTAATACTGTTTATTTACATTTTCCTGTTTATATAAGTGGGAATTACCTTTTTCCTATTTACCCTTCTTTGTATGCTGTTACTAATTACCGAGTTAAGTTATTCATAGTTTACCTAACTAAGCACATATTTAATAGTTTTTTTTTTAATTTAGGAAGCTAGCACAATTGGAACCTGAAAGTTGATCGAAAATCAAATAATAGAGGATTCACACATACTAGCAACTCCAGGCATGAGAAATAAACTAATAGCATAATTGGAACCTGAATATTCATGATTGTGGGAGACACAACTTTCCTAGGTTCCGGAGCTGAGACAACAAGCTTATACCTGTAATATTCAATTGGAAAATACTATCAGCTGAGAACTTCTTAATATATAGCCAACACAAAAATACAAGCAAATAAGTAATGTTAAAGGACTTCATGTTGCAGAAAATATATACTAAATGTCACAAGGCCAATCCAAAAACTGACTATTTCTGCTACAAAAGAATAATTATTTACGATTCACAAAGGCAAGCACTTCCAATATATTTATATTATTGCCACCTCTACACAAAAATATTGATAGAAGGTTGGTTTTCCAAAGATTTTATTTAGTTCATCCATGATCTTTTCCAAAGCCAATATTTAATGAGCATAATCTCCCTAACAAGCATATACTTACCCTGCCGCAGTTGCTGTTGCAGGCTGGCCAGTAGCATCATTCCTCTTAACATCAGCCAACACAGAGTTGATATTATCATCCTCAAAAGCAAAATATACAGGATACTGCAACCAAAACAATTGTGTAAAGCATTTTCTTAAATAATTAATACTAAAATTAATAAAGAAATATCAAGCTGTAAAACACCTTACAATAAAAAATACACAGTATCTGGGAACAAATGTTATTCACATTCTCAAAATAGGACAAGAATGTCAGTTAGGATTTTGGACTTGGTAATCCTAGAGCTATAAAATAATCCTGCTAGCAATTCTTCAAAGACATATTTTCTTTTGCATGGCATTTTAAAAAAAAAACTATTGTCAAAAAATGTCATTATTGTTGATGTTATTGGACAAAGTGAAAAACACTCATATCTTGGAACATGAGAACTTGAATTTATTTCTTGGAAAATGAAATAAAAGAAGTAGAAAGCTTTCAAGGTAATTTTGAAGTACCTATTGAAGTTGTTGACTGGAAGATTGATTAAATGAATAATATTGACTCAAACTTACTGATGACCACGATTAATTGTAGAAAGTACTGAATAAACATGTTAAGCAATTAGTTACCTTCATTTCCCTGACTAAGTAAAATCTCATTCAGATGTCTATGTTTGTGGTTATATAACTAATATTCAAGGTTTAGATACTTAATAAGTACACATAAACAAGCCTCTCTTGTGTACTCTTGGCAATTTATTCCAACTCCTAACAGTTGGGGGAGCTAAAAGGTTGGAAGTTTTAGCAACATTGATAAGTAAGGTATTGCATATGAGCAAATCTCCAGGAAATAAAAGGACACCACCAATAATCAATAAATAGGATAAATAAAATAGTTAGAATGAGAAATGCAGTTAATGAGTCCGGGTCAAGAAAAACTGAAAAATGCAAAACCATTCAAAAGGTTATAACAAGAAGTAAGGTCAGTAGCCTTCACACATAAAATCCAGAGATAATTACTGGACAAAATGACAGTGTAGGAATATGAAGGTTTAGTAACTTACAGGAATTTTTGCATGAATTAATGTTTGCTCAAGATCCAACAGATCGCTAGTCAACATGTCTTTTTCAGAACCATGTTTCTCTTTGTCTAAATCGTCATTGTTCTCAAAACTAAAAATTCGTGGAAGTAAAAATAACAGACCTCCCAGTGGCCTTCCTTGTCCAATATATTCTGTCATGTGAAAAACAAGAGAAAAATCAATGAATTGTTAGAAAAACATGAGCATTCAACGTAGATGGTCAGAAATGCATAGTTAACTAAAGAACACCCAAAGAAAGTAAAACATAACTAGAAATTAGAAACCAAACCCAAGAACCGAGGTAATTAAAGAGGCTTCCTGACGACTTTTTTAGGTGAAGACTAGCTAAAACGAATCAAATGAATATGATCTGGCTAAGTTTTGCTCCATATGCGCTTTGTATTAACTCTTGATAGTCCTTTTTAGGCAAATACTAGCTAAAACGAATCAAATGAATATGATCTGACTAAGCTTTGCTCCATATGTGCTTTGTATTAACTCTTGCTAGTATATACAAGAAGGCTACCTCTATTATAACATTTCTACTCTATTAATTGTTTCATTTCTGATAATTCCTTCTGAAAATCAAGTCATGGACCTACCATCTCTACTTTCCATAAATAAAACCCTGCATAGTGTAAACATTTCCTTCCAATAACATACAAACAGCTAGTCACAACAACACTTATCAATTCCAGATCAGCAATTGCACGAACAGACTGAATCAGCGGATTCACAGAGAAATCAATACTTTACTGAAAGAGAAAGTAAATTACCTCGAATGAGAGTTATATTCACTTCAGATAGAGGAATCATGGCAACCGTACGTGAAAGATCCGTACCAGGAGCGAAGAGAGAAGAGCCGGCATGGTGATTTAAAGATGCGAATCTAGATCCGTAAGGAGAACCGGCGAGATCATACTGGATGAGCCGGTAAACGTCAACGACTGTGGCGGCGTCTCCGAGTTCGATGTATGCAACCAGTACGAATACTAGAGCGATCATCGAGTAGAGTGGCTGTAATATGTGACCTTCACGAGTTCTTCTTGGAATCGCCATGAACAGTGAATATAGAGAGAGAAACTAGGGTTTGATGACTAACTAATAAAACTACTTCGATTTGCTTAGTAGAGTTGTAAATCTTCAATGGCTGTGTTTTTGCTAACCCAGCTTTGGATTTGAAGCAGGCAGATGCTCTTTCTAGATTAGGGACTTGTTTGGTATTATTATTATTATTATTTCTCTCTAAACTTATAGGGAAATTGTTAATTTGAGCTCTTTATTGGAGTCAATTAAGATTTCGGACACGAAATTTTGTCTTAACAGTATTTAACTTATTATTTACATGGTTACATGTATAATTAAATAAATAAAAGATCTATTTTACTAATTTAATTATCGATTTTCAACGAACGAAGATTTTGATTATCGAATTTTAAAGAATCAGTAGTTAAAATCCGAAATTCGATAAAATTCGGTAGTTAAATTAATGATATATATCTTTTATTTTGTTTATTTATTTATAAATATTATGTAGTTAACTGTGTTTTTCAAATAAAATCGATAAAATAAAATCTCGTTTTATATAATTTTATAAATAAGGAGTAAAATTGTGAAGTTTGAAAGAAGAGGTCGATTGTTCCAATAAAGAGCCCTAATTTCACCATTAAGTGTGTTTATTTAATATTTTGTAATCACAAACTTAATTTTTTTTTTTTATTTAACCAAATCTGATAGCAAATAATTGGATAATATCACACAAATAAATTTGGGTATTATCTAGTATTTAATATTTTTTATTTATTAATTAAAAATTATTTTAGCAATAAGTTAGGATCAACCCACGTTTTTAGTAAATTGAACTTTTGTCTTTTGGATAAGATTTTTTTTTTATCTAATATGTATTGGTTTTTCAATTTTATTGGACATTTGGAAAGTTAGAAGTTTTTTTTGAATTAAAGCCGAACTAACATGACACCTCATAGTTATGGTCCTCCACTTACACTTATAACGTTTTCAGATGAAAAAAATGTAACCACAAGAGATTAAACACATAATCCGTAAACACACTTAACCATTTAACTATTTTGTTTGACGAGCTAAAACTCATATTCTCTTAAGAATGCTAGGATATTCACATTTATTGTCGTTAGGTTAGAAACAAGTTGAAGTATATAATTAAACGAATAAATGTATTAATATATACATAATTAAAGGGTATTACGTATTTACAACTTGTCTATTATAAAAACCATAAATCTCGATAAATTATTATTATTCCATATTTCATAGTTCCAACTTCCTAAGTAATTTTTAAAATTAATTTTACAAAATGCAACAACAATTAGGGGTTGTTTGATATAAATTGTTTGAATTGTTTTTCAATAAACTAATATCTCATCATGAACTAAAGTACCAAATTGTATATTTTATATAATATTTTAAAATATTAAATACTATTAATTTTGGATACATAGTATTTTTATTTTATTAAGTTTAGTATATTATCAACTAATTATTTTTACATATAAGCGTTTGTAGTCCAACGGTTAGGATAATTGCCTTCCAAGCAATAGACCCGGGTTCGACTCCCGGCAGACGCAAAATTAATTTTTTTTGTTCGACTCCCGGCAGACGCAAAATTAATTTTTTTTGTTTTAAATAATGTTAAGAAATATACTTTATTATAACACCTTACAACAAATATTGACTCACTCATAAATTTAAAACGGTTAAAAATAAAATTAAAAATGATATAGATATATTTCGAAGAATTTGCAATCTAACCAAACAAGTAGTTTTAACAATATAAGTTCAAAATTTTAATTAACTAACCTATATATATATATAATTCTTAATTTTCAAAGTATCCGGATTGTCGGGTCGAGAGTTGTGGTTAATTTGGATATATATGTGAGAGTAAATTTAACCGTAATTTTTTTTCGGTTTTAAATCATTACTCGTGCAAATGCGCGGACTATATATTAGTTTAATCTATTACTACTAAAATTTGTAAAAAATAGTGCTAGTTGATTAAACTTATTTCTTAAACTTGATTATAGTACAAGGAATAATGTATATGTTAACTTTGTCATCTTCTTAGTTGAAATGAATTGCGACTAAATTTCTATATTTTATGTTTATTATTTTTTTAAACTTCTACTTTTATGTATATAAAAAATTAATCTTCATCATCTTTTTAACAATTATAACAATAAAAAAGTACAATATTGTGACAACTTTCTAATATTTTTTAAAACCTAAATAATTTGTTCTTTTGACATAATTTCACAATAAGTATCAATATTCTTAATTATTTTATTAAATTAATGTGTTTATATATTTTTGTTGTAATTACAATAATATTTTGTAACATTTTATTACTAATAAATTTGTTATCAAATTATAAGATTAAATAGAATTATTTAAAAAAAAATACAAGTAAGCATCTTAATTATTTTATTGAATTAAATTTTGGTTATATATATATATATATATAACTTATTCTAAAAAGAAAGCCATTTTATTAATAAAAACACCCAAAATTTTAACATAGACATAACATGTAGGGTACCCTAGTAATTCGTCAAAACCGAATCACAACTTACCCAATTGATTCTTATCCTTTAAATGGGGAAATTTCAGGAGATGACCCTAAAAAAGAGGCCTAAATGCGGAAAGTGAGGGTCAATTTAAATAGCGCTGGTGACCTCCTTTTTTCTGACAAAAATGTCCCTATTGCGTCACGCATCCTTAGGTTGCGCGACGCAATTTTTTATTTTTTTATTTTTCAAAAAATTTTAATTATGAAATTTTTTGGACGAAAATGCCCCAATTGCGTTACGCAATCGCGTCACGCAACTCCAGTTGCGTCACGCAACTCCAGTTGCGTCACGCAACCGCGAGACGAAAAAAAAAAATTCCGGTTGCGTCACGCAACTGGAGTTGCGTTACGCAAGGGTACAATTGTCATTAAAAAAAAGGATCACCAGCACTATTTAAATTATCCACCCACACAAATGGTAATTACCCTATTAGTAGGGTCATCTGCTCAAATTTCCCTTTTTTAAAGGATAAATCAATTCATTTAATCTCAAAATCGAGCCTAAATGAACCATGAATTTTAATAAATATTTGAACTCCAAACCAAATAGTTATACATTTATATAAACAAATAACTTAATTATATAATAATTAGTATATGAAGTTTTTTTTTTTTTTTGGGAGTATATTGAGATTCATTCGGTGATGCTTGAGTCTTTAAGTAACGGTTAAAAAAATTGGATTGATGCAACTAATATGACAAGTCTACATAATTGGTTATCATCCCAATTATTTTTTGATAAACGAGAAATCGTCGATGCGTATCAATCATAATGCAATTATTACGATACTTTCTAAGATTCATTACAGAAAACTGGTAAAATCCGTCTGAAAATTAATAATTTTTTTCGAGAACTTACAAACTCGATAACTTGAGTAACATTTTGCTCAAACGATTTTTATTATTTTTTAATATAAAAAAAAATTTAAAATTATTTTTAAACTTTTAATACAAGAAATGTTGAATAAAAATAATAACTCATATATATATATATATATATATATATATATATATATATATATATATATATATATATATAAATTGTAATAGTTTGATGAAATGAAATTTATTTTATTCATTTGTTTCAAAAATAAAAAATTAGATTGTTTCAAAAAACCAACTAACCAAATCTATGTCAGAATCAACCAGATCGGTTATGAATATTGGATTTAGTATAACCGAATTGATTTTTTGGATAGTGTTTAGTTGAAAACTCGAAAAACAAAAACGACCCACGAACACAAATACATACATGATTGGATTTATTCTCTTCTAGTGAAGTCCTCATCATCTCCAGGGAAAATAAGTTGAAGATCTTCATTATCTCTATAAACTTGAACTAGGGCAGCAGCTTTATATGCAAACATCCCAACCATTGCTGGTACAAGCTGATAATGATTACATAAAAAAGAAAGTTAGGAATGATGAATCTTTACTTAAGACTCGATCGATCATTGCTGGGTCGTACTAACTTTCTAAAAAATTAGTGTACAAAATAAAATAGTACCTGAAAATCAAATATATTGTTACCGAAATGCTGAGAAACGCCCCAAAGTCCATATATTGCTATTGGAATTATGAGCCTGGGCGATGCGAGTACGAAACCCGATCCACTAACTGTTTTTTCAAACACATCTCTCAAATCTTCGCTCCTTATACCAATCCTGATAAGTGAAACAACTCAACTTTTATAGTCTTAAGTAATCGACATGGCATAAACGAGTATAAGCAAATGATGAATTAATTTACTTTTTTATTTTCTTTTGCGTGAAAATCTTTGGAACTGCTTCCTTAGATATCTTGTCTGTTTGTTGGTATAGAAGTTTAAGATACAAACAACTGCATCAACTAAAAAAATAGCATTAATTATGGTTTTTACTTCCATAGAAAAGCTTGATGAAAAACGAGAGAGAAATAGTTACTAACCTGAATAAAACTCCAGCAGAATAGCTTACTGCAGCCTGTGAAGGGTGCGTGTAAAGTTGAAGCAAAATAAATCCATAGACAAAATAAAAGATTCATTAAATTCATATTAATTGGTATGCTTAATTTTGAAACACCATTTCATCCCATTTTCTCATATGGGTTTGGATCCGGATGAGATCATGGTTGAAAACAGTGTATCTAAACGGGTTGTATCGCAATTCCCATAAAATATATATGGATCGAGAAATTCATTGGAGTTTTTTGGTCAGAACAGGATACAGATAAATCATAATTCAGAAAAATATCTTTATACCAAATGAAGTAAAAGATCACACTATAATCTTGATGATGATCCAAAAAATTATCTTAATACTAAGACAAACATCATACTATAATCTACATAATAATTCACAAAATAATCTGGATCATAATCATAAACATCTTATACCAAACAGAATCACTATTCATTTGAACTTGGCGATTTTCCAATAATGAGATCGTGATTGTGACCAAATATCAGTTTCCAAATAGGATCTAAACTATATGATAAAACGTATAATTGAAAATAAAAGCACAAATTGGACTTACAAACTTACAGATAGAAGAATATATAATAAGTTCTGCCATAGTATGATCATGACAATCTGGGCTTTGACAGATTTAGGGTTTCTTTTATTTTATTTTTTCTAAGAACAGGTTTGAGGTTTGACATCTGATAAAGACGTTTTTTTTCCTTCTCCTTGAGTTTTCCCTTCAAAACAGTTACTTGAGATTGATTTCATATTTTAGACCTTTTCCCTCCAACTATACATCTTTACCCAGAACAAGAACTCAATATTAATTCAATTGATGGTTCTGACATCATTAAAGATCGCAATATAAGGGAAAAGGGCTTAATTATTGAAACTCATTTTTTCATGATAAATAAAATAAATAGCCTTTAAAAATTAATACCTGTACAGACAGAGCTAGCAAACAGTATACACTGCATAGTGACCCGATACTTATGGTTAAAAGCAAGATTTCTCTCTTGATCTGCAGGAAGAAGCATAAAGGATAAGAATATTTATAATGATTATAAGCTGGATGTCGTTTCCTATTATCTTCAGTAAAATAGATAATGGATATAATTTTCAAGTCATAACTAACACAAAATATAACCATGAACAATGTGAAGAGGAGGACATGCCATACCGCTTCATATCTAAGATTGTTCAACCTCTTTCTTTTCTCACTGTCATTCTGCACGTCCTGCAACCAGACATGTTGAAATTTGAGGTTCTTTACTACACATTTGTAAAGGGTAAATTTACATAATAAATTGAATGATCGTTCGATCCTTTTTCACATTGTTTGGTTCATAATTCCATCAAAATTTATCAAATAATGGTTAAGTAAAAGGACAGATAAATAAGGAAAACTAGTAGAGTGACAAAAGGTCTATTAACTTCATAAACTTTGGAACAACTAGAAAATTACAAAAACGACCCATTCATTTTTATCCCCCTTCAAAGAGTTGGCTTATCTTCAGAATGGATGTAGTGGTTCGCCTATTAATACAAGTATAAATACCAAAGGGAATTATTGTATCTTCCTCGAATAGCTGAAGCACTTAGGCGAATAACACTTTCTTTTTATACTAAGGATGAGTAATTAACTAAACAAAAATATGAAGAAAACATATACCTTTGCAATTATCTTCTTGTTAAATGGTGCAGAACTGTCACCTGCTGCTACCCATTCAAGGGTCCTAGTTAGCATCAAGAAACCTCCTTCATTCTCGTCTGCAGCAGTCTGGAAACAGTAAGTAGATTTAAAAGATCCCGTTGATATTTTGGATGCCACTCAAACTGCAGGAAGATATGTCACTCTCGGATAGTACGTATATGGCCTAAAGAACTAAATCATTTGATGTAATTTTGTATTTCAGCTTGAATATTTTGATAATCCAACAACAATAGCAGGGCAAACATATTTTGAAAAAATAAATTATCCTGGGAAAAGCAAATCATCTAGTCTTATCCCTGGCATTTTGAAGGCAACCATTAGTTGAAGTATTAACCAACCAACACTTAGAAGATCTAATGGAAACTTCTGGCAAACGTTAAACTAGTCTCACATTCTTATAACTGCTAGGGGTATGGATCTCAATAAGGTCATCAACATGTAGGATTTAAGTAAAAAGTCAGGAAATGTGAAGTAAGCTGTTGAGATAATGTTGCAATTGTAAACTCTATAACAAATCAGAAAAGAAGTATACATACTAATTTTATTTAGGAAAATTTTCATTCACCTCTTAGAAGGCAGCTTAGTATCTTCTCTGCAGTTAACTAAAGTATTGAAACAGTTTCAACTTTCACACTCATTAAGAATTTAGAGCTTATTTGAAGAAGTTTTTTTTTAATAATCCAACATTTTGAAAAAAAATATATTGTTTGATGAACAAAATGGGTTATTTTGGTTAAATGACTAAAAAATATCTTTTGTATTTAATATAATATTATAAGAAATAAGTAATGGCATTTTAGTATTTAGTGATGATTTGATTGATGATGGGATAAGGGTTTTTTGGATTAAATCCAAACAAGCCCTTAGTATAAGTTCAGTGTGAATCCATGAAAAATTAAAGGGTTGTTCATTAGTTTATCATAGACTTTCAATCTCTTGTACAAAGTGCCATAACAATATATACAAATCTACACTAAAAATCGTCTATGTCAAAGTTTGAATGCATAAATAATAATGTATACATCAACGCAACCAAAAAAACACCTCATTTCGTAATTGAGCAAGCTCGGGATCAGCATCAGCATCAACATCAGCATCAGCATCATTGAATTTAACAACTCTCTTAAGCCAAAGTACATCAGAAACCTTAGAAATAAAGTCCCCATCCAACTCCCTCTCTTTGAAAAATGTCGAAAGAACATCATCTTCTTCTAGTTCACTTACTGTAAACGAAAAAATAAACATTGAATTCAATATATATAAGTAGTCCTGAAAGGCACATGTTTCATGCTACTTTTCATATCTACTTCACCAGACCAAGCAAAGATTTGCTAGTGTTCAAGTCACACAATTAATAACCAAAGAAAGGAGGTTCAATAACTGATGAAGAGATGAAGTTTGTGACATTTAAACCAGTATACAAAAATTATAAGCTATTTGAAGTGATGTTTTAATTTGACATAGAACTCTAGCATATGTCAGCAAATGTAGATTCAGAAAAAGGCTAGAACATAGCTGTTTCAAAAAATTAGCGATGGATAACCAAACAGTAATGAAGTTGATACCGATAAGAAGCATTTGTACACAAAACTGAAGATTAATGGTTCAGTTTTGCTTATAACAAGTTTCCGTGGCTAAACATATTAGGTTACGGATTCTTTACTTGTAAGATAGAATAACCGAGACCAGAATTTCCTGATCTAGAAGAAGGATAAACATATTTTGCCTTATCACTCTTCGTTTTCCTTAATATTATCACTAAAATTCAACAGCAATAGCATTATTGCTGTCTGTAATGCAATTACAGACTTCAATTTATCTCAATATTTGTAAGATAGAATAACCGGTTCAAGAATTTCCTGATCTAGACGAAGGATAATCATATTTTGCCTTATCATTTGTCTACGTTCATTCACTCTTCATTTCCGTTAATACTATCACTAAAATTCAACAGCTATAGCATCATTGCTGTCTATAATGCAATTACAGACTTCAATTTATCTCAATCACGAGATATTTTGCCTAATCATTTGTCTACGTTCCTTTACTCTTCGTTTTCCTTAATACTATCACTAAAATTCAACAGCTGTAGCATAGTTACTGTCTGTAATGCAATTACAGACTTCAATTTATCTCAATCACGATCATTTGCTTCAATGAAGGTCGAAAAAACCTGAGAGAAGAAAATTAACCTGACGGTGGAGGACTTCCGAGAACAGACACCACCGCCGATGAGATTCTCCGATGAGAAATATGACCTCGGCGACGACGTACAGAGTAGCTTTTCCTTGGGAAGAAGATGGAGGAGGAATTTTGAGGGAATTGGATGCAAGCATATGAAGCTTGCACTCTACCTACAATATCCATTTGTTCTCTCTCTAATATGCTGAATACAAAAATATCTTTCTAATGAAGATGATGAAGAGGGAAAGACCTTGAATTAGTGATTTTTTTTTTTAAACTTAAAATTAATAATATATATGTTTAAATAATAAAAAACTGATTATTTAACATTATATTTTAATATATTATAAATAGTTAATAAATATTTTATATTTTAATTTATAATGTTATTATAGATGTATATTTTTTATATATAATATTATAATATAAAATTATTAATTTTTAAAATAATAATTATTATATTCTTATTAAAAAATATTATTGAATAAAAAGATAAAATAAATAAGAAAAAAGTTTAATAAAAATAAAACTAAAAGATAAATTAGTAAAAAATATTTTAACTAGAAAAAGAAATTAAAACTATACTTAATTAAAAATATTATTTAAAGTTATTAAAATATTTATTTTAAAACTTAACTGTTAATAAAAATGATACATTTATACTTTAAATAGAGTTTTAAAATTGACATAAAAATATCAATTATAATCTATTTTTTATTTAATTATATATATATAAGTATTTCTTAATATTTGTCTAATTTTCTATTTTAATCATATTATTTTTTTTATTGTTTATAAATATTTTAGGGTAAAATGTATGTTTTTATTGTTAATTTTGTATATAATTTCATATTTAATATAACAATTAAAAAAATAAAATTATATACTAATTTTAATATTATTATATAATTTTTTTAATATGTTTATATTAATATTTATGTGTATACATAAATCTTATAAATAGATGATCAAATAAATAATATTTTTATATATTTTTATGATAAACATATTTAATTAAATAATAAAACATATAATCAAATAAATAATATTTTATAAGATTAAAGTAATAAGTTATATAATTATTTTATTATAATTTTTTAATTAGGTTTTTATGTGTATAGATAAATATTAGTATATTATTTTATAATTTTTTAAAATTAATTTTTATATGTATAAGTTTTTAAATTAATATTTATGTGTAAAAATAAATATTTATATAAATATTATGTAATTATATTGTATATAATAATAATAATAATAATAATAATAATAATAATAATAATAATAATGTGTAATACTTAAACTTTTTCCAAAACAAAAAGTAGATATATTTAAATTAATAATTAATCATCTCCTGTAATAAATTAATATAACATATTTAAAGAATAATTTTAATTAACTCTAAGTTTATAAATTAAAATAAGTGTTTGGTAAAGTTAAAAATCAAAAAATATTTTTATTATTTAATGTTTATTTTTTTTATGTTGTATTATGAAATAGATTTAATATATATCATTTATTAACTTTAAAATATAACATTTATAACACTTCTAATTGTTGTTTTCTAAATTTTATTTTTTTCATACTTTATAATGTTTTTATTTACATATTTGAAAAAAAAATGATAACTTTGAATTGTTTATATGATGAGTTTTATCTGCTATAATATTGTTTTATATATTTTCTTTTATCAAATGTTTAGTAAAATATGTTGTAAAAGAAGAGAACCTTAATCTCCAACGGAAAAAATCATTTTCAAACTCATTTTGGTGTAAATGTTACATCAAATAATAATTCTTCTCCAACCGAAAAACTCATTCTCAGACCCAAAATAATATTCTTTCTTACATCAATTTTTATAACTTTTTAATATCACCCATATATTTTACAAACTTATAAATTACACCACAATATTATAATATCATCCAAATATTTTAAACTTAAATATAAATTAATTATAAAAATTTATTAAAAATATTATATATATATATATATTAAAGTAATTTTATTTTTTAATATTATTATAATTTTTTTTAAATATTATTATAAATTTATGTTATATAAAAAATATTATATAAATTAATTATTTTAATAATTATATAAATATTAATATAAAATATAAAATAAAAATAAAATAAAAAATTATGCGTTTGCTACCGTTAGCAATGCAAATATTGGTGCTTTGGAGAGAGAATTTGAGATATCCCAAATTGGGTTTATCGTTTGGTGTACAATTGGAGCTGTTAATCCAATTTTGGGTATCATTTTACAGCTCCAATGGAGTTGCTCTAATGAATAACGTGTAATTGTCTCAAAGTGATGACGAAGGAGACGATGAACAAATGTGATAAAAGAGATAACAACTTTGGCAAGGGAAAAAAGAAGATCGAGATAGAAAGAATTAAGAATAAGAAACAGAAATCTGTGGCTTTCTCAAAGCGTAGAATGAGTCTCTTTAAGAAGGCAGATCAATACCACCAAACTAGTGACTCTAAGATTGCTGACAGCCTACCATTGTCTTCTCACCCGTGGGTAATCTGTGTCCTTTTTGCAACATATGTAAAAAAAATTGCATATTACAACAAATATTTTAGGTGAAAGAATATTCAGACAACCCTTTAACAGTTTTTTAAAAATTAAAATATAATATTAGTATAATTACATTACATTTAAAATTAATAGTGTTAATTTAATGAATTATCATGTTAGCTCTTCTTTTGTTAAAAAAAATATAAAAATAAAATAATTTTATAGAGGTAAACTATTATTTCATGTTTATATTGAAAACATGATGTAAATATATAAAATTGTTTTTGACCCAAGTTATATTTATATAAATTTTATTGTATTAAGTTTATGTTTTCGTGCAATTAAAAAACACGATTAAAATTCTATTTAAAATAATTATATTATTTGTTGTTTTTTAATGATAAGTATTTTTTATATTTTTTATAATTTTTAATTTATAAATAAATAGATAGTAATAATTATTATTTTTGTTAATTTTAATATTAAATTATTATAAATTTCTAAATTTAAAAAATAAATAAAATTTGAATAGATTCCGAATCTTTTAAAGGCCAATTTATAAACAAAGAATAACTTTAATTAACAAGGGTTATTTTTATTTTTTATTTTTAAAAAATATTTTATTTAAATATTAATTTACATCACATAATTGTTATAAATATATATTAATAATTTTGTTAAACCACACAAGATAATTATTTTGTAAAGTTTAGTGATTGTAATGAAGTATGAACTTTACTTTAAATGTGTAATATTACAAATTTTGATATATTTGTAAATTATTATTATCTTTCTATGTATAATTTTTTATAATTAATATGTAAGAAAAAATAATCAGATGTGCCTCCTAGATAGTTTGAATATTTTTTTTTATAAAAAAACTTGATTTATGATTAAAACATTTTTTTTAAGTGTTTTGGTTAAAATCAAATTTAAGTTTTTGTTTTGGGTGAATTAAAATTTCATATATCTTTTTTCAAATCTCATTATTATTTGTAACTCTTGTATCGTATACTTTGGTTTTGTTTTAATGATTTATTAACAAATAAACAAATAAATATTTCAAGTTGCAAATTTAATGAATTAAATTTTGATTACAAAAATTATATTATAATGTATGTAATTAAAACCCTAGTTAGATTGAAATTGTAATTAGGGAGTTAAATTATTGATATTATCTTTTATGTATTTATTTATAAATTTTATTTAATTAATAAGTTAACTAATTTAAAATTATTTAAGTTTATTTTGTATAACTATAACTAAAATAAGAAATTAAATTTAGGGATCTAGAAAAAAAAAATGTTTCAAATTTGAAAATAAGATCAAAATTTCAATTAACTCCCACCAAAGAGAGTTTGAATTTTGACAATCTCGAAATATTAATTTAAAAAAAGTGATAAAATATTAATTTAATTTATTTATTTTGCTGAGAAAAATATTAGTTTATTATCAAACAAGCCATAAGGTTCAGTTTCAAACTCAAAATTAGGTTTAACCAGGAACTCAATTGAACGAAGAAGAAGGTCCGCCAATCCGCCATGACTGTCTTGAGCTCGAAGAAGGTCCTACAGGACCAAAACACTAGCGATGCTGACTCCATTAAAGTTCTTAAGCTCAATCTCAAAGCTCTATCTGATGTCCGTTTCGTGTTCTTATTCATCTTCACATTCTGAATCTTATCTTTCTTCTGGTTTTAACTTATCACATTTCTACACATTCTTTATAGGTTTCATGCCTGTATGATTTCAAAAACCTGGAGAAAGTCGACCTCAGCTTGAACAATCTACATTCATTGGAGGTATTTCACTCGTTTCTTCATTTACGGAAAGCTTTTAGTTTAAAATATTCAAGGCTATTACTGAACTACTGGTTATTCTGTTTGATTTAAGGATCTGAGTGGATGTGTGAATTTGAAGTGGCTATCACTTGTACAAAACCATCTCAAGAACTTGAAAGGCATTGAAGGACTCACTAAGCTCACTGTCAGTGTTTAAATTAGATATTTACTCATTTGCAGAATCGAACATTGTAACAGATTAATCATTTTGTGTTTGTGTTTAGGTATTAAATGCTGGAAAGAATAAGCTTAAATCAATTGATGAATTGAAGAATGTTACCAGTTTGCGTGCCTTGATACTAAATGGTAAGACCTAATTTAAGAATTCGATTATAGTGAGACTGATTGGAACTCTTCACTGATGATTTGAACACTTTGCAGATAATGAAATTGCTTCTTTATGTAACCTGGAACAAATGAAAGAACTGAACACTCTCGGTAATAATAGCCTTTGTATCTTCATTTTTTACTAGGTACATAGACGTTGAATTGACATTGGTTTGGAAAGATCGTAGAATTGTTATTTTGAGCATCTGAAACTCGTTTTCAAATATAGCCGAACACATCCTTAATGAAATGTGTGATTAAGATATGGGGGATAGCGTGTGGGGGCTTGAGGAATATCGGTGGTGGGGTTAAAATGTGTGATTAAGAATTGAAATTCTTTAGCTAATTTAAATGGAAATCAATGTAAAGTCTTCGACTGGTAACAGAACACAGATTGTGTTTTCTATGCTTTCACGGATATGCATAATAATATCCACCCTAGTTATTGTTTGGTTCTCAATCAATAAAATAATAATGTTTGATGCTGTAAGATATATTGATATATAAAAGATATCATTTTGTTGTGTACACATTTAATGTAGGATAGATATGTTTCTCATTTTATGTTTTTTTCTTCATTTGGCAGTACTTTCTAGAAATCCTATACGGAAGATTGGTACTTCTCTTTCCAAGTTGAAGTCGATAACCAAGGTATTAAGATATCTATCTCATTCGTGAATATGGTTTTGTCTCTTGCCAAGTAATAAACTTATTATTAGCAACTTTTTTTTCGTTGTTTCAGCTATCCCTTTCTGATTGCCAGCTCGATTCAATTGATTTATCATTCAAGTTCTGCACTGAGTTGAAGGAGCTCCGACTTGCTCATAATGATATCAAGGTACAGGTTCTCAGTGAAAATAGTGCACACTAAAGTAAATGAAAATATTTCTAGGGAATGCAATCGGTTTCTTATGTGTTGAATCGACCCAAATTTAACAAACCACTATTACAAACCAATGGGTCCAAATAAGACCTGACCCATAGGTCCTCAACCCAACCTGATATTTGAATAGATCACAACATAATTAATGATGAGTCTTAATAGCTAGTCAGGTTCATACTTTAATAGATAGCCTTAAGTTTGTTCTCAACCCATCAGTGTAGCTTAAGTGGAAAAAGTTTTGCTTATGAGATCAAAGGTCTCAGATTCAATTCTCAATAAGAACACCCTGATTTAATTGGGAGAATAAACTTTGGTCGCAAAAATAAAAAGAGTTTGTTCTCAACATGAGATAGCTGAAGTGTAAGAGTTATAAACTAGGAGCACGAGATCTCATGTTCGATTCCCACTGAATGCGCCGTGATTTGGTCTAATTTTTTTTATGTATTATACGTTTCGCTGTAATGCATATCTATCTTTTTCCTTATTGCTCTTGTTAATATTCTCTTACTATTTATTCAGACTCTTCCAGCTGATATGGCTTATTGCAAGAGGCTGCAGCATTTGGATTTGGGAAATAATGCTATTGCAAACTGGTCAGATTTGAAGGTTTGCATTCATTTATTTCAAAATTTCTCTCAAATTTAACATTTCAGTATACTGATCACTTATAAGAGTGTGACAACTGATTGATAGGTACTTTCATCATTGCCCAGCCTCAAAATTCTGAATATACAAGGAAATCCCATTACTGAACATGACAAGTTGGTTAAAAAGGTATTAGTTATTCTCTCTAAAACTACTCAATTTTCTGTTCCGTTACGTTAAAAAGTTTACATCTGTTATGTTTGCCAACATGAACGGATTCGGAAATTGGAGTTAGGGCGGGTTTGAAAAAAATTTATGGTGGGTTTAAAAGTAAAAGGGAAAAACTAAGTAAAAAATTGGAAAATTAGGGGTGATTTGACCCCTATTTTATCAAAAAAATAAAATTATTATCCTTTTTTTTGGTGGGCTTGAGACCGCTTTCAGAAAAAATCACTTTCAATCTTAATTTTGTCGATTTCCAATGAGATCGTGATTCTGACACAGATTGTGACAAAATACTAGTTTCCAAATAAGTTTAATTGACTATGCTTGTTTTATAATTGTGTTATCAAATTATTTATACAGGTCAAAAAGCAGTTACCAAATTTGGTGGTATTTAATACCAAACAAGTAGATAAGAACACAGCTCGAAGATTCGACGATTCTTCAGCTACCATCTTTGAAACCGATAATATGGAGGAAAAAAGTGATCAAAAGCTGATGAAAAACGATGTGGAGGAAAATGAAGATGACAAGAAAACCCGTAAGAAAAAAAAGGCAAAACGGAGTGAAGAAGAAGAAGACGATGTAGAACATAAAAGAGAGTCGAAGAAGAAGTTGAAATCGAGTGAAGCTGATATCATTGATGATGCAGAAACTCGAATAAATGACATTTTTGAAATGGCTAAGAATCCTTTGGAAATAGAAAGAGTTCAAAAAAGAAATCCAGTTCAAAAAGTCCATGCAATTGGTAAACCAGATGATACTATCATTATAAAGAGAAAGAAGAAAAAGAAGCCAGTAAACGCTGCGAACCTTCTCGGGTTTCTACAGACTGAGGATGTTGGGTGGGGTGGAACTTCAGCCTGGGATGATTAGATTTTTATTTGTAAAGCTTCAACCGAGGAAGATGACATAAGAATCGAATTTGAGACATCTTATTTTGTGTTGTAGTAATTTAAATGTGTTAACGACTCTTTTCTATTTGAATATTTGTAGGAGTTAATTTCTAGAAATCTGATTTTTTTTTGACAAAGTGTTTGGGGTTATTTTTATGTTATAATCACATTGTGTACTAAATTTTATTATTTTTAAGGTAAGATGCTATCCTGACCTCCCGTTATGACATTTATTTCAACTTAAAATGTTTTAAGTGTAACATTTCTTTCAACTTAAGACGTTTTAAGTGAATTGAATTCGTGACGTCTCTTAGAAATCACTTTTGTCACTTGAACTACTTTATTAATGAAAATATTTTTTTTCAAATAAAGTTGAATATATGCTTTATAATGACTAAATATTTGATTATAGATTCTTAGTTATTAAAGTTTACTTCAATTTATAAGGTCTTAAATCAAAATATCTAAGATCATTATTTTAAAAGAAAATTTAACTTGTTAAAATAGAAATTTAAGTAATTTTTTATACTTGTTTTATTTTAAAAGTGAAAATATTCATCAATAATAAAAAAAATATGAAAATTGTAAACTAAAAAATTTTCAGGTGAGAAGAAAAAACAAAAACAAATATGCATGATAGACAATGATAGTGAATTCGAAATGAAGACAAAATTTCACTTCTCATTAGTAAGTGTTTCTAACTTTGAAGGAGAATATGCTCAATTTAATATAAGGTTATTATGCTAAACCTCATTTAAGTAATAAATCCTTGTAAATCCAAATTTTGTTATGAATAAAAATATGAATTATTAAGTTTATGTAACAAGAAAAGAAAATCAATTAAATTAAGGTTAAAACTTAAATAATTGATAGCTAATAAAAGAGAAGAAAATAATAACTCCCTCAATTCACCACCACATCAAGGTTAAAACTTACAAAAGCATAATAATTGAAACAAAATACTCCAAAATCTAACTAAAATTTAATAAAATGTTAATAATATTACATAACATGTAATACAAGCCGTCTTAGCTCAGCTGGTAGAGCGCATGGCTTTTAACCATGTGGTCGTGGGTTCGATTCCCACAGACGGCGTATTTTTTGTAAAAATTTCTGAATAATTTTATCTTGCTAAATCTCAATATTTTACTCTTAAGTGACTAAGATATGCACATTTGATCTTTATTAATAGAGAAAACAAACATTATTTTGAACATCAAAATAGAAACTATTAGTTAACTTGTCATGCAAAGTAACAATTTGTCATTGAGCAGTCTTAGTACAGACATCCATTTTTTATATACTTTTATGTTTTAAAAATATAATATTATAACATTCAAAAAAATTTATTAGAGAACCTTGTCCATGGTCTTGTTAAAAAAAAGTAGTGTAGCTATTTTTGAATCATAGAAACCTAAACAATTTTAAAAATATAATATTATAACATTCAAAAAAATTTATTAGAGAACCTTGTCCATGGTCTTGTTCAAAAAAAGTAGTGTAGCTATTTTTGAATCATAGAAACCTAAACAATCTTTCATTGTCTTTGTTATTCTTATTTTCGACTAATTGTCAAAAGCCTAGTATAAATTTAACAACCATAGAGCCAACATTAATATTGTTAGCCTCATTATTCCAAATTAAAATTTAATTTTTCTTTCAAACCTTTCTCTTATTAGTTTCAACTTTCAACATTTGAAACAAAAAATTCAAACATTTTCCACACAATTTAAAAATAGTTGAAATAAAATAAAATAATATTGTTTGTGAAAGATAAATCTAAAATAAAGGCAAAACTACTAGAACCAAAATTCTCTCATCTCCACAACTAGAGAGAAAAGTTTCTTTTCAACAATCCATCCACAAAGCAAATTTCTTCAACATATTTTTTCACACAAATTATACATGAAACCATAACACATCAAATATCATCATCTTCTTCTTCTATGATACACCCACTATTCATTCAAAATAACTATTCACTATCTCAACTCATTAAGCAAAATTCAATGACACTATATTATCTCGTAAGAAAACAATATATATAAATAACCCCCAAAAAAATTTAAAAGAAAAAATCCATCTCTACCCGGCAAACAATCTAATCGAGATACCATGTTCTTGTTCGCGTACTCTATTCTCTTCCCTGCAATTTGCAGTTTTGCCCAAACAAAGCTTCTGAAGGATCTCCAAGTTTTTACATATCAGCTACTACGGTTATTCAAACAAACACAAGAAACCGTAGCAAATGATACTATATCTATATATAAATCAAATCATCTAAATCCAAGCTAGAGATCCCCGTTCATTTGCCACTGGAGGTCGCCCTCGAGTTGGGGTTGGTGGCCTATTTGCATTCAGCTCCTGGTAGTTTCAACAAACAAGAAACCATTTTATTATTATAGCATAACAGGAAGGAAACTTAAAACATAAACCAAACAAACTTAGACAGTAAGAAGGAAACGTCTAGCTAGATCAATCATGTGAAAATCAACTTTTTTTTCCTTTCATGAATCCAAATATCTACATTTGTTATCATTTTAGTTAAACATAACCCCACCAGAGTAGCTGGCAAGGGTCTTATTTAAGAGAACAAAGGTCTCACTTTCGAATATCACTAAGAACGCATGCTAGCCGCCCCGGGAATAAACCCGTGTCTAAAATAAAATAGATAAAAAGTACCAATTTCAATTTTAAGGCGAATTTCCAATGGAATGAAATTAATGTTTACTGATAGGCTCGATAAACACTACAAATGTTTTTTGTTTATTAGCAAAAATGTGGATGCGGTTAACAGCAATTCCATAAGAGATTTTTTTTTTCTAGTTTTTAGCTTTCCTAGCTAACGTTAGTCTCAAGGATAAATCCTATTAAAGGAAAATTACCTGCATCCATGTATCTTCGTTATGTCGTTCAGGTGAGGCTTCAGGTGATGTAATTGCGGGTGGTATTGGATGAATCAGTTTAGGGACAACTACAAGGTCCCTACCCAAAACTAAGATTGCACCTGCATTATTTGCAGTACCTAATACAAAAGAAATCGAGTTAATTGTCAATTTTCACCAAAAAGGCTACACATAAAAATATAAGCAGGGACGAAGTTTTACCACAATAATTGGTGGCAGAAAAGAGAGTAATCAAGTGTCCTTGGGCAAACCGTTCAAAACCATCCATCACGCACTCATGGGCACGCACTATCAACTGAAGGTCGTTGTTGTGACAGAATTCCATCACACGGTCAGGCTGCCAAGAGAAAAACACTTCAGCAAAGAACTAAAAATAGTCGCAGAAAATGATTTTGGAAACCTATTTGAAAACTACATGATTTTTGTTATATTTGATTTGAAGAATTATAGAAAGGTTTAGGGTGAAGAGTGGTTGATTTTGATTATATTACGAAGGGAGAAAGTTCTAGATCCTGATGATAAAATTGTTATTTACCTAATATAGCAACACAAAACACCTCAAATATCTAGGCGGCAAAATATGAGAAATCTTTTAGATAAAACTTCAAATAGCCCATTGAACTTGCTAGAAAAATTCAAATCACCCATGTGAACTTTCACTTGGCTCAATCCGTCCATGGAATTCAAATAATAAACTCAAATAGGTCATCTTATGAAATTAACCTATCATCATGGGAGGAAATTGACATGTTAATACTGTGTCAATGGGATAGAGTTCTTTTCAGAACGTTGGCTTCAAATTCATAAAATGGCTACTTTAAGCTGAAAGAAAGTTTGACAAGTGTTTTGGACCTTTTAGTGCAAGTTCAGTGATTTATTAAATTCAATGGAGATATGGTATCACCTAAACTCATTTAAAAACGTATCCTCAGCTTTAAAAAAAAATATAATTAGGAGGATCAGGAGTTAAGAAAGAGGGTCTAATGCCGTGTCTGGGTTTGGGTCCCAGTTGGCCTAATTAAATTAGTTTAGATGATACCAAACAAAGCTCATATGTGGGATATATGATAGTGAGGTACTCGAGGCTAATTTGGTTATGCCAAAACAGTTGGAGATGTTTGGGAACCATAGATTGGTTGGGCGAAAACAACCAAAACTTAAAAAAGATTGGAAGATGATCCCACTTTCCCTTTGGTGGATCATTTTGGTTGAAACAGAAGATCATTTTAAGGAAAAACCCTAAAAAAGGATAGAACAAAAGGATTGATCTTCACCCCTCTTTCATAATTTTTAAAGGGAGGAGGTGTCTCATGCTTGGAAGTTTTCAATATAGCAGATGAGATGATCAATAGTTAGAGCTTTATTTTGGGCTCTAGCAGATACATTTTCCTTTTTTTGATGATTTCGGGGCATGCAAGTAGCCCATTTGTACTCTCAACTTTTGAGGCATGAAAGTAGCCTGCTTGTATGAGCTTTATATAATAAATAATACATTTATCTTACAAAAATGGATGGAAGAAGAAGACTTAAAATTAATAATAAGTCATACCCCAAATGTAACTAAACCAGGACCTCTGGCATTTGGTCGTAATCCTTCCACGCTATCATTTTCAGTGGGATCAGACCTACAGAAAAATAGTAAAAATTGAAATAATTTATGCTGAGCAACAGAAGCAGAATCGAAAGAATATGAAATAGTGTGGAGTGGTGCTACTAACCACAATAAATCCATTAGGACAATAGAGCCAGCTTCCATGGTAATCGGCCGCTGAATATTTTCAATTTGTTCCAAATGATTTATAGATCTTCCAATGCCTCCATGCATACACACGATTTTCTTCTCAATAAGGGCCGCAAGAGGAAGCCAATTGAATAATCTATTTATTCGATGCCAAGTCCAGATTCCGTCTCTCTCACCCTGTTCAGGAAAGTTGGGAAACCATTGATTATGATGGTAAGTAAAATGAGGCATAAATTAAATGAGTTGTAATTACACAAGTAAATTCTTACCATTCGCTCAATACACTCAATTCGAAAGCCGAAAAGGGCGTTGATATCTGCAGCTTCATGATTCCCACGAATTAAATGAATACTATGAGGATACTCCACCTAAACCATGAAATTATTACGCACTTAAGATCTTTAAGCTATTAGCTATTCTATGCATAGGCTGGAAAACAAGCTTTGTTTTATACCTTCAGAGCTAGTAGAAGAGTCATAGTTTCCAAGCTATGCTGGCCTCGATCAACATAATCTCCTAAGAAGAGATAATCGATATATCTGATAGTCATTACATAAAATTAGCACCACAATAAAGTGTGAAGTGGTGATAGTATGAAACGACATATCATATATTATTTTTTTATTTAATTCAGGGGAATGGATGATTCAAAGAAATAAACAATGAGTATTAACTAATATTCTATATTGTATAGTATTGACTTTTTGTCATGTTTTTCATAATTATTACTGTGATATCATGTATATCAATTATTAGATGTATAAGATAAAGAAGGGAACTGTTTAGCAAAAAGAATACTTACGCAATGTCTCCAGCAGTTGAAGGAGAACCATATTCATCAAAAAGGCGCATGAGATCCCCAAATTGTCCATGCAAGTCACCAAATATCTTAATTGGAGCTCTAAGTTGTAAAACAGTCGGCTCAAGAGTAAATAACCGCTCAGCACTGTCACAAAGATCTGCTATCTCATTGCATTCCAAGAAAAACTGTCTTTGCACAGGAGGCTTCCAACCACGAGGTTTTAGAAGATGTGTTATTACCTAATATTAAAGAGTAGAAGAATTAAAATGATGAAACTAGCATATTTCCAAGAGATAGGTTTAATAATCACATCAAATAAAAAACACTAGTAATCTAGAAAGGAAAATTTTAATGCATGTGATGTAAACTTGTGGTGAATTGTCAGGCATCAATATTAATACAAACACATTAAAACTGGTATCAATGTCGAATAAAATAACAAGGAAGAAAATAAATAGTGCAAAGCTTATGTAAGTTTAGTAGAACAAAGTGTGCAATAGGACATCAAAATGCCAAATATGCATAAATATTCACATTCTGTGGCTAATAACAAATGGAACAGTCATAACCTTTTTGGCTACACTGTTGATAGACATTTGACGATCTAACAATTTCCTTGCAGCTGTGGCATTCTCAGGTGTTCCATAGCTCACTCGACGCCCCTCATTTTCAAATTGATCTATTGAAAGCTGTCTGACCATGCCGCCTAAAGCTCCACTTGTTTCTGCAGCTATAACCACCTGCCATAAGCAGAATGGGATTTTGCCACTAAATAAAAAAATTATACTTGGGAAAAGCACTAGGAGCTTGTTTGATCTTGGGTTATTTGATTATTTAAAAAAACTTTTATCACATCACCTATTCTTTCAACATTCAATTCATCAACCAAAATACCCTTACTTTATTCTTTATAAATTTTAATTTAAAATACAGAAAGACATTTTAGTAATTTAACTCAATTAATCTCCTTTTTCATCAAACAAGATTTTGAATTCATAACCCAATTTTTCCAAATAACCCAAGATCAAACAAGCTCTAGGACAATCAACTATCAAGAAGAAAGGAATATGCAACGGATGGGACTTTTTTGAGCTTATTGGAATCTAATTTTCTGTAATTGTGTTCCATTTTTTCTTTTCTAGTGTTTTTGTTTTTGTTTTCTTTTGAATGTTTCTCGCATTCACAACATTTTTGTCATTAATGAAAAGTTTACCCTTTATTCCAAAAAAAACTTTTAACACTGACCGCTCTATGATGCAATCTCACTCCAGCAGGGGGTGAACTATTCGAAATAGCAGAGTCTGGTTTAACCATGGTAGATATATCTTTCCCACTCGGGGTGGCCTCTGCTCCACGATCTCTGTCATGATTTTCAGCACCGCCATTGACTTGACGAGCTTTGGCAGCAGCTAATGTTGCACTAATGGCTTCTGCTTCCGCTGCTGAGGCCTCAACCAAATATTCAACACCTTTGCTTGACTTCCTATAAAGCATATATTAGCAGCATTTTTTCCAGATGGACTAAACAGCCTTTTTATGTGTCAAAAGTAAAAGATGAACTTACCTAGTGTGCAAGGTTGCATTTTCTGTGTTAATATCACTATACATATCGCCATTTACGGAAGAAGCTACAGCATTGCCAAGCACTACGGCTCCATCTTGAACTCCTTCAGAATCTGTTTCTCTTGTCCTTTCATCAGAAAATCTCTCAGGCATCCTACATCCTGTTATACTAGATGCTGCAGCAGCTGCAGCAGCAGCATGCGAAGCTGCTGTAGTTGTCTCAGCAGCAGATAGATCTTCGGCGACTAGTAGATCATCCAGTAATATCCCTATAAAACATGACCAGAAGATTGTGAACATAAACAATTGGCAGCTGATGAATAGTGTACTTCTCTAACCAACATATAAATCTTTAGCTAGTAAAGATGACAAAGGTGGCAAAATTATTTACAACCACTTTTTCAATTAGCTATTACCAGGATACTATTAATTATAAACAAGAAGTTCAATGAGTTTATTAATGAACCAGTATTTCCCATTTTCAACTTATATATTGAATTCCTGTAAATTATTATTTTGAAGATGTCGAGCAGTTATATGTTGACTTTTACTGTTCGGTTGTAATATATAAAACTTTAAGAAGTTTGAGGCAAACTGAGTTTGGAAATGATAGCATAGGGTAAGGTTAAACATTATGACACAAAAGACCTGTAGCGTAATGACGAGCATGATCTCCTATCATTTTTCTTTTATCCAACCAAAGATGTTGGAAATGAACAATAAGAATTTTGCCACAAGTGTATAATAATTAATAACCTACCACCACGTAAACCACCATAGATAAAGATTAAGTCGCCAACAGCAGCAGAAGCATGCCTGCAGCGCCTAGTTAGTTCAACATCAGCATCACCCCCAGCAGCATCAGCACTGTAACGGCCTGTCCTGGGACTTGTAACCACAGACTTAGTATCACACCAAACTCCAGCAGCTGTATCCAGAACTGCAAATGACAATATGATTGATCACTAAAAGTCAAAATCAACAAAAACTTTACAAGAGAAATGTAGCAAAAAACAATAGGTAAAAATTATGGTATAATAAGAAATGTGAAGAAAACTATTTAAAGGCACAACCATAAACTCAGTTCATGTTCCAGCATGCAGTCATAGCTGAGAATGTCTACTAAGAAGACACAAGTACATTCAGTAGCAGGGAGATTGATAGAGGAGATCTAATGATTCACATGTAACTTGTTCAGAAAGGTCAAACTCAAACCACAAACCTAACAGTTGTAAGCAATTTTAGAGATTATGTAGTTCTCAAAACCAACTATTGTTCGCTTGGCTACTTCTAGATTTGTTTGTGTGTACAGCTTTTCAACCTGATGAGAATATAACATGATTTTTATATAAAAAAAAATAATCCTCATATGTAGCTTCAAGATTTTTTTGTTTGTTTTTTTTTCCACAAAAAATCTTGAAGCTACATATGAGGATTATTTTTTTTTATATATATAACAGACGTGTTATAATATCCTTGTCTAAATAATCAAATACACTTTAAAACTCGGGAACACACATCTCTTTTAGATCTTATGTAAAAGTTAAAACAAGAATCTATGACATAACTAAGCTAAGCAACCAACTAAAGAAATCACCTGCAATACTTGACGAATCCTCAACCATGCGTCCACCACCTAGGGAACCACCAGATACATGGAGGCGTGCGTTAACGAAAACCTAGAGAAGGTTACATGTTGTTAACCCATATAATGGAGATGAAGAATACACGTAACAACAAAACATAAGAAAACTCACAGCTGCATGTTGATATCTAGGTGAAGGTGACACACCAGGAGCTATAGCCCATTCCCAACGACCATCTCTATGTTTTGCAAGTCCATATGCACTAGCTAATGGCTATAAATAAATAAGCAAAAATACAAGTGAAATAAGATTGAAGTATCTACTAATTTTATCGAAGTACAATTTAAGAAGGCAAGATCCATCGAGTAAATACAAAGGCTTTTATTTTCAGTTCTTTCTTACAAGATGTTGAACCAGCCAAATGAAGTATCTAGTATTGACACAGTAACAGAAATCAAATAAGTAGAATCATCTGTGACAGTGATCAGTAAAACTATATTCAAAATATTAAGCACCTTCACAATATAAAGAACCTACTTATCAAACTAAGCCAAATCATTCTTAAGTTGCAGATCCAACAATCAGAGCAAAAAAATAGCACCTAGGAGTTTCAAGTGACAATCCCCAAAGCTGTTTCTAACAATCCACCATAATCACCTCAACCATCAAAATCTAAGAAAATACCTATAAACTAAGGAATAGTTATCCAAAAATGCTACTCATAAAACTAGCTTGAGACCTTGTAGGTGAAATTCCCCTTAATTGGATTATTTTGGTTTCAACTGCTCAGCCAAGGGCTTCGTTTAGAACCACTCTGTAACCGGATGTGGATCTGGCTAAGAAACCGCCAATAAATTTCTGAATACAAATTCAGATATATTTGGTATGAAAGGTGTGGCTTGGTGGGACACAAACATCACACAGCCTTCAATCACCTCCCGCAAACGATTCAAATGTCTCGAACCATGAAATTTGTACACTTTGTAGGTATGTAAAGACAAACATTTTGAGCCCACACCAAGCCCAATTGGACACCGCCTCCGACCGGGAAGAGAAATTCTATCATCAACGCACTTTTAGGCGTACATAGATCTAGATCTAAATCACCCACCCAGAGGTAAGAGATTTTTAATTAAGAGCATGACGTCCCAGTTTCGATACCCACTAAGAACACCTTAATTGAAGTGGTGGGGGCATGGTGGTTGGGGGCATGGCGGTGGGATGTTGTGCTAGCCTCCTCTAGGAATATAACACCTTGGTCTAAGAAACATAAAAATTTCTAAATCTGAATGTTCAGATACACTTTGTTGATCCACACCCACATGAAAAAGAAAAATATGATGAAATGGTGTTTCCAAATAAAGCCAACGTTGTCTAGCAATAAAAGTACTAGTAGACAATAACAAGTTAGAGACAATATACAATGCCATTCAACAAAAAGAGGTACATCCAAAGTGATTATTTTCTTTGTGTCTTTGGTATCCAAAGGCTCAGACATACACGAAAAGATTATGTATTCAACATGCTATCTCAAAAATAATCCATGCTCAAATGAATAGTGTAATGTTTCAGTGCTAGCTAGTGTGAGGACAATGAAAACTATAAATCTTGCTGTTTTTAAGGTTGGGATAAATAATAAATTATTTCATTAATGACAACTACTTAGTCAGACGGAAAGAGATAGCATAACAAGAAAAGTAAGACATGTATCTGAGATAAAATAAAGAATTTATCAGTCCCTAGATAAGCATTTTAAGCGGAAAATCTTAGCACCAGTAATAGCACTTGAAACATGTTGATATTGAACAATAGGAGAGCTACAATCCTTCAAGAAAGTCACCCAGTAACCTACCACACTATTAGCATCTCTCCCTCCGCAAAGAAGAAGAAGACCATCTGATCGAGCACTTGCTGTTGCATACCTACTCAATAGAAGGGAAATGAACTAGTTAAAAAATTATAATCTGAAGACTTCAATGGCAGTTAAACCATGTAGATTGAGTGATAAAGAAACTAAAATGATTTGATAACAAGAGTTCAATGCACATGCAACTGAAATATCAATTATCCCTCCTCTATATTCCTTGTGTTGATGAATCCAATCAACTACTCAGGTCATCTAACTGACATATTGATACAGGTAAATCAATCAAATGATAATGGTTTCAACCCTTCATAAAAAAGAAGATCAAACGATGAAAGAAGATTCACCAAGTTAAAAGAGTTGGAATGCTAAAGTGATCCACACATACGAGAACAGGTCCCCCACTATGGCACTATATTAGTATCAACTGCTAATAGAGAAAAAAACTCATTCACATAAGTTAGAAAATCTTCACATGAGAAAGAAAATAGTTTTCCACCTATGGCTAACTTCCATAATAAAAGTTCTTTGAAACGACAGCAAGAAGTCATTGACACTACTTCTCCCTCAGCATATATTGTTTATTTCTTTTTATTGTGTACTTGGTCCATCACAGAAAAAATAAATATATACATATATATAAGGGAAACAACGGTTCAAAGTAATTTTCATAACGTAAATTTAACCCAATGATCCTCATAATGAACTTACTTGACAAATTATCCACATTTTACTATTTTATTGTGGAAGATATTTGTTTACTTATATATACCCATAGAAAAAACTTCAATATGTTTTTTTTATCAGCTTTTTCATTTACAGGTTATGTTCATTCCGCAAGGAACAAAAGAACAAACATATGTGACTCGCATCCCAGAATCAAGATATTTAGGCGTAACCTTCAAACAAGAATAAATAATGAAATGAAGCAAAAAAGATCCAGAACAAAAAGAATCAGTAGATATTTACATGCAGGGAGGTGGACCTTCTCCTTCTGGTTCCAACTTCCGCCATTCATATGGCTTGGCAGCTGTGTCAAGAGCCCATACATCAGCTAACGGACGCTTTCCTGGAATATGCATTGACTAAT